>NW_009259689.1:39662-41110 GCF_000687185.1 Egretta garzetta | reverse complement strand
CTTCTTCTGCAATAATTTCATGCCTAAAATCAATCTGATTAGTCTGGAGGAAATTAGATATTGACTAAAATGCAAAAATTGCTGCCTCCGTGGAAAGACATCACTGGCCTTGATATGTGTCAGACATTATTTATTCTCTTCTTCTCTTTATTCTGGATTTTAGAAACTGTTTACCACAAGGTAGTTTAGCTAAAACTGTTCTGTTAAAATCTTTTTCTTCCTACAATTTTAGGCGTTTAAGTACAATTCCACATAATAAAGATCCCAATAGTCCTGTTGCAAATCTGTGTTACTATACAGCTGCATGGAGTATTGATTAATGCAAAACCCATTTTATTTATGTGGCTAAGTAATAAATTTGAAAAATAAATTTTACAAAATTTCTAACCATGTTAAAAAAGAAAAGCTTGGTTAGACTATCATGTCTATTCTCCGAGTCTCTTTAGTCAAGTGGAAATTCACATATGATAGACTTATAATTTCTTGAAGACCTAACAAGATAAAACTAGTTGCAGAGAATCCTGCACAGCAACCCAAACTTAGGCTACCTATAAAACTGACTGGCTGTTGTAAACTTAACAGAGGATTTCCTCCATTTGAATGGCTCTAATTTTTCAAAAATTCTTTCTACTAAATCAGAATCAATCAAAAAATTGTGGTTCATTACTTCTTCTCCATAACAGACTTCGGGAGGGTGAAAAAAAATATATCTCTGAATGTTAAAAACCTTAGTGTAAATTTGCAATGTGACCCCTCCTCAGTGGCTTCATTACACCTAATGGTTGGTTTATCCTTTTCGAATAGTACATTGATAATGATAAAAACCTGCATCTGAGAGTGGATGTCTATCCACCCAACAGAAGAAAAGTCCAAACTAAAGATTTCCTAAGGCAATAGCCGAAGAAGGCAACTAATTTTCACATTCTGCAGAATGAAATAAAAGGAAAATATTTTGCCTTTTTTTAATTCAGTTTCTACTATATTTCCGCTAAATTTCTCGGTTCACTACTTTTTTTTTTCCTGTTTCTCTTTCCTAAACAAACTGAATTGTGTCATGGAAAATGCCAATTTGCAGAAGCCTCATTTCTTCAATTCAAATTTTACAGTTATGCTTTCTTCCTTTTATTTTTTACTCTTCTCCATAGTTACATATCTTGTTTGTAACAGCTGTAATTATATACACATATGAAAAAATGGAAAACTGGGGAAAATTAGTCACCTTTGTACTTCAGTGATTTGTATGAGACATCACTCCAAAGGCCAATATACCACAAGGCAGTAATTTTGTTTTCTATAAATTAATAAGGGATCAAATAAAATGGGGTCAGGAAGGCCAAGGCGCGGCTGGAGCTAAACTTGGGTAGGGATGCAAAGAATAATAAGAAGGGTTTCTACAGGTATATCAACCGGAAAAGGATGGTTAAAGAAAGCGTACCCCCACTGATGAG
>NW_009259689.1:39035-39324 GCF_000687185.1 Egretta garzetta | reverse complement strand
GAAAAGTCATGGCAGTCAGGTGAAGTCCCTGGTGATTGGAAAAAGGGAAACATTGTGCCCATTTTCAAAAAGGGTAGAAAGGAAGACCCTGGGAACTTCTGACCTGTCAGCCTCACCTCTGTGCCCGGGAAGATCATGGAACAAATCCTCCTAGAAGCTATGCTAAGGCACATAGACGCCAGGGAGGTAATTTGAGATATCCAGCATGGCTTCACCAAGGGCAAGTCCTGCCTGACGAACCTAGTGGCTTTCTATGATGGTGTGACAGCATCAGTGGACAAGGGAAAAC
>NW_009259689.1:9768-38467 GCF_000687185.1 Egretta garzetta | reverse complement strand
CCTGATTGTGGCCTTTCAGTACCTAAAGGGGGCCTATAGGAAAGATGAGGAAAATCTTTTTAGTAGGGCCAGCTGTGACAGGACAAGGGGTAATGGTTTTAAACTAAACCAGGGTAGGTTTAGACTAGACATAAGGAAAAAATTCTTTATAATGAGGGTGGTAAAACACTGGAACAGGTTGCCCAGAGAGGTAGTGGAGGCTCCATCCCTGGAGGCAGTCAAGGCCAGGTTGGACAGGGCTCTGAGCAACCTGATCTAGTTAGCAGTGTCCCTGCTCCTGCAGGGGTGTTGGACTAGATGACCTCTAGGGTCCCTTCCAACCCAAAACATTCTATGATTCTATGATTCTATGATTCTAAAAATCTACAGTAAGCTCCAGAATTTTTTTTTAAAACTTTTAATTTCTCCCTCTTTCTTTCTCACTGCTTTTACTGAAATATTTATTAGGAACAAATGTATCTTTCAACACAAGCACACAGATTCATGAAAAGTCTGTTGTTCTGGCCTCATGAATACCAAAATTATGTTTGTGGTTCCAAATGACATAACATTAATCAGACTTGCCTTCCTTGAATTTTCTGAATTATTTTTTGGGTTTATCAAGATGCCAAAAATAAATGAACAGTTATATTTTGTAGACAATAACTAAATTTCTTCTTTTGCCAGAGAAAATATGTGTGACCAAGTGTTAGGATCCAATTTTGTTGGATGAGAGGAAGGCCCCCTTGCTTTCTAGCCAACCACAGACGATTCTGGGAGGCCAGGGGCGGCTGGACCAACCTCTCCTGTCAGGTTCCATCCCTTTGAGATTAAGACACAAACTAGGCCACCCATTTATTAACTCCTCGGGGGAAAGAGAGAAAGCAGCAATAGGAAATGAAGGAAGGAAAGATGGGAAATTAAGCAGGAGTTCCGGATAGAAAAGCACAGACACTCACCACCATGGATCCGTGGGGTCCGTGCTTCTGGGGTCTTCAAGGGTGGGTGAGCACACACAAGGGTCACACTGCTTGTGGCGAGCAGGCGGCCCCACCTGGGTGCCCGCCGCTTCAGCCGGCCTGCGAGCCACCTCGCCTGCGGCAATGTTGACAAAGAAGCAAACTTTGAGGCAATTAGCGTGCTGTTCAGTTTCTCATACCATATTAAAAAATTTTTTTCAAAAGCCATCACGAGGGGCTTCCTCTGCAGGAAAAAAAAGACCAAAGCTAAAAGTGACCTTGGACTGTTACGGCCATACAGTATTACATTATTTTAGATTATTGTATTAAAAAAGTTTAAATTTGTCACTGCTCCAATATGCTGTAACAGTGCTCAGGTTGTCAGTAGCAGTACACATGGTGTATAGCTAAAGGGCTCATAAAATCTTTGGTGATATATAAATCTCCTTTTGAAATTTTAATTTCTTTCCGAAACAGAGAGAAGAACATATATGACTGTGACGCTGTTTTTCCCCTCATTTGAGTAATTGTTTGACATTCAAATCCTCACTGAAAAGAAAGGAAAATTATACCAAAATTAATTTTTGGTACAGGCATTTTTTTGCATAAAGAGAAAACCCTAACACATTTCTAGCTGAGTTAAAAGTTAAAAAAAAAATAGACAGGCTCCTATTTACTTCTTTAAATTAATGTAATAAATGTTGAACGTTTTATGGTCACTGAAGAGAATAAAACCATTTTCAACCTTCTGATCACTGGTAAACTGTAAATGCTATTCTTATAAAATTGTCTTATCAAGCAAGAAGAGACTAATACAGTGTGATTTATAATTCACATTCTGCTATCAGACTACATGTAATAGGTTCCACCCACCATTTTGCTGGTTCAGGAGACTGCTAAGCTATAGTGCTGTCTAGCATCAGGAATTTCTACTTTCCCTTGGACAACATTTCATTGACAGAGTAATCTTGTTGCTAATTTTTCCCAGTCTAGTTTTGTATTCTAGTATTCAGCATGTTAGCCATGTTAGAGGGCAAGTTGAGAATTGTTAATATCTTTGTGCATATAATAGGAAGAGGGAGAGAGTATTCACAGCCACTATTTAATTAGCGACTGTCCTGGTTCCAGCTGGGATAGAGTTAATTTTCCTCATAGTAGCTATCATAGTGCTGTGTTTTGGATTTAGTACCAGAATAATGTTGATAACACACTGATGTTTTTAGTTGTTGCCAAGTAGTGCTCAGACTACTCAAGGACTTTTTGAGCTTCTCCTGCTCGGCCAGGTGCATAACAAGCTGGGAGTACAGCACAGCTAGGACAGCTAACCCAAACCGACCAAAGGGCTATTCCATACCATGTAACGACATGCTCAGGGGGGTTAGTCGGTCGGTCGCGGGCAGAGTGGTCGCAGCTTGGGCAGAGTGATCGCGGCTCAGGGGGAGTGATCGCTGCTCGGGACGGGCTGGGCATCGGTCAGCGGGCGGTGAGCAATTGCATTGTACATCACTTGTTTTATATATATTCTGTATATTCTCTTACCATTATTATTATCACTATTGTTATTCTTCTCTCTTATTAAACTGTCTCTATCTCAACCAACGGGTCTTACTTTTTTTTTCTATTCTACGATTCTCTCCCCCATCCCACTGAGGGAGGCGGGGGGAGTGAGCAAGCGGCTGCGTGGTGCTCAGTTGCCAGCCGGGTTAAACCACGACAGCGGCATAGATTAGGGGCTTAGTCTTCCTAAATTCTCTTTACACAGTCATCATGGCTAATGTAGGTAAGAAGCACTGTCAGGATAAAGCAAAAAAAGAAATCAAACAAAACCTATGTAGATTAGGTTATAAGGACATGCACTGTAAGCAAGGAAGGCTGTTGAATAACAACCATGGACTGCACAGGACAAGAGTACTGGGCCAGCAGCTGGGGCAGCAGGAAAGGTAACCTCAAGTTAAGCGACCAACCAGACAATCTACCTACAGGTATTCAGGATTCTATTTAACTCTTTTAGGAGTGGTGAATGCTTCCTTTATTCATTAATCACATAAGGCACCTAGAGAAAATAGTCTATTTACTTAAAACCAAATTAAATGTCTAAAGTTGATGGTGTGAGTATCCCAACAGAGTTGCAAAGCCAAAAGGTCTGTTTCATTTTACATCTAATTTATATTTCTGTCTTAAATGATTCCCACAATCTAAGAATGCTTTTAAAACTCATACACAGTCCTACTGAAATGAAGATGGGGTTGTTTCATGAAGTTATGGAAGCCAGCTACTTAATTTCTCAGTCAGTGTAAAGCCACACTCCTACACCTAGAATTCTGGGAATACACCAAACACGTGGAGCAAAAAAATTGTTAACCTGATCAAAATCTTAAATGTCTCATCAAAATATAGCAAAAAATGCCAGCAGTCATAGTCTAAATTCATACAGAAAAACCTCATTATCCCTAAAATTGCTATACATAAAGATCTTCTGTCCTTCTGGGTCCTAACTTTAATAGCACCAGTCTTCCTCAGACAGGGAAGTGGTGTGAGGTCACAGCAAGTTATCAGCATCTCAAGTTTTTTGTTGGGAGGATGTACTCACAGAGATGCTTCTGAAACAGGTGAGGCACTGGTCACTAGGCCACCTGCCCAGCTAAACCAGCTAAGATCAGCTTGAGCTGAGGGAAGCCCCAACTGGTCCTGAGACCCTGCAATGCCAGGTCAGTATAATGCCTGTGGCCTTTTGTTAGTAATAAAAAAATCATATTAATTAGTATGTCACAAAGCATCATCTTATTTCTATGATCTACCTGAGTGATGGGGTCTGTTCTCTTAAAAAAAAACCACAACACTTTAGCTCAATGATTATGAGTGATCACAATTCATAGAGAGGGACAGTATCTTCACAAGAATAGACATGAGTTTTGAAACAGGAGATTTATGAGATCAGAGTGCTTTCTTTGGGAGAAATAATAAAAAAATCAACCTCCTAGAAGTTCAGTAAGACTTGCATAAGAGATTTTTCTTGATTTCTTGAAACTCTTGGTTTCATATAAGAAAATTTTTCTTCAATAAGAAAATTCTTGTTAAAAAAACAAGTACAATATTTTTTGTGTATTGTTTGCTTCGAAGCTACTTCACAGGGGATCTGTGTAAGGTAGGTGGAAGGTGTAAACAAATATAATATGTTCAGCACTTCTGGCAACAACCACCTAGTAAGGGTAATGGAAACCTTTGTAATAAACTACAGTGTAGTCACTGGTAATCACTGATGTTCTGTCAGAATGGTGTGCTGAGCTCCACGCAAAAGTCTATGAGCACATAATTAGTTTATTGTTCATTATATTACTGAGCAGACTTTTTCAACATTATCCACAAATTTCCCTAAGTTATTCAAGAATTTATAATGATATTATTTGAGCAATGCTTACTAAAAACACAATCTCGAGCATGTGAATTTTTCTTATTCCCTTCCCTGTCCTTCATCTTGTTTTTCTGTGATGCAGTCAGTCAGCTGCATCATGTCTGGTTGCATACTGAGACTGAGACTGGAAAACTTAGCATCGTGAATACAAAACAAAGAATACACCAATAAGAATAAAAAGGGTGAAATTACCATGTGACTTTTACTTATGTAACAGCGGAGAAATGCTACACTAAATATTATTGTAGCTAGATAAAGTAATTTCTTATGAATCTATGGTCATAAAACTTTGTAAAAGCATGGAAAATGTACAGATGCTCTGTGAGGTAGAGTCAGTTTGATTCTATTACAGTGCTGAATTTTATTTCTTTTACACAAATAGTACTATAATTCAGGAAGAAATACAAAGAAGAAAGGTGTGTAGTATTTATAAGCCATAGTATTCTGTGGTTCACCATCCCTTGACAGAGAAAATGGGAAGCCACAAATGCAAATTCAAAGCTGAGGCAACTCCATATTATAACTGGAGTGAGATACTATGAAGTCTAGTTCCTGAAAGAAAGGATTCTGCAGGAAGGAAAATTCATTCTTTGTAAAATCCTCTTTTCATTCCTCCTTCCTCTTCTGGGAAAGCTTTAGTAGTTTTTATGGTGTTCCTTTAGTTTTTATGGTGTTCTCTCCTTCCACTATAACTACTGGCTTTGAAGTGAAAATTACTTACTTCAAACTCAGTATATCACATTTCTTGTCTGTATATACAACCAGACTATAAATAAAATACTTACATATAAAGTTAAGCTCCTAATTGATGTTCATCCATCAGAAATACGTAGTAAAGGTCCAACCAACTTAGTAGTCACTGTATAACAATAACCCTTTGGGTCAGTCAAAGCGGCAGGAAGCTACTCTTCAGCTTAAAACAAGTTGGGAACCAGTGAGCTGGCTGCCCGTACTGTAAGAAGGAAGCTGAAGTATGCTGACTCTGAATCTGCTCTTAGCTGCTTTAATAGATATACCATATACTATAGGAAGAGATGTGATTCAAATGCCCATGTTTTTTTTTTTCATATGTTATTGACTTGAGCTCTAGTGTCAAATTTATGTCTTGCAATATAAGTGAGCTTATGAGAAATCAGCAGATCTTTAGCTTGCCCATGACATGTTTGGGTTTTTGTGCATCATTAGCAAAGACTACGTCAGGAGAAAATTTGCTGTGATGAGAAACATTGTTTTGTCACTGAACAATCAATAGTACGTTTGGCTTTTGGATCAGTTCTTCGTTCCTTTTCAGCGTGACTGCATTTATATATGATGCAGAATGATGACCTCTTGCTAAGCAAATGGGAGCTGTTATATCTTTCTCCAGAGTTTCTAAACAAATATTTGTGATATTGGTTATGCAGATTTGCTTATTTATGTGATCTTGTCTGGATGACCCTGCATTTCTTTTTGAGAATTGAGTATTTGCCAGGAAATGTAGATGTTTCTCTGATAAATACAGTTCTTTTAGACATAGTTCACATAATAAGAGTTCTGTTACTTAGGTTGCCCTACCTATTTTTTTAACCCCAGATAAAACAGATATCAAAGGGGGTTTGTTTGCGTAATATTTTTACCATTTAAACGTAAGATACACAGCTATAACCATTATGTTGAGAATTTCAAAGGCCTTACAGAAGTCCAGACAGGTGATGTCTGTAGCTCTTCCTTTGTCCACTGGTGCAGTCACTCCATCATAGGAGGCCACCGGGTTGGTCAGGCAGGACTTGCCTGGTGAAGCCATGCTGGCTGTCTCAGTTCAGCCCCCTGTCCTTCATGTGCCTTAGCATACCATAGGAGGATCGGTTTCTTGATTTCCATCTTTGGACTTTGGTTCTTTCATTTCTCAAACAAACAAGTTATTACCTTAAAATCTACTACAGCAATGTTATTTAAGTCAAATAGGGACACCAGAGGTCATTATTGTGGATGAGGTCTGGAGGTCCACCTGTTTCTATATACCATTACTGATGTATTACATAAACCATCAAAAAGTTTCAGGGAAAACAGGCTTTTTGGACTTGAGCCTTAGTCTGTTCTTAAGCCTAAAAATACACTGTTTAATATCATAAAATTATTCTGTCAGTATTAATACAAACTAAGAATCTGAGACTCCATAGTGCTCTTTTGACAGTGGCCAGTAGGTGACTTTCAAAGGAAGAAGAATGAGTAAGAACAGTATACAATGATCTTTCCCTGGCATACTGTCCTAGCCTCTGGCAGTCAGCAGCTTACTAGCCTGCAAAGCTAGAAATAATATCTAGCCTTTTTCTTTAATAGCCATCAATGTTTCAACATTCTGTAGTATTATTTTTGAACCAATTTCATAAGTTTTATATATGTGCTTTCTATGTATAATGCAGTGCATAATTTACATATATATACATCCCCCCCATCTACAATCATGTAATGGAATACTATGTAAGAATGTGTATTTTACGTAGTTGTCTAATTTGCACTGTTTTCAAAGACAACCAATCCTGTCAATAACTTGCAGAAACTCTTTGCCTGCAGAGGCAAAGATACAGGGGAGCTTTTAAGTGGGTGACAGGGAGTAAACTTCCCTTCTGTCACTCATGCAGGTATGTAAATCACAATGCGACTGAACTGAGAGAAAAGGAAAGCTAGAAAAAGGAGGGGAGGGGGAAGACTTTACAGATAGCCTATGAGGTCTGTGTATGAGAACACAGTACTTCCTTTTTTGTTTTAATCTTGGTGCTTTATCTTACTCCCTTTTATTAATTTTAATCTTGCCAGTTTAGGCTACTGCTAGCTTTTGCGTAATGAAAAATGCTGAACTCTCTATTGAATTTCCCCACACCATTCCTCCTCATTCATCTCTCTTTCATACCAAACCATACCAATCTACATTCTTGACTGGAAGACATTCTGTAAATTTCATCATCATTGTCATCTCTACCTGGATTTTTTAAAATATGTGCTATATATTTATAGAGATGTTGTGGTGGTGTGCTCCCCCCTCGTCTATGACTCCCCCTCCTTTGACCTCTTTCAAGTGATAACCACCTGTGGTGGTGGTGATAGATGCATTCGGTCTGTGTCTGGTCCTGAAGGATGCACCCACTGGATGTGGGGGGAGACAGATAACAATGCAATAGCCAAGGGCTATTGTGGAATGTGCCCATCTAAGCACATCTAAGCACAGTGGTCAGTATGCAAATATGACTATGAGCCAATTATCTTACCCCTATAAATAGTGAGCAGCCCAAGAGCCCTTTGAGCTCTCCTGCACGGCAGGATCTCCCCTTGAGCAGGGACGCCTCTCAAGGTTACTCCTTGAGGTTGAGAGATTCTTTACCACAACAGATTCTCGGTAAGTGACTAACAGCATGCTACCTTGGAAATCTTAGCTAAGTGACATAAAGGATTAATTGCGCATACATAATCCTTTAGACATAAACCCTTGACCAAGTCCGGGACTAGGATTGGATCCAGCCACACCTAGACTCCTCTCTGAGGGAGTTTAGAAAGCAAGGGGATCTTTTCTGAACCTCATGACTCAACGGGAGGGTCTCCCTGACAGTCTTGTCTGACCCTGTCCTCTGTGCAGTAAATAACAAAGTGTACCTTGCCATCGAATCTCATAAACTATTGTCGCATTTACCACTGACCTTTATTAACTCACTGTTTTACACCAATAAACCACATTATTTTTGCCTCCCTCTCACTCCATCTGTGACAGATGTAGCAACCAAAACTTTTAATTATGCTAAAGATATCAGCAAACTTGAAGTCCTCCCAGAATTTTAGCATTACTATACCATATATTTCTCCAAATTCAGATAATTAAACTTTTGATTTTGTATAGTCTGTTCTTATAACTCAGAAAAAAATTTTAATGTGACTGCTTTTTCTTTCTTTTAAAAGCTGAGGTTTTGTCAGTTTGTTATTCCATGCTGAGGGACTAGGCTTTCTTAATTTATTCTGGAAGGAGATGTTTGTTAGAAACATACTTCTGTTTAAATTTGCTCATTTTGACCTTGACTGCACTTTAAAAAGTACTGTCTCTGGTCCAACAACTGTGCATCTGCCCCATAATTCATGAAAAAACATAGTAATCCCAAGTGTGGACATGGTCCAAAAAATTTCATGACAAAATGATAAAATACTGCTCACTTCAGCAGTTATACTTGTGGTGACCCAGATTATCTGTGCTGCAATTACCTGGAATGAGCTTGTCTTTTCTTAAAATGTAGTACTAGGAAATCTATATGTAGTATTTATATTGTTGTTGTTACAGAAAAATGTAATCACCTCACAATCATTAATGTTATCATCTTCAAAACACCCAAGAGAGGTTTGGAAATATTATATCAAACAAATAGAAAAACTCAGATGCAGAAGAGTGAACCTCTTAGAAATGTTTAGGTACATGAAAATGTAAAATAGGACAAATTATTTTGCAAGGAGCACAATGTCATGTGGGGCAAGATTTTGAAAGCTGGCAGTGGCTAAGGCATACAGCTTCTCTATCCAGTGGAGGGAAATCATACATAAACAGCAGCCAGCACAACAAACTGAGGATGAGTAAGCTTCAAGTGCCTATTTGGTTAGCAATAACTGAATTGCTGCCTGGTTTTGCTTATTTATTTGTTTGCTTGTTTGTTTTAAGAAGACAGGAAGCGGGAGAGGAGGAGAGTGCTTATATCTACTTTTTTAATGGTCTCAATTATCAGGAACTCTAGCCTTACTTCAGGTCAGCCTTACTACTCTCCAGGAGCATATTCTAGCTACTAGACTACTGTGTCAGTAAGTGCAAGGCAGCACTATGCCCTGGACGCTTTCCAGATTTTGTGTGGAACATTAGAAAAAAGCAGATACAGTCTCAAAATCAGAAGCCAAGCTTTGACCCTTCTTCCAAAATAGTCGAAATATTACATTTCATAGTCACATGTCCTCCTGTCTCTCCTCATAAGACTCCCACCCCAACTGTAAAGCAGCCTTACCATGGGGAATAAAGGCACCCCTCAATGCACTCTTCTGCCAAAGTAGCAGCAGTATCTCCTGGGCCTTCGCTGCAACGAGACCGGTGCAAACTTAAAATACCCTCTGACTCTTAGTACCCTAAATGCTTTTAAATCACCCTCTGGGTCTCAGATGACCATCTTGTACTTCAGATGCCTAAGTGCATTTTTGGATCTCACTACTAATATTTATTGATTTCAATGGCACTTAAATGCTGTGGTGCTTTCAAAAATCCCATTCATCTTCTATCTATATTTTTAGGAAGCTATTGCTTTTAAAACCCACTACACAGCAAAAATCTGAACGTGGATTAGCTGAATCACAGTCTGGGCAACCTAATCAATGATGTGGACTTCCTCACTAATCATGCATCTGCTAATGTACGTACAGTTAAATAATAAAAGTTGATTCCAAAAGTCTGAGTTAGTGCATATACTTACTTTCATACAGTTCAGTGAACGAAAAGATCAATTTACAAAAGTCACCATCTTACAGTATATATCCCATTTTCATTTACAGAGATTTTATTTCCCTTTTGATGCATTTAATTTTTCCTTTTTTTTTTTTTTTTTTTTTTTTTTTTTCCTGTGGAACACTTAGACAAAGTCTAGAACATACAGAAATACAGGCAATGTCTATCCACTCAATTTTATGTGAGTACAAAGGCAGAGCTCCTTTTAGAGAAATGTATCTAAAACATTCATATTAGGGGAACAAACTTTTATGAGGAAAAATGTATTATTTGCTGTATAAATACTAATAACAACAGCAACAACAAAGGCTTTTTTCTGTCACAGAAGTATTCTAGACATGTTGAGGTCACACCTGAAATGTTCATCTTTCAGTTATGATGGTTTCTTTGTCCAGAAACAAAAATCACAGAAATCCTGTAAAAGCGCATTCCTATGAGGACAATACAGAAAGATTTGCTCATCAGAGAATGATTTCAGCTATACTGCGATCCTTGCATTTCAAAAAGAAGAGCAAAGAAGAAAATATTGATCCATAAAACACTAATCTTGACATCATTTTTTTGCCTTTACAGTTTGATTGCAAATAAGTTTCCCTAATAAAAAAATGTAGAAAAGAATTGAAAGCACTTTTGCATGGTTGTAAAACCATTAATTCGGGTGGAATTATTTCACATAAAAGAAAGTTTATTTTACATTTCACCTTTCAAATAAGTTTGGTATTGTTATTTAAACATTATTTTCTAATTATTTTATAATACATCTAATAAAGTAGGAAAGACTGCATTTCATCTTAAACAAAATAGTTCTGCCACTCTTTTAAGATGAGATAACATGTTTACAGAAAGCTTAAAATGTTTATGGAGCCTCAGTTAATATTCTCTTCATTTTTTTTTTCCTTCTAAAGCTAAATGCTTAAAAGATAAGAAATCTTACTGGTTAGTCAAAAAGTTTGCTAGAATTTTCATTATGGACCTACTCAGAGCTGCATGATCTGAAGACAATGAGTATTAGATTTAAGACTTTTTTCTTTATCTGGTTGATTAATGTAGCCTACGTCAAGCTATGTTTTGGAGAGAAGGGTTTTTAATATTTATCACCTACCTTTGCTACTCATGCCTTCTCCCTCATCTTTAAGCAGCAAGCTATAAGGACTGGTTCTGAACATGCAGAACAGTTACGAAAGTATTTTACATGATGATTCTTTTTTTTTTTTTCCTTTTTTTGTGGTGAAGTTAGTGACTTTATTGAATATCCACACTGAGTGGCAGATATCTTTAACTTACAGTCACAGTCAAGAGCACTATGTTGGTTTTATGTTAATGGCAGGATATATTTTATTAAGTGTATAAAAATAGGTCACAACCTTTCCATGTTCAGATGACATAGTAGTGGCACTGTGATGTGATCAGGAGATATAATTCTTCTGTGTTTTTCCAGTCAGTGATTTCTGTGACTGTGACAAACAATTTGCCGAATTTCTGCCTTCGATCCAATAAAAAATCAGAAAGAATTTGTAAGAAACAACTTTGCATGGATGACCATGGTTTTTTATCTATATAGTAAACTCTCAAACTGTATTTGAAGATTAAATCAGCAGATTTCCAAACAGCTTTTATGTGATGAGTTCTTCACATGGTAGAACAGTCTGTTTCAAAATAGGATCTGAAAAATGTTGTTCTTTATTAATTTTGTAGCATGGTTCATAAATGAAGTGTAAGGACAGCATTTATGCTTGTAATTTCCAATTGTATTGAAAATAAAATGAGGATTTTTATTTTTTATTCCATTTATGTCTTTTTATATTTTCTGAGTTGCCTGAGATATTCATGACCTAACACTTTAGAGAGCATATTCAATAAGATGGGAAATGGTGACATTAAATAATTACATAAGGAACTCTATCGAAGGAAATCTCACCAAGATTTTGTGCAAGGTGAGGGAAAACATTTCATTTCTGTGTGTGTATCTAGGTCAGTGTATTTTTTTCTCTCTAGTTACGGTCACAGCTAAACATATTCATAATCCAGAGAGACCAACACATCATCTAGATGTAACAATTTGGAGGATATGTAAGACAATTCTGAATAACATTTTAAAGGATATTAAGGCAGACATCTTAAGTTGTTTATGAAGATTCATAAAGGAGAAAATGACTGAGACCTCAGTGATGACATTCACCTGAAAGACATTAATTATAGATTTCTTGTCGTTCAGGATTAATATATGTCTAACCTTAATATAAAAAGGGGCAGATTGAACAAAGACAGAAAAAAATGTAGTTTTATGCTGAACAAGGAGCAGCATAAGAGAGACCAGAACCTTACTGTGCCTATACTAGCTGCATTATATTTCCCTTCCTCTACAACATAACACACATTTTTAAGGTACTGTGAGACAGAGATAGTAGAAAAAGTGAAAGGCTAGTTACCCATTTTCAATAAAGAAGGCAAAAATAAATAAGCATGTAACAAAAGTATTCTTTTCCTATCCTTACTTGCTATCTAGGTCAAGCAACTGGGATGTCAAGTAGCACCTTATGACCCGCTTAACTAAAGCAGACATACACAACCCAAACCACACTTTGGCTTATAACAAGGTAAAAGATCTGTCTAGACATTCATTCTGTCCATTCTGCAAGTCCATTTTACACTGTTGCCATTTTATTTTTTCAAGGTCTGACTTTCTGTAAGATACTTCAGTGAAAAGGAATTAAAATAGAAACTATTTTTCCTCTGTTTGTGACATAGCCTCTTAAACTGACAAAAGCTAACAGATTTATCTGTGGTAAAAGAGCACTCTCCATAATAAATTACAATTTATGCCCATAGGTCAGAAGGACCCTTTGTCTCCCTGTACAAAATACAAAGATGACACAATGACAATTATCTCCGTGGGGCTTCTCTAACAACATTTCTAATGGAGAACAATATATTATACGTCTGTAACAAAACACTAAATTGACTGCAGGTCCCCAGAAAATCTTTTTTAAAAGTGTGATACTCATCTCACGCAATACACTACAGACACCAAAACTACCCACATTAAGTTTTTGTGCAATTAAATTAGAATAGATTAGATGTCACTCATGAATTATCTTCTGTTCTTCTACAGTAATTCATTTAATTGTCCTCAATGATCAACTATGAGGTTTCTCATCTCTAGTCAATTTGTTCTGCCCGAAAGCAGAGTTTGCAGGAGATACATCAATTCTGAACACTTTTCTTCAGTTCACTCCAGGTCCTCAAGTGATTACATGACTAGACATGCATGAGGATTCAGCAAGTCACCAAAAAACATCATCCAGACAGTTTTTAAAATATCCCTTCTTGAAAGTTCCTGACTAGTTTTTACTTATCCAGCAAGGCAAGTCTTTAAAATTATTTCTCACCAGGTTATTTTTGATCAAGGAACATCCAGAGTTAAAAGTATATAGACAGCTGTGATATTGGATTAAGTACCTGATATTTAGATTTGAAAGGAGTGGATATACAGAATTAACAGCCATAGATTTTGTAGTCAAAGTATATGACAATATTACTGAAAGTATGTGTCAGCAACTGAAATACTTCTAATTGGGTTGCAGCGTACATGAGGATCATATTGCTGTTTGGTTTTTTTAATACTATTTAAAGCAGATTGGTATCTGGAAGAAGAAACTATTTGAAAGTGAAAGGCATACAGACTAGGATAGGGAGAGCAAGATATTAGTCCAATTTAGTAAAACTTTTTTTTCCTTTACCATTATTGTGTGCATGTATGTACATGGGTGGGTATGGATGTACAGGTGCTGTTGGGTGGGTTTTACTGGGTACCTGTATAATTTGTAAAAAGCATCAATACTTTGTTCAGAAAATCAAGCCCATCTAGGTTAACCAGTTGTCATTTTGAAATGTCCCCTGCCCTCCAAATTTGTTTTGCTTACTGTTCTGACAGGAGTATTTTTCTCTTTCTTCTGAAACAGGGTTTTGAAAGTTCAGAAATGGAAACCTTCTCACACTGTTTTCAGGGAAAAGGACTTTTCTTTAGCTGGAGGTCTGCTTGCAAATCTCAGTACAAGCATTGCTACAACACATCCACAGCTTTCTGTTAAAACATCTAGTCAGCCACCTAACTGACAATAGTATCCTACCCTACTGACTGGCTGATTAAATTTTATGAATTGTCTCTGAAAAGAACTCTGATGGGAGAGCAGGATCAGACCTGAGGTTCTCCCTTTGCAGCACAGCTGCACAGCAGAAGCAGGAGCAACCAAAGAGATGGCAGTAAGCCTCTCCACACCAGTTCTGTTCTCCACCGTCTTTCCCACTTAGGTAAGGAATGAGCAGCAGCAGGAAGGGCAGTAGGAAGCTTTCACAAGAGGGAGAAAATGGAAGAAAAATATGTCTCTTAAAGATACACACAGAAAGTCTAGCAAAAGCACAGATGGATTAATCTCTTTCCATTATATTCCTACATGACCACACATAGGATGTAAGCAATCAAGATTCGCGGTGTGTGTCAGGGGTATCTTCCTGGTACCAGTACCAGTGTGATGATGTTTAAGCTGTAACATGTTCCACATAGTTACTTCAATTAAAAAAAAAAAAGACTTGATTCATTTGTTCCTGATTGAGCAAGCTGCCAAAGAACACCTCTGGAGTTGCACCTGAATTTTCTCAAAACCTCTGAAAATGGAGGAGTCAGAGCATTCTGCAGTGAGCTGTCAGCTCTTTGTAGGAACAGAGTAGTAATAATTTCTTTCCTCAGCTAAGCTGTTGTATTTCAGAACTTCAGCACTTTAATTTATGCCTGAGTAATTATCTAAAGACAATAACAGGTAGAGCAAGAATATTCATTCATATTTAACAGGCTGGTGATATCTGGATTTAAGTTCAGGATCTGTGTATCAGGAGGATACTCTGGAAGTTCTATTTCAAACCTAGGCCTCTAAAATATCTTAGAAATTAACAAAGAAAAAAAAGTCATTCCCTTGAAATACAAGAATTAATTTATAATAGTTGTCACATTATATTATACTTCATTCTAATAATTTAGATCACAAAGTTTAGCTAACAGGAGAGACCCTGAAAGGTAGAAATACCTCCAGAACACCTCAACAAGTTCCAGCTGTGGCATCAGCATTATTTTCTGCTTGTTCTATGGTAACACCTCAGTAATGGATCAGAACATTTGGATACAGGGTTTGGAATTCAAACATAGAAGACACATGTTTAATCCCCCCAACATTTATACAGTGGTATTAGTCTATTCTTACAATACTAAAATGATAATTGAAATCTTCTCTTGCTTAAAATACTAAAACATGCTCGTGGAGATGTTCCAAAAAAAAATTAGCATAGATTCACATGTGAGCTTCAAACTTATAGTTTAATGTCAAAAGCCATCATGATGCAAAGTGCTAATCTAGAACAAATTCTCCCAGCTTGTGGAGATTATTAACAAGATGTTGACAGGCTGCTTTTGTATCAGCCTGATTTATCTTGGATTGCTTACCATCATTTCTCACCCCTCAAAAATTTATGTCAGAGGAGATATAATTTCTCCTCTTGCAGCCATAGTAAAGCTGACATTAAGGCATATGGCTTAACTTTAACTGAGAACAGCGTGCTCCAGCACATTCACAGATGCAGTCCTGTGCCAATATCCCATCTAGGTACAGCTATCCTCCTGTGTATCCTGCATTGTGCACTGGATAGCTGCTACAGCACCCTATTTAAAAAAAAATAAATTAAATAGAAATGGTACACTACTAACAGTGAAAACGATGCATATCTTCCAGTGCATTATATTAAAATTAACCTATCAGCTGAATCCAGATCTTTCTAGTATGATAAAATAAACTGTCTGGTTTTGGATTAGTTGACCTTTTCCTTGCAATGAAACATCAAGTGAAGCTGCATGGTTGCCTGCATTTAGTGCTTAGTCATTATGGCAATATTTTAAGGAAGGGGACATTGTATTATAGTACTCCTACAGATTCAATTTTATAAAACTGATAACTTGGATAAGTTTTTATTCAAAGATGAGAGTGAAACAAGAATTTTCTTTCCTGTTCCCATATTTCTTTTATTTTTTTAATTGTGGAATGACTACTCCAAAACAAAACAGCTTCCTCCAGACCAAATCAGGTTTGAGGAATTTACATGTAAAAAAATCATTTCTCTGATACCTTATTCAAATTTCAGAAGAAGGGCTTAGCAGTTTCAGAGAATTTTTCAACTACTGCAGAGATGTGCAATCTAAACATTCAGGCAAACTGCAGTAAGGAATATTACTGTATTGTACTTCAGTGCACATATTCTTTTTCAGGGAATGCAATAAGTGTTTCTACTTATCTTGCTTGATTACTGACAGTACTTAAAGCTAAATCTATGCATGAATCACATTCTTCACTTTTTAGAAAAGTCATAACTGCAATTCCAATTTTTTTCTCTAATGAAAAAGATAGTTACTAAATTATCTGGTAATAAACTGAGGATATTTTTTAAAATTGTATTTAAAATATCATAATAATATAATATGGAATGTAAATATTTTATATAAAAAGCTATTAAAAATGTAAAATTAAAACTTCCATTCTAAAAAAAAGCATGAGAAATTTTGACTATAAGAAAATATAGAAACAAAATATAAATACATTCTTATGGACTATGACACTATTTTCAATAAATGCTTCTTTTCAGTAAAATGCTATTTCTAACTGGGAAAAAAATCCTTAGTGAAATGTGTGGAATTTCTTTGTCAGGCTAGACTGAGAGGTCCATGTTAGATAAGAAAATGCTTTTTCCAAATCATCATTTACAATAGGTCTGTTTGTTTGGCCTTATGTAACATGCCTCTCAAAATTGTATGTGAGCGATTGCCTTGCCTGAGTGAATAGCAAGGGAAGGTATTTTTCCTAATTACAAAGAAGCTAAACAGAAAAGAAGGGGGAAAAAAAAAAACCTTGGTGAGAAAAATACGCTCAAGAACAACAGCTAAGTTTAAACCTGGGAAGACACCACTCCTCAGTTCTTGGCAACGAGGATGTTATGCTCTGGTTGAGAGAAGTTTGATCAAAAGACAGCAATCTGTTAAGAGGAGGACCCTACAGTCAGGCAAAAGCTGCCAGCTTCTTGAGGCTGACATGGACTGATTGATAATCAAGGTTTGCAATAGGTGAGCATTTACCAGGACTTCAAACACCAATATACACCATGTTTATGTTGAGACTGAAGGGAATACCAAACATAAGTCAATTAACAAGTGTATTTTTTCTTCAAAACCATCTCTGGCTGCTGTAAACATTTTAGCAAAATAGATCATACATTGTTTTTAAGTATCTGCTCTTCAGTTATGTAATGCTGCTGCTTTCCAAGGCTTTCAAAGAAAAATCTTAAAGGCAGCAGGAAAACAAGACTATTTCTAACTTTAAAGTTAGCAGCTGAGGAGGTTTACCTCAAAGGCTAAAGCAAGAATGATCTGTTCACAGAGAAACAGAGGGGTAAGTTGTCTACTTCAATCAGAGACAGTGATGTAACTGAGCAACAAAAGGGAAAGCTGACTCAGGGACCATCTTATTCTGAAAGATACACTTTGAAAAGGAGAGTTAATTACTCAGGTCCTCAACAGTAAGTGTAAGCATTCTGTGGATATCAGGAATACTTTCATTTTCAAAAGAATGGAAAATTTAAATTTTGAAAAGCTATTTTGCTTCCCCTACATGGCAGAAATCAGGATGAAAGCTCATATGGGTGCAAATTATGTTGTATCAGTCTAATGTGGGGTCCTTCACTTTTCTGTTAAATGTGACTTCGGGTCAGAAAAAAACCTCTGAGCTGAAATATCTAATAATAACTCTTCTAAGGTTTAACAGGATGGTTAAACACTTTTACGTAAATTGTATAGTAAAACACAACCATTCGCTATATAAAATACTCACAAACATTTCTTCCCACTCTTCCTTGCTGCTTTTTCCCGTTTTTTCTGCCTTTTCTGACTTAACAGTCTACATATATATATATATGCTGTCTAGATATAAATGAGTCAGTATTCCACTCACACAACAAACTTTATTGATATTTACACATTTCTTTTCACTACCTGAGAGAAAATTAATTTACAGTAATAGAAGTTGAAACTAAGAGTCCCACTAAGTTTATTGTTATATGGTCTGCTAGAGCTACCACATACAGTGCGTTTCAACTCTTTTAGCCATTTTAATTTCAAGAAAAGAAACACTCATGTTCTTACCGTTTCCTAGAGGAATCTCTTAGGTAGTTTAGTGGACTTCTGTAGAAAACAGTTCTCAATATAAATGTTTCTTGTGCAGATTCATCCCATTATTTCTAGAATCTCCACATATTTTTCAGCAACAATAATTTATTGATGAGAAGGGTTGTTGTGTTGAGACTATTCAGATATGTATAAATTGTGACAGTTTTCTCTTAACAGTCATTTGTTCTGTATTCCATTAATCATTGCACAGTACATGAAGGCAGTAAAATACAGGACAGAATTTTCAATCATGTCTATGATGATTTGCACATTCTAAGCAAGTGGGTTTTTTATTTCGTTTTGCATTATAGAATCTGCATACAGTTTTGATATATACAAACGTCTATTTGGAGTGTGTAATTTGTTTGATTTCTCTGCTGCCTGTTGGTTCCATGATGTTAAAAAAGAGAAACTCTAGAAGTGACAGGAGAAGAAAGTGTTCTTAAACTTGGACTACTCAAGTGAAGAATTGTGAATGCCCTAGACTGATCATTACAGCACTCGTTTGGGAAGGGAGGTAGCTGAGTTCCACTTCTGTTGTACATACAATTTGTGAGTTTTAGTCAGTGCATTTGCAATGTGAGCTGGAAGTCCTGGAAGAAAATATGCAAATGCTGTTCTCCCTTTTTCCTCCCCATAACTTGGAAATTTGTTTCTTCTGAACCTGTAATTTGTCCATACCTAGTGTTGTGGTTTAACCCATCAGGCAGCTGAACACCAAACAGCCACTTGATCACTCCTCCCCCCTTTCCAGGGGGATGGGGGAGAGAACTGGAAAAAAAGTAAAACCCACCATTAAGATAAAGACAGTTTAATAAAACAACAACAACAATAATAATAGTAACAGAATATACAGAATATGCAGAACAAGTGATGCACAATGCAATTACTCAGCACCCCCTGACTGATGCCCAGCCTGTCCTGAGAGGGATTGCTCTCCCCCCGCCAACTCGCCCAAGCATCACATCATATGGTGTGGAATACCCTTTGGACAGTTCAGGTCAGCTGTCCTTGCTATTCTCCCTCCCAACTTCTTGTGCACCTGGCAGAGCTTGGGAAGCTGAAGAAGTCCTTGACTGGTCTAAGCACTACTTAGCAACAACTAAACCATCAGTGAGTTATCAACATTCTTCTCATCCAAAACACAGCACTAGGAAGAAAATTAACTCTATCCCAACCAAAACCAGGACAGCCCTGAGACCAAGCTTTATAAAGAAGGAATAGAGGTTGACCTCTCTTTTCATTGTATTCCCAGTAAAATTAGATTATGTTTGACTTTTAGGGTAACATACAGCAAAGCAGATGTGGTCTTGGTGAAGAGTATTAAAACTAGTTATTCTGCCTTCTTAGCAGGAATTATTACTGGGGAGTAAAAAATCAGGACGTTACCCTTCCAATTCCTCTTTAAAACAGAACAACCATGCTGTTAGGCTCTACTCTCAGGAGAGAACTAAGTGACCTGAATCCCATGTTGACCAGGTGTAGCCCTGGTTCTGCTGGCTTCTGGTATAGAAGCATCTCCAAACTTTGTTTTCTCAGTGCACTATGATTTGTATTTAGACTGAGAGAAGAAGAGTGTATCTGTAGCCTGACGACAGTGATACTCTGCTAGAGAAAAAATAAAAATTCATATACTTAAATCTTATGAAATAAGCTCTTCTGCTTTTGGGAGAATATTTAAACCAGACTTTTCTTTTATGCACTTCTTTTAATTGAATGAAAATGGTCAGAGTTGTTAATCTACTTTCCTGGATTCAGCTGAGTGATATCACAATAACAGTTAATTTTGCTTGTGTTTAGATATTTATGAAAACATGGAGGCATCTGAATTTAAGTGAGTAGTTCATACTGGAGGCCACCATTCATTTTATACTCTGCAAGTTTAAGTAGCTCTGGAAAAATAGGTTCTTCAAAGTGTTTTAGGAGATCTACATACCTTGACCTTCCTAAATGCCTAAATATGTGACTTGGATGAGCCTAAAGTAATTTAGACAGTTTTAAGCATTTAGCCTACACTTCAAACATTTCTGCATAAGAGCTCCAGAAGCTTAAGCAAGCTAGTCTTTCAGAACACACTATAATTGCATGGGACTTAAGGGACTGACATTATTTCCATAGTCAAATATTACAATCATTCTATACTGAGACTGTGAAAAGGAATTTTGTCATGATACTTGAAATTATTTCTACAGTATCATATGCTATAAATAAAAGTTTTTCATTCTTCTTTACTTATAATAAAGCATTTAATGCATTCAGTTGCAATGCAGCCATGGTCATCCTCCAAATGAATTAGTGAAAAACTTTCATTGACTTTACCTGTTCAGGATAAAAAATTAGAAAACATCACTGAAATTTCTTTAGAGAGTCCTAACTTTTTTGGGGGGGGGTGGTGGTGTTATTTTTATATTTTAAAACATTAACTGTAAATTTTTTTCCGATTTTGAATTTAATGGTGGCAAGTGTCAGTTTATTTTTAATTGCATAACATTTACTAAAAGTCACCAAATGAAATTAGAATGGTCAAGTGGTTAAGACACACACTTAAGAGATCTGCAGATGTCCAAACTTACTGTCTGTGACAGAAGACTTCCCTAGCTCTCCTTAGTGACAGAAAAATCTAAACACATTTTCTCAGGAGTAGTTTTTTCTGTATGTTTACCAATACTTCTTATCACATATTTCTATTTTGCTGTTGTTGACTAAATCTATTCCCAAATTTTAAGTCGTATACTGTAAAGCTAAGGTGAGGCAAAAGCTGAGGGACAATATCAAAGTTGTCTTAATATTTAGCATAGTTTTAAATTAAATGTTTCAAGTTGCAGTGTGAAAATGGATTTCAGTTTGTATATAAAGGATACTGATTGCTAAAGGATGAAGGAGCTATCAAGTCAAAAATTCCCAATTGGACTGAATTAATGCTTCCATTGTCTTGAAATTTGTGTGTAAATAAATTTATATATATAAATATATATTCATATGCAAATATTTCAATTTTTATTGGTCAGAGATTAAAAAAAAAGAGCAGAAATCCACTGAACATTGACTCTAATTTGACACCAGCAGTCAACTAAAAATAAAAATGTTAGTAATGCTCTGTTATTAAAGAACAGTCTGAATGAGCATTCTCCAACAATAATGTATCAATCAGACATCAGCGATTTTAATTCAACAACAGAAAAGAAAATGCACGGATCAAGAGGAGCAAAGTAAAATAATATCTAGCTCTTCCTAAGTCTCCCTGATCAGGGGAAAAAAAAAGTCTGACTTTGTCTGTTAAGGCCTGACTTGATAACAGGACATATATTTCTACAGCCAGATGCTGGTGTCACGGATGGTTTTGTTAATATTTTGTGAAATAATCTGTTAGTTTTGAAATGCAGTGTAACTAATTTACTTGTGCATCCTACCTATCAAACTACCCTTGTATTTTTTGTGCAGACAATAATGTTATTCCAGATAAAGCTCAGCAGTTGCTTTGTGTTTGAGAAAACAGCCATTATACCCAACTTCTTACAAGAAGCCACACCCTGCTGTTGTTCTATAATTACTTCAGACGGACCCTTTGAACCTTTTCTACCACTTTGTCAGAATAGAAACTATATAGACATATTCAGTTATGA
Organism: Egretta garzetta; assembly: GCF_000687185.1. NCBI lineage: Eukaryota > Metazoa > Chordata > Aves > Pelecaniformes > Ardeidae > Egretta > Egretta garzetta. The sequence continues at coordinate 16,740 of NW_009259689.1, read as the reverse complement.
TTCTGGGAACAATTTTCTGTATTCTCCTTAAGCTTCCAGAAAAAAAGAAAAAAAAATCTAAAACCAGCAAGAAGAATCATCTGCAACAATACAGAAATTAATCTAAAATTCCAAAGAAGGCTTGTGGCCCAGTGAAGGTGATGTACAATGAACAGACGATAACAATGGCAATACATATACAATAGGATTGAGATCTGATGCTTGAGTCTTAGTCCCACTTCTATCATTGACTGAACTTGACACTTTTCGTTTGCATCATTTTGCAGACATGAGATGGGCTTGAGATTGCTGCTTTAAAATAGGGATAGCTAGATAAGACGTACTAGGAGACCTGACTTTTCAGATTGAGTTTTGGAATCTGTGTCCTTTGTGATAACTGAGCCTCAGCAGGTTTAATGACATTTACTCTCTTCAAAAATGTATTATGAACATTTAACTGATGCTCTCAAGTAACATTTATATGGAAAATACTATTGAAGACATTGCAAGGAGTAGAAATACTACTTGAAAATTCCTGACTTGCCTCTCACTGTAATTTCTTTAAGTTCTGTATATTCCTTTGTTTGAGCTACAGCCTGGGTCTTATGTTTGCTATGTTTTGCCTTACCCTACTGGTTCTTTTTAATTTTGACAGGTGAAAGGATTTCCAGGTATGTTTGAATTGCATCTATCACTTGTTTCTATTCTGTGGTCCTCTTTTCATACAAATACCTAATAAAATGGTTCAAGTTTAAACATACAAGACTGGCAATAGTCATCTTTGATCATTTTTCTTAAATTAGCACTCACTAGAAATTTTTTTTTTTTTTTGCGGGCACAGCAAATTCATTATAAATCCCAACTTGCAGATTTATAAACTGCATCAATTTTCAGCTGTTTGTTATGTAGTCTATTTGAAGTTTCTAGTGCCCATTAAAGAATACCAATAGGCAAAAGACAGTTGAGTCTGTTAATTCTAATTACACAAAAATCATACATTGGTCTAGAAGTGTTTTACCTCTCAGGAATAAGGACTGCATACATCCTATGCTTCGCACAGAAAGTTTCCTGCAGTAGGAATTGTCAGGGGCCTTCCTTTTCCACAGGTTTCCAAATACTGGACTGGCTTCTCCATGTCATGAAGCCAAGTTTAAGGCATACTTCTCATTCACAGGGGCTAGACTAGCAGATCAGAGGCAAGCTATCATAGCTCCCTTTCCATCCATTCCAGCAACATATGCACCTTAGCTAAGACAAAGAAAAGTTAGTCTCCAGAGTTTTAGTTCTACTGTTAGCCTCTTAAATCACATGTACCTATACAACCCAGTGTCAATACCAAAGAAATCATTCAGCCCTTTTCCATGTTCATGAGACAGCTGATGCGTAAGCAAGTCTTTGAGAAAAATTATAGAATTAAACTGGTAGTTCTTTCTCTGTTGTACAACAGTTCTTGTAAGAATGAGACCCACAAACCTTTAGTAGGATCAAGGAACTCCAAATTTTCTTACACATCTTAAATACTGTAAAAATACGAAGACTGCTTCCACTACAAAAGGATGTTATAGGGTATGTAGTAATACTAACAGAATTTTCTAGACCTTTTACATAATTCTGTATAAACCAAGGCTTTTTATTTAAATTAAACAAAAAAAAAAGATGTCAAAGGAAGAAGAATCAAAGGAAATGAAATCAGGCAAAAGAACAGAAAAATGCAGCTTTTCCCCCTGCAACCATGTACAACCAACCACAGAACAAGATCAGACTGGTTTAAATAACCACAGTATATAAAGGTTATGCTGGAGGTTAGCTTATGTCTGCTTAAAGTCAACATGACATAATAAATATCTTCATCCCACAGAGCTTGATTTTAATGATTATAGAGTAAAAGATAAGCTTTATCCTGAAGTTTTGTCCTTTGGTATGTTTATGATGAAGTTCCCACCTGCATTTGCAATAAGATACTCATTTCATCGCAACATACCAGCCACATGAGAGTTTTTATTAATTTAAATCAGTAAGTCTTTGAGAATAAAGATATTTCTCTTAGGTTTTTAAAATTTAGCATTTGTATATTGATTTCAAGCACTGTATCTCTTACATTATTTTGATTTTATTGTGTATTAAATTTTTCTGTCAGTAAAGTTCTTTTAAAATTATTTTCCTTTCAGAGTGGGTTGATTTGGTTCCCAGCTCATTCCAACAGCTTTCAATACTGATAGTGCTTTTATTCCTATAGCATAAGCATTATGCAATAAAAATAGCATTATTCTTCATTTAGGACAATATTGCTCTTACTTATATTCCAATATCCCAAGATGGTAAAAAGCATGACAATGTCCTCCTTAAATGAAATGGCTGGTTGTTTGGGACCTAATAATTTGTTGTAGTTTCTCTGTGCAACCTGTTTAAAAATATTCTTAACAGCTTGAAGTTTTCACTGCATGATTTTCAGGTGATGGGTGAAAGATAACGTGCTTGCAGATAACTCACTTAAAACAAAACAAACAAACAAAACCCCACCATATTTTATTAATTTAAGACGCTAAGATGGTCAAAAAAGAAAGCACTTGGTTGTTTGTCAACAAACCCCAAGAATGGAAGAAGGCTCAGAGGTGATCAGCACAGGCCATGGGCACATGAAGCTCAGTGATAAATATAAGGAGTCACCACAGCTGTCGTAAAGAAAGAAGAACTTACATCACCTCAAAGGGGATTGGAGGGAGACCTTTGTTTTGTCTGTATCAGTTGAACAGAACAACTGACTTTATCGGCTGAGGGAAGCTGGAGGTGTAAATGGCCTTCCCTGAGTCAAAAAATTGTGAATGTCTTCTTGAGCCAGCCATAGTGGAAGTGGAGGGGGTGGGCGGCATGTTTACACATGGCTTGGCTCAGTCCAACATAGAGTATACACCATGAGCAACCAGCAAAATGAACCTTGAAGAGAACAGGCTTCAACTAGCTTCAGCCCACGTATTCCTTCCTGTGACTGGGGATGCTCAGTGCCATGATGGTGAGCTTATAAGGAATGGCAGTGGGGATCATATTTGCATTGTGATCCAATTGCAATTGTGATATTGTGCTTGTATTGTGATTTCAGCACATTGCTGGGTCACTCTGCTAATCAAAATCCTGAGTAACATCAAATATCATCAAATAAGTAAATTTGCTTTTAAAACATTAAACCTTCCTTCTATGGAATATCTAAAAGAACCAGGTCAGAGAATACTGGACTCTGACAAATCTGAAGGGTATATGACTCATCTGCCTTCAGATTTAACTCAAATCACATCTCTCTACTATTACACTCCTGGTTGTCTTCTGAACAACCATCATCAAATATTTCCATGGGGAATATGTTCATTTTGAAATTAAATTAATGTCATTATACAATTAATGTTCCCCTGTGTTTAGCTTATTTGATAAGCTTTGTTTAAACACATCTATTTCATTCAGCAGTAAACAAATTTCAGGAAAAAGTATATTAGTAGCCTGATTTTTGTTCTTTAACAAAACATAATTATTGAATCCAATTTATACTAATGCACTGGATATTTCAATTACAAAAAAAAAAAAAACAAACCACAGTAATGTGTGGGGAAAATCCAGTCCTAACTGTGTCAGAAGTTTCTCAATATGCAGTATGCAAAATACAAAAGCAAATGAAAAACAGTGGTTATTCATATTCCCTCACCTCTTGTTGCCAGTGCCTGACTCCAATGTGTTCTCTGTCTCAGTTCTTGACCATCCTGTCAGTCCTTCTGTGCTACCTACATAATTTATTTTTACCACGTTTAGCAGTTTCTATTTCTTTCATAAACTACAAAATCTCCTCCAAATAATAGTTTTTCATGCACTTTGTGTCAGTAGTGCCAGGTCTTTATATTTGAAATGAGGATCATCACTGCTTCACCTATTTCTATTCAGAGTAGTGTCTGCACCTTGCAACTCACATCTTAAAAGACAGGGTCAAGGGAACAGTTATGCCCTCCCGCTTCAGCATGGTTTCACTCATCCCATAAATGAAACTGGCTCTGATACCTTGTTCATTTTAAGATGTTTAAATTTATCAGAATCCCAGTAGCTTTGATCATAACTACCTTGAGACCCAGGTTATATTCACTGAAAAGGAGCAAATATTAAAAAAAAAAAATTTAGAATGTTATTCAAAAAAATGTTTTGAAAATCTCCTTGTTGCGTTATAAATGAGAGAGAGTAACCAACAGTCCTCTGAGGGAGTGACAGACAGGATTGCTGAGAAAAGGGTGTGGATTGATGTGATGGGAAGGATTGCAAAATCAACAACATGGGACTTAAGCAGCCAGCACTTGCATGGAAGCAAGGAAGTGCTTAGAAGGCACCATTATGGAGAAATACCCCAAGCACTCTCCAGAAACTCAACACACTTCTCTAAAGTGCCTGTATGTGCATGTAAAGTGCCTCTGAAGTGCATGTAGTATGGGGAATAAATGTCATGAATTCGAGATTTGTGTGCAGTTGCAGGCCTACAATCTTGTTGGGATCATGGAGACATATTGGGATGGCTCCCATGACTGGAGTGTTGCAGTGGTGGGATACAGGCTCTTTAGGAGGGTCAGGATGGGAAGACAAGGAGGAGGAGTTGCTCTTTATGTGAGAGAGCAGCCAGAGTGTATGGAGCTCTGCTTGGGGTGGAAAAAAGAGCCAAATGAGAGTTTATGGGTTAGGGTTAAAAAGAGGACAGTTAAAGTTGACATTATAGTGGGTATCTGCTACAGGCCACTTGACCAGGAAGAACAACTGGATCAGGCCCTCCACAGACAGATAGTATCAACCTCATGGGGGACTTCAACCACCCTGATATCTACTGGAGGGACAACACAGCAGGGCGTAAACAGTCCAGGAGGTTCCTGGAGTGCATTGATGATAAATTTATCTTCCAAGTGACAGAGGAGTCAATGAGGAGAGGTATTCTGCTGGACTTCATGCTCATCAGCAATGAGGGGCTCATTGGGGATGTGAATTTCAAAGGCAGACTTGGCTGCAGTGACCATGAGGTGGTGGAGTTCAGGATCCTGAGGACAAGGAGGAGGGTGAAAAGCAAGCTCACAACCCTGGTCTTCAGGAGAGCAGACTTTGGCCTTTTCAAAGGTCTTCTTGGAAGGGTCCTGTGGGATAAGTCCCTGGAGGGATGAAGGGCCCAAGAAAGCTGCTTAATATTCAAGGATCACCTCCTCTAAGCTCAAGAGAGCTACATCCCAACAAAGAAGAAGTCAGGCAAAAACGTGAGGTCTGTGTGGATGAACAGAGAGCTCCTAGCCAAACTCAAACAAAATAACTAGAAACATACAGAGAGTGAAAATTGTTGAAATTGTTTCTTAAATATAACAGTCCATTTTAAAGTTCTGTTTTCTGAATTGTGTTCTAGAACAATAAGCCTCAGAACCAAAGCTAAGAGGATGGTAAATTCACTGAAAATTTGAGATTCACTAGGTGAATCTCCAAAAAAATATTTTTTTGTGAATTAGGATCAAATATGATGCATCACTTTAGCTGAAAAAAAAATTTGGTAAATATTGGTAAATAATGAGTGAAGTGTAATTAAAATATTTCACTTGGGAAATGCTCAATTATTCTATTAGAATATTTGAAAAAATAACTACTTTAAAGTGGAATTTTAACTTAAATATTAATCAAACTCACTTTAAAAGAAATCTTAAAAATGTAAGACCCAAGAAACAAAACATTGTGTTCTATCCTGAACAAAGGTTTTATTTTATCTCCACCTGACTGAGAAAAACTTGGAAAACCAGTTTTGATTCAGTGTAAACTTTTTCCTCCACTCACCACTTTCCTCCTTTGTTTTAGGGAACATAAAAAAAAATAAATCTGTTTTTTTCTTGATTTCTTTCTAATAGCATTTGATTCCACTGAAAGCAGGAAAACAGAAGTTTGACAGAAAAAAATAAACACGTAAATTTGTGAGAATGCATCATTTCAAGACATGAGGAAGTAAATACTAAAAAGACTATGCACAGAACAACAAAATTATATCAACTTCACCTTGTCCACACTCAAAGAAAAGAAAAAACCCCACTCTAAGAGCAAATCTGCAAAAGCCTTGTACTAATGCACTGTCTGCATACACATGATTAATGGCTGTGGTGAGTAAGGTCATGAATGACAGTGCTCTGCTTAACGGAAATGAGTAGGCACACATGCACTCATCACACTTATGAAATAATGTGTGCTTTGCTGAGTAAGGGTTGAGATTAAAAGTTTTATTTAAAGCAGAGAGAAAAAAAATGCAATCTGATTAATTAACACATTATTTTCCAGGGAACTGCTTAAATGAAAGAATATTGTTCAAGATATAATAATTCTTAATAAATTATTATTTGGCTCCCAATGAGGTCAAATCTTTTATAAAATGGTATGCATACAAATGACTAATAGTCATTTATATCATAAGCATGTTGTAGAGTTACTGAAACAGTATCTGGAAACTGGACAGTTGTGCAGAAATGTAAGCATATATTTACATCTTTTAACTCAATTTTATTTAGAGTGTCATATGATACTGTTTGCATTACACTATAAGCAATAAAACTGCCTCTTTCAAGAACTCATTCCCATAAAATGTCACTTACAACAGATGGGGGTAGAAATAATGCTTTAAATAAGGAACAAATATTTACAGCTTTCAGCATATCATGGGCATCTGTTAAAACTCAGCCTGCAGCAGGGCTAGAGAATATTCCTACTGATGTGATATTTCAGTGTTTGAAGAAAGCATGTCTTTCTCTGCTATTACTGTTATCATTTGGCATATGATGTCACCTGATTCTAATAACAAAAATTACTTGTTTTCTGTCATTTCAGTTGAAAACAGATTCATAATAAAATCAGAAAGACATAGCAGAGATTTGACAAACTCTTTAGTCCACTTTTTATAAATACAGGATTTTTTCCTAGAGTGTATGGTTCTATAAATAGTACAGGACATATTGTGTAAGT
>NW_009259689.1:0-9744 GCF_000687185.1 Egretta garzetta | reverse complement strand
AAAAATCTATTTCATTTATTTATGGGGGCATCCAAGACTTTGCTTTAACCTACGTTATATACATCAGTCTTGTTTATCTGTACAATTAACTTTATTTCAGCTGTTAAATGGTGTATTTTTAGGGTAAAATGATTTTAAATATTTGTGACTTGATGTCTTACATGTGTATTTATATATGCCACATCAGTTTTAGATTTGACAAAGTTCACTATTCTACTGCAAAAAAATTGAATCTCAATGGACTTTCCTGCGGTGTCATTCTACCACTGTGCCTTCTGTATTATTTTCTTTAAAGTCTCCCATTTCTTTTATTGATCACTATTTGTCCTCCCTTACATGTTTAAAACCTAGCTTCTAGTCCATTCTCTGCCAGCTTCTTTAAAAACTAAACTCTTCAGCAGCCACTTACAGTTTCTGCTCAAGGGCCACTGTCAAGAATTGCTTCTCATGAGATTCATCAGATAGCCTGCTTCTTTTCATTTGGCTCTAAGGAACACACCTCTCATGTCAACTTATCAAAAGCTTTTAAAATGCTTTTCCAGGAAACACAACTAGCATCATTACTTTGACAAGAGAATTGCTAAAATCTGTTCCTTTAAAAAAATAAAAATAAGAAAAAAAATTGAAGGGAGTGTTATACTGTTCTGTTCAAGCTCTAGTATTGCAATCAATATTTGTAGAATTAAAATAAAAAATTACGTTTTCTTCAAATTCTGTAAATATTTTAAGTTGATAAATTGTTGCCCATTCCAGCAATACAGAAAACAACTATGAAAAACATAACTTTAAATGATGAATTGTATAACATTTTAAAATAAAATTTGTTAACCTCCTAAGAGATGTTAGCTGTTCTATTCCCAGCAAAGCACCCACATTCAAAGCGTAAAAAGAAGAAAGTCTTTATTTCTTAACAACAACAATTTCAACTATTTTTTCTGAAAAATTCATAGATGGGTTATTCATTATTACTTTAACAACAGGCTAATTGTAAATACTTTTTAACAGTAGTAACATAAAACCAAGATTTTTTTTCTGCATGAAAGATAGCAGCTTAACATTCCTACATTTAAATATAATAAAAAGTGAAATAAATGATTGGTTAAAAAAATTTAGCATTAATCAATTAATTTCTTTCCAAAAGTGAAGAGAAAAAAAAGAGAAAACATGATTTTAAAAAACAAAATGTGGAAAACTTTCTTCACATTGACATCAAATGATCCATACTTTCATATAGAACTTTACAGAACATTTTCAGTGTTTCACTCCATAGTTTAGCTAAGTCGACTGTAATTATCAGTGGAATTATTCTTTTATTTAACGTATCCATTCCTTACATTCAGATGGTAACATGAACCTTTTTTAAATATTCTTTTGTTCTTATTTCATGAAGAAACATAATTTCATGTATTCAAGAAAAGTAGAGAAGGACATGTTCTACTGTTCCTGGTGCCAGGACTAAAAATAAACTTTAATCAAATGTCAAAAAATTAAAAATATTTTTAATACAAGACTGAATGTGTCAGTACTTCTAAGCAAGATTAAAACTATGAAAGAAACCCAGAATAGCTTCATTTAAAGGGAGATATTAAAGGAATTGACACTTTGAAATTGTACATTATTGACAGAAGCTAAGAAAATCTCTATAAATAATATATATCAAGGAGAAAGTCAATTGCTGTAAATTAAATGGAACCAAAATATTAAGAAAGTATAATAATAAAAATTAACTTATTTAAAATTTTAACACTGAGTACTTAAGGATTTAATTTTAGTCCCTCTATAAGAAGAAAATATTCCTGGGGCAGATGTCAATAACGTTATACCAGAACTCTGACAGTGACAGAGACAATTTGCAGGAGATTAGAGAAACCACAAAGGCAGGAAAAAAGCAGTAGTAGTACCCACATATAGTTTGGGCAGTTTCTGGATATTAAATTGCAGGAGGTAATGCAGAAAGGGAATTGTTTGCATGCTATAAGTGATCTCAATTGGAGCAACCAGTCTGAGAAACAATTGAATTAGTTCTTCTTTTGGTACTGACCTGTATCTGGCACTTGATGTAGCTATTGAAAAATAATCTACATCAGTGATCACAAAATGTCCAAACTGACCATTTTATACGAATGAAAAGCCAAAAGCAAAAAAAAGTCCATTCACTAACAGAACTTCATAAAGTAAAATGACATAAAAATGAGAAAACTTGTAAAAAGAAAATAAACAGATCCATTAAGTGTAGAAAGTTTACATGCAGCATAGCAATTGTTTCAAGCAGTAATATTTAAAACTCAAAGTAAGCACATATTACTGTTCTAGAAAAGTCCCTTAAATGACATAGAAAGAAAACAAACCCAGAAAGTCACAGTGTGTTTCAGTAGCTCATGACTCAAAATAAAAAGGATATATTTCAAAAACTGGAAATTGTGCCCAAATAAAAGAAATAGAAAGGAACATAAATTCTTTTATGTGACAAACCAAAAAAAGACAAGCCAAAAAATTACTTTGAAGACCAACTTGGTAAAGACATAAAAAACAATAGTAAAAACTTTTCAATTTCATCACTAGCGGGATTACCTTCCAGAGAGTCAATGAGGCTGACAGATGATAAAGGTGTAGACGGATCGCTCCAAAAAGACAAAGCCATGCCACAGGAGAAATCTAATTCTTTGTCTCAGTGACCATCACTGAGGGGACACAATGCACTGATATCAGAGACTTTTTGCAACAGATACATCTGAGGAATTTTCTAAAATCAATGAGTCAGTACAAGAGATTTTAAAGCAGATTAACAAAATCAAAGAACAGTACATTGCAAAGATCAGATGGTTTTCATCCAGGAGCTCTAAAGGAACTCACATCCAGAATTCCTGAGCTAAAAACTGTGGTATATAGTGTACTGCTTGAATTAGCCTTAGTACTGGGAGGTGAGAAAGTAACTGATACAATTACAATTTTAAAAATGTATAAAGATTCATAAGTTTTATTTTTCAAACAGGAAAATTATGGGCTATAAAAATGAACACCTAAATGACCTAAACACATACACTATATTTATATTAGAGCTGTACAGCACAATAGCACTTGATTTGTAGAGTAAACAGTTCATCCTGCATACTTGAATCAACATTTTAAGTGTTTGGAGGCTTTTACTTCAAACTCTGGTCTGGTCTCATAAATAGAGCATCTGTTAGCATTTGCAGTACATTAGGAACATGCTAGAGTAAGGTTTATGGTTTAGTTTAACCAGAAGAAAACTAGTTCATGTTCTCCAAGAAGATTTCATGGTATGAATCAAAGCAGGTACCAGAGTGCAGCTTCTGGTGAGCTAAAACAGTGGAAGCAGCTGTCACAGCAAGGCACAAACGGGCCCAGAATCTCTGCTGAACTGATGTTCCGTGGTGATCAAGTCCACCTATTAACCTAGCACTGCCAAGTCCACCACTAAACCATGGCCCTAAGCACCACACCTACCCATCTTTCAAATACCTCCAGGGATGGGGACTCGACCACTTCCCCAGGCACCCTGTCCCAATGCTTGACAAGCCCCTCAGTGAAGAAATTTTTCCTAGTATCCACTCTAAACCTTCCCAGGTGCAACACAAGGCCATTTCCTCTTGTCCTATCGCCTGTTACTTGGCAGAGGAGACCAACACCCACTCGCTACAACCTCCTGACAGGTAGTTGTAGAGGGTGATAAGGTCTCCCCTCAGCCTCCTCTTCTCCAGGCTCCAGTTCCCTCAGCTGCTCCTCATAAGGCTCCGGACTCCTCACCAGCTGTGTTGCCCTTCTCTGGACACACGCCAGTGCCTCAATGTCTCTCTTGTAGTGAGAGGGTCAAAACTCAACACAGGATATTTAAGGTGTGGTCTCACCAGTGCTGAGTACAGGGGGACTTCCCTAGTCCTGTTGGCCACACTATTTCTGATACAAGCCAGGATGCTCTTGGCCTTCTTGGCCACCTGGGCACACTACTGGCTCATGTTTAGCCGGCTGTCAACCAACACCCCCAGATCCTTCTCTGCCAAGCAGCTTTCCAGCCACTCTTCCCCAAGCCTGCAGAGTTGCATGGGGTTGTTGTGATCCAACTACAGGACCCAGCACTTGGCCTTCTTGAACATCATACAGTTGGCCTTGGCCCATCGATCCAGCCTGTCCAGGTCCCTTTGCAGAGCCCTCCTCCCCTCGAGCAGATCGACACTCCCACACAGTTTGGTGTCATCTGCAAACTTGCTGAGGGTGCGCTCAAACCCCTTGTCCAGATCATTGATAAAGATGTTAAACAAAACTGGCCCCAATACTGAGCCCTGGGGAACACCACCTGTGACCAGCCTCCAACTGGATTTCACTCCATTCAGAACTCTTATGGTGTGGCCATCCAACCATTTTTTTACCTAGCAAAGAGTATTCCCATCCAAGCCATGAGCAGCCAGAATCTACCAGAGAATGCTGTGGGAAACGGTGTCAAAGGCTTTGCTTAAATCTAGTTAGACAACATCCACAGCCCATCTTTCATCCACTAATGGGGTCACCTTGTCATAGAAGGAGATCAGGTTAGTCAAGCAGGGCCTGCCTTTCATAAATCCATACTGACTGGGCCTTATCACCTGGTTGTCCTGCATGTGCCACGTGATGACACTCAGGATGGTCTGTTCCATAATCTTTCCCTGTATCAAGGTCAGACTGACAGACCTGTAGTTCCCTGGTTCCTCCCTCCAACCCTTCATGTAGATGGGTGTCATGATCACTGACCTCCATGCTTGTATTCCTCATGAGTTGCCTGCCCTTTCTTCCAAAGGTCATAAACTCTCCTTTTTTTCCCCGAGTCCTAGCCAAAGCTCTCTGTTCAGCCAGGCCTCTTATTCCTTGCCTGCTCGCCTTTCAGCACATGGGGACGGCCTACCTCTGCACCTTTAAGATTTCCTTCTTGAAGAATATCCACCCTTCCTGGACTCATTTGCCCTTCAGGACTGCTCTCAAGGGACTCTGTCAACCAGGCCCTCAAAGACGCCAAAGTCTGCCCTCCAGAAGTCCAAGGTGGCCATTCTGCTGACCCCCCTCCTTCTCCAAGAACTGAGAATTCTATAGTTTCATGATTGCGGTGCCCCAGGTGTCCTTCAGTTGTCACATCACCCACCAGCCCAGGGTCATGGTTTAACCCGGCTGGCAACTAAGCACCACGCAGAGTAAGACCCGTGGGTTGAGATAGAGACAGTTTAATAAGAGAGAAGAATAACAATAGTGATAATAATAATGGTAAAAGAATATACAGAACACATATAAAACAAGAGGTGTACAATGCAATTCCTCACTACCCACTGACCAATGCCCAGCCCATCCTGAGCAACGATCACTCCCCCCGAGCAGCGATCACTCTGCCCGCGACCGACCGACTGACTAACCCCCCCGAGCATGATGTTATGTGGTATGGAATAGCTCTTTGGTCAGTTTGGGTTAGCTGTGCTAGCTGTGCTGTACTCCCAGCTTGTTATGCACCTGGGCGAGCAGGAGAAGCTCAAAAAGTCCTTGAGTGGTCTGAGCACTACTTGGCAACAACTGAAAACATCAGTGTGTTATCAACATTCTTCTGGTACTAAATCCAAAACACAGCACTATGCTAGCTACTATGAAGAAAATTAACTCTATCCCAGCTGGAACCAGGACACACCATCATCATAATTATTGTTATATATGTTCTTTGTAAGGAACTTTCAGACAAGTAAGGAAAAATTTCCTTGTCCAAATATTAAAATATGTTTCTGCCTCCTTTATTCTACCTACTAACAACCTTCCAATTTAGTATAATTCCAAATATCACCTAATTTAGAATTATAATCCCCAAGTGGTCAGATAACTGTATGCAGACAAGGGGTAATCACAGTTTTTGAAATAGGTGCATGAAAAAATAAAGATTTTAAAATAAGAAGAGGAGAAAGAGAGTAAGGAAGCACAGGAATATGACTAAATTAGTTTGGCAGATTATGATTTTTTTTTTGGTAGGTTATAAGTGATTCACAGCCATTATGTACTTTAAAGTACATTTTATTTGGAATGTTTCTAAGTGCTGCTGGCATCTGATAAAAACCTTCCAATTCCTTTAACAAGGAGGGAATTGACAAAGAAAAAAGGAAAAGAAAGGGAATTAATGGAATGGAGGATAAGAGAAAATGATCAGAGTATTAAGATGTAAGCTCTGGAGTGTAAGAGGGGAAGAGAGACAAAAATATGACAATGACTGATGTACATCATGTTGATTCAAGAGGGGTCTTCTGATGAAGATCCTCAGTATTTATGAAAACAAGCAAATCTGCCAGTATACATAAACTAGAGTAGGTAATATTAAAATAAACCTAAAAATTGATATTTAAAAATTATGATGCTATCAAGCTTGCTGTGTATACTAGATATGCATACACCAAGAAGAAATACACAATCAGTTTATAAGTGTTACAAAATACTCTCAAGAGAAAGAAGAATCATTGAGGGATTTTCTTTGTAGGAAAAACTGTTTACATGTTTTATTTCCAGCTGAGAAAAAACCAAACACATCCCATGGTCACTAATTTAATTTTCACTGCAGGTGCTGAGAAACATCAACAGTCACTTCAAAGAGATTTTGTATGCATCATATTTTGTTTTCCAGTAGGCAAATAAAAAGTCTGATCTCAGTAAGACCAGCTTCATTGCTGCTTAACACGAGGGTGGCCTTCTCAAAATATGTCAGTAAAAAGATTTACAGATGTCCTGTGGTCCATTAAACAGGTGTTAGATACAGAGATGCATTGCAATCCTGCAGGGCTGCAAAGTCACTAACATCTTTGTACTGATCAGTCTTTTAGCACAGATAGCTATCAGCATGCTACCTCATATGAGAATTATTGCAGGGGAGCAACAGAACAGAAATTATCTGCAGTAGAAGTGATTTTCTTCATATAATAATTAAGGACAAGGTTTACATGAGCTTGCATTGTCGCAAGCGTTCTAAAAAAAGTTCCTTGGGTTGCCAGCAGCTATAAGAACTGAAACAATTTGCAGAAGATGGGTAATATGCTCATCTTCTTCTAAAGTAAGGATCCATGTCACAGTTAAAATGAGAAATGATAATTTGTCCAAGAGACTCAAAGACACACTTATATGCTGTTGGCTTTATCACATTAATGGTGTATTTAAATCTAAATGTGCAATTTAACCCTTAGCAATCTACTGGATATGAAATGCATTTGTATGAAATATTAAACTTACACAAAATAGGCATTTGTCATTAAAAATTTATTATAAACAGTTGTGCAAGCCTCAGATAGCAACTTAAAGTCTTAATAAAAAAGAATAGGAATGATTCACATACAGAAGATGCTTTTCCCCTTGAAATACCTTCCTAACTTCTGGCAAACAGAGATTCAGCAGTTTTCAGAGCCAAATATTTTCTTCTGGACCTTCTGATTTCATAGGTCTTGATGAAACACTTTTCCATAAATGTGTTTAATTCCACTTAAAGACATTTATACTGGAGGCCCCCACAGTATCCTAAACTCCATGATGCAATTAGCTAGCATGTGAAAAAGTATTTCTTATTGTTTCATTCTAACCCACTGTTTGATTGTTAAATTGATTGCTGCCTACTTCTTGAATTAAGAGGAGTAACAGACAGATTTTTCCTATTCAGCTTTCTCATACCATGTGTGATATTTTTAGACCTCCATTACAGTTTCTTTTGATTATATCTTTTCCAGTTTTACATGCATGGTCTGTTCATTATGCCCTAATATGGCATTATTTTCTGTTTTTTTCATTTCTATTTCAAAGAATCCCAGAAATTGATTTCCACTTCAGTGATCATTTTGTCACTGTTTTCTGTATCTTTTCTAGTTCTTTTGGAAACTGGTAGACTAGACTTGAACACAATATTGAAGATCCAGGTGCATCAAAGATTAATATAATGATATAATTATGTTGGGTTTTGCTTCCAGTTCCTTTCTAACATTCTACTACTACTTCCAGCTGTCACTGACAATTTCAGAACACGATCAAAAGACTTTCTAAGACTTGTTTTCTGACTTTTAATGGCTGATTTAAGACACATCACTATGCCTGTGTAATTAAAGTTGCTTTTCTAAGTATGCTTTATGTTGCTTTTATCAATGCTGAGTTTCCCCTGCTATTCCATTATCCAATTGCTTTTTAAAGCCAGCATTAGACTGACTAACTTGAATAATTTGGTAGCAGCATTGAACTTTGTCAATCATTTTCCCATTTCTTTTTTGAGATCATAACATCTTCATATCAGGTTCCATAGCACAGTCATATGATGCTGATTTTCCATTAGAAAAGCTAACTGCTTATTTCTATCTTTATTTCTTACCTTAAAAATATTTTAACCATGAAAGAGACCATGCATCTTCTCTTTTGTTTCTATCAAAGTCTTTGGTGAAGAGCAATGTCCAAATTATTTTTTTAAATCTATGTGTGCAACTATAGCATGATCATCTTCACCTGAATTTCTTTGGACAATTTCAGAGAATGCTAAAGAGTTTGTGATGTATTATTTCCTTTATTTCCTGTATTAACACTACCTCAGTATATGGTACATATGTCTGGGATGCACCTACATTAGTATTTTATCTCAGACCAGGATATACTTTTCAGGTCTATCTCCTGTTTATCCGTAATTAGAATCACAGAATTTTTAAGATGGGAAAGGACCTGAGGAGGTCGTTGGTCCAACCTCCTGCTCAAAGACAGTTTAGCCATGAGATTGGACCATGTTTCTCAACACTAGATCCAGTCTGATCTTGAAAACCTTCTAGGATGGAGACTGCAACATGTCTTTGGGCAACCTATTCCAGTTCTTGATGGTGAAAAAGTTTCACTTAATTTCAGGTGCCTATGATCTCTAATTCTCCTGCCATGCACCACTGTGAGAACTCTGAATTCATCTTCTTGAAATAATCTGCATCATGGAAGGAACGATCATTGGAAGGATCCTTAAAGCTGAAGAGGCAATTTGTTGCTCTCTGTGTGCAGATCCAGACATTTGATCAGAGAAGGCAATCAGATTGGTCAGGCATGGTTTATACTTGGTTGATCCATGCTGACTGTTTCCAAGAACCTTTTCTCTTTCCCGAGTCTTTCCTTGCAAAGCAAGACTTAGGCTCCTGGTGTTCTAGGGTTTTTGTGAAGATGTGAAGAACCTGTAGATCTTTCATCTTCCCTGAAGGGATGGAATCTTCCCATCTTTTTCTGCAGCTTAATCACCTGGTAACTCAGCACTGCAGCCAGAGCACACTTACACAGGTAAGGATACTGCTGTCTCTAGCCAAAAAAAGTCACCAGGCACTGGACAGCAATATCTTTCCTCAAGATTTCTGCCTGTGTGAAAGCCTTTGATGCACTAGGGACAGCTGCTCCAGCCCATGTAAGAGACTGTCATCATGTCTACTCTTTGCTGGGTAAAAAAAATGGCTGGATGGCCACGCCCAAAGAGTTGTGGTAAATGGAGTGAAATCCAGCTGGAGGCCAATCACAGGTGATGTTCCCTAGGGCTCTGCAACGTATGAGGCATGGACCCCGGTTGGAAGTGCAACCAGAATCAGCTTTATTCAAAAAGAGCATGCTTTTTATACTCGGTGCTCAAAGAAAACTTCCATGAAAACTTTTCCATTAGCCATGCTGCAGGTATGACTCACATGACTGTCCTCCAATCACAGAGCAGATCGCAAGCTGTTCATGCTTCTGGCTTCATTTCTGCATTCC
>NW_009259688.1:27634-29744 GCF_000687185.1 Egretta garzetta | reverse complement strand
CCAACCGTTAACCTAACCCAGCCTTCCCACCACTAAAACTTGTCCCTAAGCACCTTGTCTGCCTGTCTTTTAAATACCTTCAGGGATGGGGACTTGACGACCTCCTTGAGCAGCCCATTCCAGAACCTGACAACCCTTTCTGTGAAAATTTTTTTCCTAATGTCCAACCTAAACCTGCCCTGGCGCAACTTCAGACCATGAGAAGAGGCCGACCCCCACCTCACTACAGCCTCCTTTCAGGCAGTTGTAGAGGGCAATCAGGTCTCCCGTCAGCCTCCTCTTCTCCAGACTAAACAACCCCAGTTCCCTCAGCTGCTCCTTGTAAGACTTGTGCTCTAGACCTCTCGCCAGCTTGGTTGCTCTCCTCTGGACAAGTTCCAGCAATGCAACATCTTTCTTGTAGTGAGGGGCCCAACACTGAACACAGTATTCAAGGTCTGGCCCTACAAGTGCTGAGTACAGGGGGCACGATCATTTCCCTACTTCTGCTGGCCACACTAGTCCTGATACAAGCCTAGATGCCGTTGCCCTTCTTGGCCACATGGGCACACTGCTGGCTCATATTCAGCTGGCTGTCAAACAGTACCCCAAGGTCTTTTTCCACCAGGCAGCTTTCCAGCCCCTCTTCCCACGCCTGTAGCATTGCATGGGGTTGTTGTGACCAAAGTGCAAAACCCAGCACTTGGCCTTATTGACGTTGGCCTCAGCCCATCGATTCAGCCTTTCCAGGTTCCTCTGCAGAGCCCTCCTCCCCTCCATCAGATTGACACTCCCACCCAGCTTGGTGTCATCTACAAACTGGCTGGGGGTGCACTCAATCCTCTCATCCAGGTCATTGATAAAGATATTAAACTGGGCCCAGAACTTAGCCCTACAGGACACTGCTTGTGACCGGCCGCCAACTGGGTTTAACTCTGTTGACCACCACTCTCTGGGCTTGGCCATCCAGACAGTTTTTTACCCGGCAAAGAGCATTCCTGTCTAGGCCATGAGCCACCAGCTTCTCTAGGAGAATGCTCTAGGAAACTGTGTAAAGGCCTTGCTGAAGTCCAGGTAGAGAACATCCACAGCCTTTCCCTCATCTACTAGGCGGGTCACGTGGTCATAGAAGGAGATCAGGTTGGTCAGGCAGGACCTGCCTTTCATGAACCCATGCTGGCTGGGCCTGATCCCCTGATTGTATCTTGCATATGCCTGCTGAGTGCACTCAAGAAGAACCGCTCCATGATCTTCCCCAGTACAGAGGTCAGGCTGAAAGGCCTGTAGTTCCCCAGAATGGCATGTCAGAATCTGCACCCCATATCCTAAGGAACAAGGACTGAAGCAGGCAGTCTGAGAGTTTTGCGAATTTTAAAGCTCCCCCTATCTTACCTCCAGACTTTTCTTGTATGTCAGAAACCCTCAGCATTTCTGCTGTGCTGACGGAGAACAGAGCAAGTCCTGTGAGGCAAAAGGGGCCTCTTCATCTCTTCATGAGATGGAAGGTGATCATAATTTTATGTTACACTGAAAAACAATCAAACACTACTGAGAACTGAGGGCTCCAGGTCAGAACCTGAAATGTCTCACCCTTCCTCAAGGTCTCAGCAGCCCACAACAAACCAAGGACACACATTTCACCAACCTAAAAGCATTTGTGTAATTGTAGCATCTCTGCATGTCCTCGTGGGACTTCCAGATAACAAAAGGGTGCTGTGGGAGAAGTTTTCATCATCAACAGCAGCTCACAGATTGGAAGGACACCTTGAGGTGATAAACAAGTTCTCTAATGATACCACCTTATGAAGGGAAAGCCAGGGAAATTTCAGGTCCCGCAGGCTGCATTGCAAAGAACCCCACAGGTTAGAGAAAACCTGTGACGCTTGTTCCGATGGAAACACCTACATGGGGGGACCCATAAGATCAGTGTGTGACTCGGCAGCTGAAAATCCACCTCCCCAGAAAACCTGGCAGCAGGAACGAAGTAACAATAGCAATAACCCAGACCAGTGGAGGAACAAGACAATATCCACTGAGCTTAAAGAAGCCAGGGCAGAGACAGGTGGCCCCTCAGGCACCATTAACCTTCCCCAGCTCTGCACGCCACCTCCCAGGCACCACCATTGCCGGG
>NW_009259688.1:26903-27584 GCF_000687185.1 Egretta garzetta | reverse complement strand
TGGGGGGGGGCTGGTTCCCGCCTTGGAGCACCCAGCCCTGAGGGCAGAGGCTTTTCTGTCTGGGAGATGAGCCAAAGGGGCTTGCTCAGAGGAAGAGCTTCCATTAGAGAATCACAGAATCACAGAATGGCAAGGGTTGGAAGGGATCTTGGGAGATCATCTAGTCCAACCCTTCTGCTGAAGCAGGTTCACCTAGAGCAGGTTGCACAGGACATCATCCAGGAAGGCTTTGAATATCTCCAGAGAAGGAGACTCCACAGCCCCCCTGGGCAGCCTGGGCCAGGGCTATGTAACCCTCAAAGTTAAGAAGTTCTTCCTCACGTTCAACTGGATCCTCTGATGTTTCAGTTTGTACCCATTGCCCCTTGTCCTGTCGCTGGCACCACTGAGAAGAGTCTGGCCCTGTCCTTGTGATACCCACCCTTGAGATATTGGTACATGTTGATTAGGTCCCCTCTCAGCTTTCTCTTCTCCAGGCTAAAATGTGTATTAGGTCCCCTCTCGCCTTTCTCTTCTCCAGGCTAAACAAGCCCAGCTCCCTCAGCCTTTCCTCATAGGGGAGATGCTCCAGTCCCCCCATCATCTTTTCAGTCCTCCTCTGGACTGTCTCCAGGAGTTTCTCATCTTTCTTGAGCCGAGGAGCCCAGAACTGGACACAGTGCTCTGGATGGGGTCTCACCC
>NW_009259688.1:19922-25772 GCF_000687185.1 Egretta garzetta | reverse complement strand
ATGCCCTTTCCCTCTGATGGTGCGGCAGCGAGTCCCTGCTCTGCATCACGTCCTCCTGCTCTGCACCAGAGAAAGTCTTAGGGTTGTACTTACCTATCACATAGGCTGTGTGATGTGCCAGATTTAGGAGATCCTACCAGGACCTGCAGATTGAATTCCCTGCTGCCACAGACTTACTCTCCGTCAAGATTTCTCTTCATGAACTCTCAGCATCCTCCCACTTCAGACTGCCTTTAACCTCTCTCTGCCTTGCTCCTCTCCTCTTGGTGCCTGCAGGCAGTGCCCTCGGCCCTGCTGCGCTTTGCAGAGGAGCTGCTCCTGGGCAGAGCTGTCTCTCGGCATCGCTGCCCACTTGCCATCAGCTCCCTCCATCCCAGGAGCCCAGCCCAGCTCAGCAGCAGAGGACCAGCCCAAGGCAGCACTTGCTCTGCCCCCTCGGGGCTCCCTCCAGGTGTCCCTGGGGCTCCAGGGAAACCTGCTGTGAAACAGGCTGAAGTCATCATTGATGTTCTCTCTCTCCACTGGGGAGAGACACTTCTTGCCAGCAGTGTCATTTCTCCTATGAGCAAAAGAGTTTGGCATTAGAATCACCTGTCCTGTTCCATCAATAGACTTGACACCTAGATAGTGCAAATATGGGCACCTGCATGGGAGCTCCTTGTCTGAGCTACCATCCTCATCAATGCAGAGGGATGCTAGGAGAGAGATACAAATGTCTGGTGACATCTGAGGTGCCAGAGGTGGTCAAAGACACGTGCAGGGAGCTGTAAACTGAAATGGAGCAGCTCATAGAGATAGGGCAGCACCTGGAGGCATCCTCTTGGAGGCTGTTGAGAACTCCTTTTGGCCAAATGCAATGACAGCTGGTGTCCAAATGAAGGGCAGCTGAATTCATGATGGTCAGGGCAGCTCATAGAGTTATTCACCTGAACAGTTGGAGTCAAGTACAGTAGGGAGAGCTCAGTGTCTTCTCTTTCTGCTGGATTTACTAGATCTCCACTGATCACATTGCCAGTTGCCTCATGTTCATCCTCACACTGACTTACAGAATTCAGGATATCTCCTCAATTTAATGTTCACATCCAGACCCAGGGAGCTACATGAGATGCCCAGGCTTGCAGGAACAGCAGAGGACCTACAGGAAAGCAATGCCCATTCAGGGTAGGTGTGTGACAGACACCCAAGATGGAATCGCATGGTGTGCGATTGGCTGCCCGTGTGCCATTGACTGTGTCCATCAGTCAGAGACATCAGTCATCAGGCTCCATCAGAGGGACAAGGTCTGTCCCTCCTCTACCCAACAGCTGCAAGCATTTTGTGAACACAAAACACATTACAGTGGGGTCTTTACTCACACCCACGGTGATACAGACAAGGAAAAGGCCAATCATTGTCTTCATGTGCCTGGATATGTCTCATCTTCAAGGACAGCATCCTGCAAGCACAGCAACGATCCTTAGAAAAACCTCAGTTGAGACTGGAAAGGAATGCAAGGGGAACCAAGATGAGCTGTTGCTTCATCAGGAACTAACAAGAAGAGAGAGAATGTGGGGCCACTGCTACATTAAGATTAGGTGTAGATCGATCTATGACCTCCTTGCCTCACTTACCACCAGTGAATTCTCCCAGGCCTTTGTGATTTGAGGCAGGACACCGGGGACTCTGGAGAAGAAGAAGCAGCAGTGGATAGGGGTCAAACTGGGGGTTACTTGGACAAACTAGGCTTTTACCAGTCCATGGACTGGGTAGGTTGCATCCAAGAGTTCTGCTCAGCAAGGTGAGCTCATGTGGATGACGGAGCACAGCCACCCCCAGCAGTAGGCATTCCCCATCTGTCAGGCTGAGGCATGCACAGAAAATGGAAAACTCTCTGTTATCCCTGATTTGCCCAGGAGGGGCCTTCCTTCCTGCTGTATTTGTAGCACAAACCTTTTCCTAATCCTCTTTCACCTCTAGACATCAACTGCTTTTCATCTCTGGGATCAGTCATGGCCATCAGCCACCCCCTTCTTTCTCACTGAAATCCCCCGACCCTCTCTCCCACACTTAAACATCACTGATGCTCAACGCCACTCACTCTTCAGAAGAGGCCTTTAGCTTCCTGGAGCTTCCTGGTGATTACGAATATCCTCCCTGCTGCCTCCAGAGCTCATGGAAAGCTTTCTTGGCCATAGTAGAACCTTTATGACCATTGCTTATGAGAAGTCACGTGGAGAAGAAGAAGCAGCAGTGGATAGGGGTCAAACTGGGGGTTACTTGGACAAACTAGGCTTTTACCAGTCCATGGACTGGGTAGGTTGCATCCAAGAGTTCTGCTCAGCAAGGTGAGCTCATGTGGATGACGGAGCACAGCCACCCCCAGCAGTAGGCATTCCCCATCTGTCAGGCTGAGGCATGCACAGAAAATGGAAAACTCTCTGTTATCCCTGATTCTTCCACCCTCTGGAGAGGGAAACCAGCAGTGTCCAGGCCACCTGGGGACACAAAGGGTGACTTTTGCAAGGCTACCCTTCACCTGAACTCTGTCGGAGATGTACCTGTGGATTGGGTATCATGCTGTGTATTGCCAACACGGGTTCTGTTGGAATGTATTATGAAAGGTTGACCTTACCCAAGTAACTCCTGACTTGATTTCCATCCACTGCTGGATTTCTGGGGTTCTGTCTCATAGGCACACAGAGCTGGGAGACCTTGTTGGGGAAGACAAATGGCAAGAGTTCCTCACACCTATCTACACTTACACATAGCAATTTCATCAGTGGGCACACATTATTTTCATTTAATCTTTAACTCTTCCTCAGGTAGTAACAGCTCATCATTGTGCCCTTGAAGTCCCTCTCAAGCGTCAGCTCTACTGGAGCTCTGGCTTTTCTCAAACAAATCATATTTCTGATCTCCTCTTTTGCTTTAATGCTAGCATGCACCTCTTGTGTGCTTCCTTTTTTCTATGGAGCTTCCCCATGAGTTTCCTGATTCCCCAAGTTTTTCTCCTGATAGCTCTGCTGTTTTTCCTGACAGGTGTAGAGTCTCATACTTGTAAGACTCCATCATGGAAGACCAACTGTATGGAGCTTTGCTGCCCTTCTGTCTTGCTCACATGGACAGCCCCCCCACCCCCCAACTAGAAGTCGCAAGACCAGGCCAAAGTCTGCTCCTCTGAGGTCTAGCACCTGCACTCTCTTCTCCTTCCCCTCAGGAGGCGAGAGCCCACTATTCCATGCTCATGACAGCCAAGTATGACACTGGCTTTCATATCCATGTCCAGCTTTTCCTTCTTTGAGAGTAACAGATGCAAATGAGCATCAGCATTGTTGCCCAAGCTGGCAGCTGTGGTATAAAGACCTGTGTCACTGGCTGTGTCACAAGTGTCCATTAACCTCCAGGGCTGTTTCTAAGCTGTTTTGGTCCCCTTTCCAGTAAATGCCAGGGGAATTAAAGTCCACAGCAGGTTTTTTGTCTCCCACAACAAAGTCACCCATACCAAGCCTCTCCTCTGACACTCTCCCTCAAGGGCTCAGCAGCTTGTTCATCCCAGAGAGGAGCTCCACACATCTAAGCAGTGCCTTCACACTGATGGCAACCCCCTCCTCACCTTTCTGGCCTCACAATTATCCTGTGTCCACCCATCACAGCACCCCAGCCATCTGGGCTGGCCCAACAGGTCTCAGCTTTTAGTCCCTTGAAGTGGAATGAACAGGTTGCACACACAGCTCCAGCTCCTCCTGTCTGTGCCCCACGCTGAGGGCTTTTGTGCATTTCTGGGTGGCAGCACCTCAGCTTTGCCATATTTGGGTTGAGATCAGACATGGAAGAGGAAATCCTGCTACCAAGCACCCAAGACCTTGTGCATTCAAAAGCTTTGCGCCAGAGTAAGGGCATTCTGGAGTGGAGGGCAGATGGCACTCTCAAGGAGGTGCCCACAAAACCAGCAAACTCTGGGGCACAGCGATCATGAAATGATAGAATTCTCCATTCTAGCAGAAGTAAGGAGAGGGGTCAGCAGAACTGCCACCTTGGATTTCCAGAGGGCAGACTTTGGACTGCTCAGAAGGCTGGTTGACAAAGTCCCTTGGGAAGCAGTCCCGAAGGGTGAAGGACAACAAGAAAACTGAAAACTCTTCAAGAAGGAAGGAAATCCTAGAGGCACAAGAGTAGGCCATCCTCATTTACCAAAAGATGAGCCAGCAGGGAAGAATTATGGCCTGGCTGAACAAAGAGCTTTGTCTGGGTCTCAGAAAAAAAAGAGGAAAGTCTATGAGCTTTGGAAGAAGGGGCAGGCATCTCAGGAGGACAATAAGGATGTTGTGAGGTCATGCAGAGAGAAAATCAGAAGGGCTAAAGCCCAACAAGAACTTAAATTAGCCAACTCTGCGGAAGATAATAAAAAATGTTTCTATAAATATGTTAATAGCAAAAGGAAGGCCAAGGAGAATCTCCATCCTTTACTGGATGCAGGGGGAACCATAGTGAAAAAGGATGAGGAAAAGGCTGAGGTACTTAATACCTTCTTTGCCTCAGTCTTGAAGAGTATGGTCAGCTGTTCTCTGGGTACCCAGCCCCCTGAGCCAGAAGTATGAAGGCCAACTGCTGTTGCAAGAGGAGAAAACAAGTCCTCCAGAAAGATATCTTATAGTCTGCCTGTTGAGAAGGGCTAAAGCCCAGCTGGAACTTAAATTGGCCAATTTTGTGAAAGATAATATGAAATGTTTCTATAAATATATTAACAACAAAAGGAGGGCCAAGGAGAATCTCCATCCTTTACTGGATGCAGGGGGAACCATAGTGAAAAAGGATGAGGAAAAGGCTGAGGTACTTAATGCCTTCTTTGCCTCAGTCTTGAAGAGTATGGTCAGCTGTTCTCTGGGTACCCAGCCCTCTGAGCCAGAAGACAGGGACAGAGATCAGAACAAAGCTCCCATAATCCAAGAGGAAATGGTTAGTGACCTGCTTGGCAAATTAGGCACACACAAGTCCATGGGGCTGGACAGCGTCTACCCAAGAGTACGGAGGGAGCTGGCAGAGGTGCTCACAAGACCCTTTCCATTGTCTATCAGCCGTCCTGGATGAGTGGGGAAGTCCTGCTTGACTGGAGGCTGGCAAATGTGATGGGCCAGAGGGAAGATCCGGGGAACTACAGGCCTGTCAGTCTGATGTTGGCACCAGGCAAGGCGAGGGAAAGGATGAGGGAAAAGCTGTGGTTGTTTATTACCTGGACGTTACTAAAGCCTTTGACACCATTTCCCATAGCATTCTGTTTGAGATACGGGCTGGTCATGGCTTGGAAAAGCGTACTTCTTGCTGGGTAAAAAACTGGCTGGATGGCTGGGCCCAAACTGTGGTGATGAATGGAGTTCAATCCATCTGGAGGCGGGTCACAAGCGGTGTTCCCCAGGGCTCAGTGTTGGGGCCAGTTCTGTTTAACATCTTTATCAATGACCTGGATGTGGGGATTTAGTGGACTCTCAGCAAGTTTGCAGAAGACACTAAGCTGGGTAGAAGTGTTGATGTGCCTGAGGGTAGGAAGGCTTTGCAGGGGGACCTAGGGAGGCTGGATCGATGGGCTGGAGCCAATTGTATGAGGTTCAACAAGGCTAAGTGCCATGTCCTGCACTTGGGTCACAACAACCCCATGCAATGCTACAGGCATGAGGATGAGTGGCTGGAGAGCTGCCTGGTGGAAAAGCTGATGGAAAAAAAAAAGCTGGAAAGCAGCTTGACAGAGAGAGATCTGGAGGTACTGGTTGACAGCCAGCTGAATATGAGCCAAGAGTGTGCCCAGGTAGCCAAGAGGGCCAATGGCATCCTGGCTTGTACCAAGAACAGTGTGGTCAGCAGGAGCAGGGCAGTGAT
>NW_009259688.1:9170-19340 GCF_000687185.1 Egretta garzetta | reverse complement strand
AGCTGATGGGCAGGGGGGCAGCGCTGCCGAGAGACAGCTCTGCCCAGGAGCGGCTCGTCTGCAAAGCGCAGCAGGGCTGAGGGCACAACCTGCAGGCACCGAGGGGAGAGGAGAGAAGTGAGAGAGCTGTTACAGGCAGTCTGGGGTGGGAGGATGCTGAGAGCTCATGGGGAAAGAAATCTTGGCAGAGAGTACGTCTGTGGCTGCAGGGCATTACATCTGTAGGTACTGGTGGATATCCTAAAGCAGGCACACCTGAAGGTTTCCAGGATCTGTAAGTACAACTCTCAGAGATTATCTGGTGTAGAGGATGAGGACGTGCTGCAGAGCAGGGACTCCCTGCTGCACCACCATAGGGACAGGGCATGACGGCTGCCTTCTCCCAGGGAGGGCTGCAGGCCGTGAAGGTGGGGCAGGAGGCAGGGGGTCCTTCCCAGCGGGGTCCCTGCACTCCACAGGGCTGTGTGCTGGGGCAGGGACTCTGCCACCTGCCAGGGTCAGCACTCAGCCTTCCTGGAGAGCTCGCTGGCGTTGTGCAGGGAGAAGCTGTGGGTGGAAGGAGTGACCCCCATCAAGTCAGGGTCCTTCTGCTGTTGAGAGAGTGCTGTGTTGGTCAGGGCTGCTCAGAGCTTCAGCTCACTTCCAGGGCATTTCCAATAGTAAGTTTCAACGACAAAGTCAAGAAAAGGGTTACAAAGATAAGGAATTTTCCAGTCTGTCTTTTCAGTTTCCTAGCCTTGGGGAATGGGAGGGCATTTAATTTTGACAAGTCATGGAGATTGCTGAGCTATAACTTTGAGTAATCAGGAGGTCTGCCAGGAGTCTCCCAATTTGCTTTCAGCCATTCCTCTGCCTATGCACAGCTCCAGCATCACCTCTGCTGGACCCATCAGGGTTCTTCAAATCTGCCCTTTTCCACCTGCAAACAGGAACACGCTTCCAGGCAGTGCCCTGCAAACAGGCAGGTTCTTTAGGGCCAGGGGGAGTGCACAGAGCTTGGCATGGGGTCTGTGAGCACTGACAAGGAAAAGACATGGGACAGGGAAACGTCTCCTAGGGTGAGAATCTCCAGGCATCAGGGCTATGATCAGGGAATGAGAGGAATCTAAACCCAGAAATACTGTGGGAGGGAGAATTCAGGAAAGACCATGTGATCCCCTCCAATGCCGAGCCCTTCCTCTGAGCAAGCACCCTGGCCTCCTCTCCCAGCCAGAAAAGCCTCTGCCCTCAGGGCTGGGGGCTCCAAGGCGGGAACCAGCTCCTCTGCAGCCAGAGCTCCAGCAGAGCCATGAGGCAGCTCTCCAGCCCCGTGGCTATTTCCCTCTGCAGAGCCCAGGGGCTGAGAGCAGCTGCTCGGCAATGGTAGTGCCTGTATTTTCTCTTGTTTCTCCACTTCTCTGTGTTACTTTTTTATTGTTCTTTCTGTCAGGCTCTCTAGAGAAGTGGAGGTTCAACTCCAATCCTTACACCCCAGAGTCAGGTATTGATCCCGCGTGCCCCCGCCCCCCATGCGTGTATCTCATGATCTTGTGAGTCATGTCATATAGTTCTGTCTACAGGAACAAGTGTCCAAGGTTTCCTAGCATATGGAATTCTGGTCAATGCAGTCTTTGGGGATGGTTTGTGACCTGACCATTAGTAACTGAAATTATGAGTTATGAGCTGAATCTTATTTACTGAAATAGCATCAGGAGGAGAATTGGCTACCTCCCTGAGGCATCCTCCCAGGCTGTGAGCGTCCCTCCAGGATGCAAACCTGTCCTATTGCACCTCAAACGCCCATGGAGAAGCACAGAGATTCTTCGATGGAGGAAATGCTCTTGGGTTGGTGTAATGAGCTGTAAGTGTCCTGGCCTAGAAGAGGGATGCTGAGACCTTGAGAAAAGGTGAGACATTTAGTGGTCTGTGGTGGATGCCGCTGCTCTCAGCAGTGTCTGGTGTCTTTTCAAGATAACATAGGAGTGTGATCACTCTCCGTCTCAGAAAGGTTAATACCCAGGGCAGATGAGAGCAAGATGGAGGGACAGAGCATCTCCCCGTTACTATGCCTAACCCACAGGCAAGCCTCTTGCCTCACAAGGACTCGCTTTCTGCTCCCTGAGTGCAGCAGAAATGCTGAGGGTTTCTGACATTCCAGAACACCCTCCAGAGTGGGAGGGGAGGAGGAGTTTTAAAAAACCCAAATCTCTCCAAACGCCTGCTGCAACCGTGGATCCTTAGCAGTGGGAGTGCAGATGCTCACAGGCCCTTGTGTGTTAGGGGTGGTTTCATTTGACAAGTTCAAGCACCAGGACTGAGCCCTGCCCCCACCATCCCCATGAGCTCACTGCTGCAGAGCAGGGCTGACTCCTCAGCAGCCAGAGGGCACAGACCCTGCTTCTCACAGCATGCTTGGCCAGCACAAGCCACAGACGCAGCCACAGAGATGAAGGAAGGCCTGCTGGAAAAGGAAAAGGGTGTATGTAGCAGGGTGAGGGTGTATGAGAAATGCCTTCGATTTTCCTCAGAGAAGTCTCCCATAAATTGTAATGGTCTTTCTCTCCTATGACAGTGCCCTATTCTGGGAAGAACAAAATGTCCAACAGCACCTGCGTCACTGAATTCATTCTCCTGGCATTTGCAGACACACGGGAGCTGCAGCTCTTGCACTTCCGGCCCACCTCCACACCCCCATGTACTTCTTCCTCCTCAACCTCTCCATCCTCGACCTGGCCTCCATCTCCACCACTGTTCCCAAATCCATGGCTAATTCCCTCTGGGACACCACAGCCATCTCTTACGCAGGATGTGCTGCCCAGGTCTTTCTCTTTGTCTTCTTGTTTGGAGCAGAGTATTCTCTTCTCACCATCATGGCTTATGACCGCTATGTGGCCATCTGCAAACCCCTGCACTACGGGACCCTCCTGGGCAGCAGAGCTTGTGTCTACATGGCAACAGCTGCCTGGGGCACTGCTTTTCTCAATTCTCTCCTGCACACAGCCAATACATTTTCCATACCCCTCTGCAAGGGCAATGCCGTGGACCAGTTCTTCTGTGAAATCCCCCAGATCCTCAGGCTATCCTGCTCACGTGCCTACCTCAGGGAGGTTGGGCTTCTTGTCTTTAATGCCAGTTTAGTTTTAATGTGTTTTGTTTTCATCATGCTGACCTACGTGCAGATCTTCAGGGCCGTGCTGAGGAGCCCCTCTCAGCAGGGGTGGCACAAAGTCTTTTCCACGTGCCTCCCTCACCTGGCCGTGGTCTCCCTTTTTGTCAGTACTGGATTGTTTGCCTACCTGAAACCTCCCTCCATATCCTTCCTGTCAATGGACCTGGTGGTGACAGTCCTGTACTCGGTGGTTCCCCCAGCAGTGAACCCACTTATCTATAGCATGAGGAACCAGGACCTCAAGGAGGCCCTATGGAAACTAGTACAATGGATGCTGTATCACCAACAGTAACCTGTCTCTTATTCTCTGCACATTTCCCAGAGCTTATCTTAGGCCACAAGTCTGCATTTTTCTTTGCTGATAATTGTGGTTGTAAAAAATTTTCTTGGTTTCTACTCCTTCTGTTGTGGCTTGATCTTTTTATGTCTGACCATTGCACAACACTCTGTAACATGGTGCTTCTCAGATAGCAGAAGGCATCAAAGGTGCAGAAGAGAGGGTCCTGGTCTTTTCCAACTTCCAAGGACACCCCAGGAAAGCTGCCCCAGTACAATTGTCCCAGATCAGTTCTACGCACCATTTTCTTTTTCATCTCGTGCCATTCAGCCAGCCCTGAGGAGGGACCCTTGCAGCAATTATAGACCTTGTCCTCCTGTGGTGTCACTGATACCCAACTCCACTGCCATTATCAATAAAAAAGGATTCAGTTTCCTACTGACAGCCTTTACACACAAAGTCCTATAGCTCTTGCCACAGTTGGTCTCCTGGCCAAGCCCGTTCTCAGACAGCTCCAGCTTGATCAAGCCCTCGTGGCCTTGCCATGACAACTGTTGAAAATTTCAGTTGATTGAGACCTCAAGTCAGAGGATTTGTTTAAATTCTGCTTACAGCCTAAAGCACCCCATGCTCTGCAGAGATGCCATTTCCTTACCTCTGGCCAGAAACTTTCTTATTCCGACCTCTGGCTATTGTCTGTTAGTCACCTGCCCAGCACTGCAGTGACAACACTGGTTTCATCTCCCTGAAAACCTCCCCCGAGGGACTGGCAGGTCACCAGGAGGGTCCCAAAGCCTTCCCCCCTGCAGGCTGAACAAGGCCCTTCCCTGCAGTTTCTCCTCCCAGGCAAGTGCTCCAGCCCCTGAGCATCTCCATGACTCTCCTCCACTGAAAGACATGCACAAGTCCTGAAGACTTGAAGACAACTAAGAGAAAGATATCATTATGGCTTTTTGTATTTTCAGGAGCACATGGTGTCTTTGGGGCTGAGTCCATGAAGTTCAGATACAGAGAGAGGAGATGGAAGAAACCTCTGAGGAAGTCCAAGTTGGAAGCCAAACTCAAAGTACCTTGAAGCATTAATGGGCCCCAGTGAGGGCCATTACTGACAGAACCTCCCCAGGGACTCGTTAGAGCAGCTCATTGGAGGCCATGACTGCAGACAGGCAAAGGCACTGCGCAAGTGGCTCTAATGCTGTCAAATCCTTGGTTGGTGTTAGGCAGCAGAAAGACCAAGGCCTGACCCACAGGCCCTGGGAAGGCAGATCCTGTCCCTCCTGCATGGCTCAGGGCTCTTTGTGTGGGCAGTGGGGTGTGAGGGTGAGTAATGCCAAGTGCGGGAAAACTGTACAGCCCGTCCTGGTTTGGCCAAGAAGGGCTGAGGAGGAAACCGAGAGCAGAGCCACCAAATCCAGTTTCTTCTGGTAGGCCTCAGTGGCAGATGCTAGTGTCCTAGCCCAGGGGACAAAGACCTTGCTGTTGTGTGGCCTTTCAGCCTTGCCAGAGCCCTTGGCCATCTCAACTGCAGGCTGTCCCACACTGTCCCATGCCTGTAGCTCTTTCCTTTCAGGCTGGTAGGTGCCCAGAAATGTCACCCAAGAGCACTCACGCCAAGGGACACTTGTCAGCACAGTGAGCTTGTACAGCCTGGGGTTCCCTGGGTTGCACTTTTGGCCTCTTTCAAAGATGGTGCAACATTGTCTTGTCCTTGCTCACAAGAGACCTCTACCAATCCCATGACCTTTCAAAAGGGATGTTCCATCATCTCTGAAACCAACCTTCAAGGAATTGCTGGCTACTACTACAGAGCCCTGAGCTTCCACTTCAAAAGGCACAGAATCCCAGATCTTCAGCTTCTCCCTACTGGACTCAAACCGAATCCTGACAGATCTCCTCTAGAACCTCTCCAGTTCTCCCCATTCCTCCAGACTGGGGAGCCCCACATGCAGACACACCAGTCCAGATGTGGCCACGCCACTGCTTAGTCAAGGGGGATGAGAACTCCCTCTCATGGCTGGCCATGCTCCCCCTCATGCAGCCCACTCTGCAGCTGCCCTTATTCATGGTGTGCATGCACCACTGGCTCATAGGGCATTCCTCTTCATACCCAGGCCCTTCTCCTCAGGGTCACTCCCGAGCCGCTCAGGTCGCAGCCTGGCCTCATTTTTTGGATTATTCTGCCCTCCCTACAGGATTGGCCGCTTCTCCTTGTAAAACTTGGTGTGGTTTCTGCTGACCAGATCCCACTGTTTTTCAAGGTCCCCCTGGAGTGAAGCTCTGTTTGGACAGCTGTTAATGTGCACGTACAGATGGTTCACCCTGACACGCAGTGCCTCTGACAAGGTAATAGCATCAGGAATGACTGGACACTACTGATAATAGAAGGAAGTACTAGTTGAAAGGAGTTGCTTACCAAGGAAGGAATTCCCATGGTGACAAGACGAGAAGGACCAAATGAGGGTATAAAGGAAGGCGAAGGAGTGCCAGGGAGGAAAGTGTTAAAAGAGAGATGGGCTGTTTGCATGGGAGGGTGCAAGGATGGGTAAGGGGAAGAAATTGTGAGTGGGCAAAAAAGGAAAAGGTTAAGAAAAGGTGAAGACTAGGAAGTCAGCAGCCCCTCATCTGAGAAACAATGCCTGCAATCATAGAACTATTTGGTTTTTGTAGACCTTTAAGGTCGCTGAGCCCAACCGTAACTAGGAAGAGAAAGACAAAGATCATCTGCCCACGCTTCTTTCTGGCTGGCTTAGTGGTCACTGGGAACCTGAGTAGTTTCCCTCCCATCATGAAGGCAAGAGTCCTGGTGTGTTGAAGCACAGATACATTTGTGCTGGAAGGGACTGCAGGAGGTCTCTAGGCCAAACTGCTGCTCTCAGCAGGCTCAGCTCTGGGGTCAGAGCAGCTTGCTCAGGGGGTTGTTCACTTTGGGCTTGAAAGGCTGTGAGGATGGAGATGACACAAGCTCTCTGGGAAATCTGATCCAGTGTTTGACTCCCTGGATGGGGAGAAAGATTGTCCTCACTTGTTTCAGCTGGAGGATGAAATATGCCCATTGGCCCTCCTCCTCCCATCATGCTCTACAGGGAAGAGCCTGGCTCTGTTTCCTACCTGATACTCAAGAAGGCATGGGAAGGCTGTTGTCAGGTCTCCCCAAAGCCTTCTCTTCTTGGTTTGCACGCTTGCAGGAAAGGCAACCATTGACATGGTGGGCTGCATTAGGAAGAGTACTGTTGGCAGGTGGGTGGAGGTCATCCTTCTTCTCCACTTAGAGCTTCTACAATCTGTCTTGATCACTTCCAGCAGGGTTTTCTACCCTGCCACCTTACTCGCACTGCAGCCCAAGCTGCCCTCCACATCTTTTGCAAGTCCTGCCTTGTCTGTTTGTGAAACTCCTATCCAGGAGAACAAAGTCCCCTGTGACTACTAAGGCCGAAAATTGTGTTCCTTCCTCCAGCCATCTAAGGGAGACCTCCTCCTCCTCCTCACCTTCCTCAGCTGATGTAGTGATCCTGACCAGATGTCACATAGGAGTTAGTGATACATGGGACAGTAAAGCTGAGTAGACCCAGACCTGCGCTGTGCTGTGCTCCATGTAGAGCTTGGCCTTCAGGCTGTGCTGTGCTGACCATACCCCTGGGTTGCCAGATACACTTGTTTATAACAGAGAAGTTGAAGGAAGATCCCACCTGCTACCAGCAATTAGGCCACCTGCATGTCCTCCCCTTTATCAAAAACGACAGGAAAAAACCTCCCATGTGACTCCCATCCTCTTTGTGGGGCAGTAGAAACGATAACTGGAATGGCTTTCCTTGTAAGAAAACCTTGACAGCGCTCCCAGGAGAAAAATGGGATAACGCTTCAATGGCTGGGGTCTGCACGGCTTGCTGCAGCATGATCAAAGGCACTTGGTGCAAAGCAGCATCCAAGTCTCCTGCTGGCCTATAACGGATTCTGGTAGACGTGACCTCAGAGCTGTGTTCTTCCTCCTGGCCCATGAGATCCTGAGGCACAGCTGACCTCACCATAGCACCCCCACCCATCTCCTCCTTGTGGGAGCTAAAGGTGAGGAGGTTGGAGTGTGGGTATGAGGGCTTTGGGGTTTAGGTGTCAAGGTTGGGGTTAAGGGATTGGAGCTTGCCTTTCAGGGTTAGGGTTTAGGCAGAGGCTTTGGAAGAGGGTTTGGTGTTCTGCTGAGGGTGTCCGGTTTATTTTTAGGCTGTGGGCCAGCTTTGTGGAATAGACTTTTTCTTGGGGCTTGGGTCAGAGCTAGGATAGAAGCCAGAATCTGGCAATGCCCTCACATCATCCATTTTCTTGAGTGCCCATCCCTCCAGCCTGTGTGTTCTTGGAAAAGAAAGTGTTTGGAGAGATGGTGGATGGAGAAAATGACACTGCCCTCCCCTCAGCCACGGGTGCAGCCCTTTCCTCGTGGGAAGCAAAGAGGATGATCAGGCGTCATCAGCCCTGGGTTCATCCAGTCACCCTCTCTTTCACAAACCCAAAAATGCAATCCATGAGGACACACTCTGGGACATATTCCTCACCCAGCTAAATTTAAGGGCATTACATAGGCTTGCTCCTCAGGAATCCAGCTCTGACACCATCACGACACATTTATTAAAGGAATGCAGAGACAGGCCACACTTCTGAAGATGTGGGATGAATACAAACATGCCTGTATGCACGTGATCATAATGGAAATTATCCAGTGAGGAGAGATGGGCAGCTTACGGATGCCGAAGGTGAACCCATTGAATCCGTTTCCTCAGGGCATCCTTGAGCTCCCTGTTCCTCATGCTGTAGATGAGGGGGTTCACTGTTGGGGGCACCACCGAGTACAGAACAGCCACCACCAGATCCAGGGATGGGGAAGAGATGGAGGGGGGCTTCAGGTAGGCAAATGTGCCAGTGCTGACATAAAGGGAGACCACAGTGAGGTGAGGGAGGCACGTGGAAAAAGCTTTGTGCCGTCCCTGCTGAGAGGGGATCCTCAGCATGGCCCTGAAGATCTGCACATAAGATACCACAATGAAAACAAAACACCCGAATACAATACAGACACCAAACACAAGAAGCCCAACTTCCCTGAGGTAGGAGTGTGAGCAGGAGAGCTTGAGGATCTGGGGGATTTCACAGAAGAACTGATCCACAGCATTGCCTTGGCAGAGGGGAATGGAAAATGTAGTGACAGTGTGCAGGAGAGCATTGAGGAAGCCACAGCCCCAAGCAGCTGCTGCCATATGGACACAAGCTCTGCTGCCCAGGAGGGTCCCGTAGTGAAAGGGTTGGCAGATGGCAACGTACCGGTCATAGGCCATGATGGTGAGAAGAGAAAACTCTGCTACTACCAAGAAGGTAAACAGAAAGAGCTGGAGAGCACATCCTCTATAAGAGATTTCTCTGGTGTGCCAGAGGGAATTGGCCATGGTTTTGGGAACAGTGGTTGAGATGGATCCAAGGTCGATGATGGAGAGGTTGAGGAGGAAGAAGTACAGGGGTGTGTGGAGGCGGTGGTCACATGCTATGGTGATGATGATGAGTCCGTTGCCCAGGAGGGCGGATAGGTAGATGCACAGGAAGAGCCAGAAGTGCAAGAGCTGCAGCTCCCATGTGTCCACGAAGGCCAGGAGGAGGAACTGGATGACAGAGCTGCTGTTGGACAATTGCTGCCCCTGGGCATGGGGACCTGTTCTTAAAGGAAGAGTCATTGAAGAGTTAAGGGAGATTTCTCTGAGGAAAAATTGCCTTTCTCCTAGACCTGCACCCTGCTACACTCCAGCCCCCACCCAATGGCTTTTCCAGGAGACTTTCCTTCAGCTCCATGGCTGCAGCTCTGGCTTCTGCTGGCCGAACATGCCGTGAGGAGCAGGGCCCCTGCCCACTGGCTGTTGAGGAGTCAGCCCTGCTCTGCAGCAGTGAGCTCATGGGAACGCTGGGGCAGGGGCCAGTTCTGCTGTTTGACTTTGTCAGATGAAAGTGCTGATAATGCAGAAGGGCCCGTCAACATCTGCACCCCGAGTGCTAAGGAACAGGGATAGCAGAAGGCAGTTGGAGAGGTCTGGATTTTTAAAGCTCCCTCATCTTACCTTGGGTGTTTTCTTGGATGTCAGAAAGCCTCAGCATTCCTGGTGCACTCAGGGAGAACAGAGCAAGTCCTGCAAGGCAAGAGGGTTCCTGTGGCTTAGCGCAGAGTGAGGGCAGCTGCTCTGTTTCTTCAAGTTTGTCGCAGGCACCCTTTCTTGCACCTTTTAGAGATGAAGTGTGATAAACCTCTTATGTTATCCTGAAAAGCAATCAGACCCTGTTGAAATTAGAATTATCCAGCGCAGGTCACTATTTTCTCACCTTTCTCAAGGTCTCAGTGTCTCACTTCTAGCCAAGGACACACATGGCTCTTTTTCCCACACCAACCAAAATTTTGTATGGGAAAGCACACACACACACACAGTGCCCCACAGATTAGAAGAAATCTGGGACAAATATGTCCATGGAAACACAGAAAAAATTAAATAACAAAAACAATAACACAAACCACTGGAGACACAAGCAAAACTCCAGTGAGGTGCAAAGAGGCCAGGGCAGAGGCAGGTGGACCCTCAGGCACCATTACCCTCCCCCAGCTCTGCACGCCACCTCCCAGGCACCACCATTGCCGGGCAGCTGCTCTCAGCCCCTGGGCTCTGCAGAGGGAAATGGCCACGGGGCTGGAGAGCTGCCCCATGGCTCTGCTGGAGGGCTGGGCGGC
>NW_009259688.1:3648-8951 GCF_000687185.1 Egretta garzetta | reverse complement strand
TTCAGAGTTTAAGAACCCTGACAGGTCAATCAGAGGTGATGCTGGTGCTGGCCATTAAGAAGAAGAGTGGCTGAGGGCACTTGAGCAGTGCCTTTACTCTCTTAAGTCATATTGATCACTCAAAGTTGCAGTTCAGGAGTCTCAGTGACTTGCTAAAATTTCAGAGTTCATTTTCATTTTATCCTTTTACCTCCCCTTCACTACCTTCTGGAAAAGGAAATGCAAAGGCAGACTCAGGAAAGATCCTTATCTTTATAGTAAACCCTGCCTTGATCTGCTCCTTCAGACAGCCTATTGCAAATGTTCTGGGGGTGATGTGCAGCTCTAAGCAAGCCTGACCCACACAGCACCCTCTCAACAGCAGAAGGACCCTGACTTGATGGGGGTCACTCCTTCCACCCACAGCTTCTCCCTGCACAACCCCAGGGAGCTCCCCAGGCAGGCTGAGTGCTGACCCTGGCAGGCAGCAGAGTCCCTGTCCCGGCACACAGCCCCCCACGGTGCAGGGACCCTGCTGGGAAGGACAGCCCTGGGCACCCCTGCCTGCACACCCACCTTCACAGCCTGCAGCCCTCCCAGGGAGAAGGCAGCCGTCATGCCCTGTCCCTATGATGGTGCAGCAGGGAGTCCCTTCTCTGCAGCACGTCCTCATCCTCTATACACCAGAGAAGCCCTGGGAGTTGTACTTACAGATCCTGTAATCTCTGGGATGTGCCAGCTTTTGGAGAACCCTCAAGGAATTGCAGCTGCATTGCCCTGCAGCCAGAGACTTACTGTGGCAAGGGCTGTGAAGAATTCTCCTCCGGTGAATTCTCAGCATCCTCCCACCCCAGACTGCCTTTAACCTCTCCCTGCCTCGCTCCTCTCCCCTAGGTGCCTGCAGGCAGCGCCCTCAGCCCTGCTGCGCTTTGCAGACGAGCTGCTCCTGGGCAGAGCTGTCTCTCGGCAGCGCTGCCACTTGCCATGAGCTCCCTCCATCCCAGGAGCCCAGCCCAGCTCAGCTGCAGAGGACCAGCCCCATGTCCCCTCCCTCCAGGTGTCCCTGGGGTACTGTGAAGCAGAGTGAAGTCATCTTCTCCCCTCTTCTGGGGTGTGACGCTTTTTCCCAGCACTTTAATTTCTCCAATGAGGAAAAGGTTTTAGCATGAGAATCTCCTTTCCTTGACCCATCGTTAGACAGGACACCAATACAGTGACTTGGAAGTAAACCCCTTTTCCCAGTTCTTAGTCAAGTGAGGCACCTCATCCTGGGTGTGTAGTCCTGGGTGAGGAAGGTGACTCAGCTCCCTCCCATGCCTGCCACAAACACTCAGGAGATGGGATTCCTCTTGCCTCAATTCAGCTGTACAAAAAATAAGCACCTTCATGCGAGTTCCTATGCTCATTAATGAAGATGGATGCTAGGAGTGAGATGCAAATAAACTGCCTGAAAATGAGAAGCAATGTGCCCTGTTCACTGACAGGTCCTGTCATCTTGTGAGATAGCATTGGAGGTGGAAGGCTGCTGTATGGAGTCCTCCACAACAAGTCCTATATGACAAGTAGCACAAACGACGGAATCATAGAATCCAAGGTGGGAAGGGACCTCTAGGATGACCTGTCCCAGCCTTTCTAGGCAAGAGAACAGTCTAGATGGGATGGCCCAGCACTCTGTCCAGCTGAGTCCTAAAAGTGTCCAATGTGGTGGAGTCAACCCCTCCCCTGGGGAAATTATTCCTGTTCTCATGATGAAAAATTTCCCTCTCATGTCCAGTTGGAATCTTCCCAAGAGCAACTTGTGCCCATTCCCCTTTGTCCTTTCCGTGTGACTCCTTGTGAAAAGGGAGTCTTCAACTTCCTTGTAACCACCCCTTCGGTACTGGTATGTGGCGATGAGATCCCCTCTGCGCCTCCTTTTCTCTAGGCTGAACAAAGCCAGCTCTCTCAGCCCATCCTCATACGGCTGAGAGAGGCTTCTCATAACCTTCCCTCATACATCTGGGGTCATCTGGGGGGCCCTGCTCCGGCCCCCCTCCAGCCTGTCCACATCTTTTTTGTAGAGTGGGGACCAGAACTGTACACAGGATTCCAGGTGTGGCCTGACAAGCGCTGAGCAGAGTGGGATGATGACTTCTTTATCTCTGCTGGTGATGCCCTTGTTGATGCAACCCAGCATCTTGATGGCCTTCTTGGCCGCAGCAGCACCCTGCTCACTCCTATGGAGCTTCCTGTCCACCAGGACCCCCAGATCCCTTTCCACAGAGCTGCTCCCCAGCTGGGTGGACCCCAGTCTCTGCTGCACTCCTGGACTGTATTTTCCCAGGTGCAAGGCCTTACACTTGTCCATGTTGAACTTCATAAGGTTCTTGCTAGCCCACTCTTCCAACCTATCCAGATCTTCCTGCAGGGTGGCTCTCCCTTACAGAGTGTCTACTCCCCCACTCAGTTTCTTGATGTCTGAAGACTTCATCAGGCTGCATTGATCCCGTCATCCAGATCACTTATGAAGATATTGAGTAACATTTGGCCCAATATCAGCTCCTGGGGGACCCCACTTGTGACGGGTTGCCAGTTTGAAAAAGAGCTATTTACCACCACCCTTTGGGTACTGCCTGCCAGCCAATTCCACACCCACCACAAAGGCCACTTGTCCAGGCCATAATGCATCAATTTCTCCAGGAGGAGGCCATGGGGAAGCGTATCAAAAGCCTTGGAGAAGTCCAGGTAGACCATGTCCACCACTCACCCCAGATCAACCAAGCAGGTCACTTTGTCGTAAAAGGCCGCCAGGTTTGTGAGGCATGATCTGCCCTTAGTGAAGCTGTGTTGGCTTTTCCCAATCATGTGTTTCATTTGACTTGTGATGGCCTTCAGGAGGATTTTTTCCATAACCTTCCCGGGGTCTGAAGTTAAGACCAATGGGCCTGTAATTACCTGGATCCTCCCTCAATCCTTTCTTTTAGATAGGGGTAACATTTTCCTTGCTCCAGTCCTCTGGGGCATCTCCATGACTTCTCAAAAATTCTGGATAGTGGCCTCGCAATGATGTCAGCCAGCTCTCTCAACACCCTCGGGCGGATGACGTCAGGGCCCATTGATTTGTAGGGATCAAGCTCCTGTAATAATTCACACACTAACTCTAATAATTCACACACTAACCCCTCGCTACAAGAAAGATGTTGCATTGCTGGAGCATGTTCAGAGGAGAGCCACAAAGCTGGTGAGGGGTCTGGAGCACAAGTCTTAAGAGGAGAGGCTGAGGGAACTGGGGTTGTTTAGCCTGGAGAAGAGGAGGCTGAGGGGAGACCTGATCACCCTCTACAACTGCCTGACAGGAGGCTGTAGCGAGGTTGGGGTCGGCCTCTTCTCCCTGGTAACAGACGATAGGACGAGGGGAAATCATCTGAAGTTGCACCAGGGCAGGTTTAGGTTAGACATTAGGAAAAATTTCTTCACAGACAGGGTTGTCATGCTCTGGAATGGGCTGCCCAGGGAAGTGGTCAAGTCCCCATCCCTGGAGGTATTTAAAATAAGGGTAGATGAGGTGCTTAGGGACATGGTTTAGTGGTGGGATGGCAGGGTTAGGTTAACGGTTGGACTTGATGATCTTAAAGGTCTTTTGCAGTATAGACGATTCTATGGTTCTATGATTCTTCCTTCACTGATGGTGGGTCTATGTTTGGATCCCCCTGGAATTTCATTCCCAAAGCCTGGGACACAACAGTCTTGGTAAAGACAGAGGTGAAGAAAGTGTTGACAACCTCTGCCTTTTTAGCAACATTGGTGACTGATTCACTTCTCTTTAACGGTGGGCCTATGTTTTCCTTCT
The DNA here is from genome assembly GCF_000687185.1 of Egretta garzetta. Taxonomy (NCBI): domain Eukaryota; kingdom Metazoa; phylum Chordata; class Aves; order Pelecaniformes; family Ardeidae; genus Egretta; species Egretta garzetta. The sequence continues at coordinate 5,143 of NW_009259688.1, read as the reverse complement.
GCTTCTGCTTGTAGTTTACATTCCTGAAGAACCCTTTCCTGTGATTTTTGGCATCTCTGGTCAGTTTCAATTCAAGCCGAGCTTTTGGGTTCTTTTTAACTGCATCTCTTTATGCTCTGGCAATACCCTTGTAGTTCTCCATGGATAATCTTCTACTTCTCCATCTCTGGTACACTTCTCTCTTGGTTTTGAGCAGACTCAGGAGCTCATGGTTGAGCCAAGGGGAACTCCAGGCAGTGGATGGAGATCACAGAATCACACAATGGCAAGGGTTGAATTCTGTAAGTCGGTGTGGGGATGAACATGAGGCAACTGGCAATGTGGTCAGTGGAGATCTAGTAAATCCAGTGGAAGGAGAAGAGAGAGACTGAGCTCTCCCTATGGCACCTGACTGCAACTGTTCAGGTGAATAACTCTATGAGCTGCCCTGACCATCATGAGTTCAGCTGCCCTTCATTTGGACATCAGCTGTCATTGCATTTGGCCAAAGGGAATTCTCATCGATCTCCAAGAATAAGCCCCCAGGTGCTACCCTACCTCTATGAACTGCTCCATTCCAGTCTACAGCTCCCTGCACGTGTCTTTGACCACCTCTGGCACCACAGATGTAACCAGACATTTCCATCTCACTCCTAGCACCCCTCTGCATTGATGAGGATGGGAGCTGAGGCAAGGAGCTCACAGGCAGGTGCCTATAATTCCACAGCTGAACTGCGGACAGAGGAATCCCACCTCCTGTGGGTGTGTGGCAAGCATGGAGGGAGCTGAGTCCCCTTTTAGCACCAGGACTACACACACGGGATGAGGTGTCCTGATTGAGTCAGAAGGAGTGAATCCCTTCCGTGTCAAAGTCGAGGTGTCCAGTGTAATGATGGAAGAAGGACAGGTGATCCTAATGCCCAATTGTTCTCCGCATAGGAGAAAGTAAAGTGCTGGGAAGAACTGTCCCCAGTGGAGAGAGGGAACATCAGTGATGACTTCAGCCTGTTTCATAGCAGGTTCCCCTGGAGTCCCAGGGACACCGGGAGGGAGCCCCGAGGGCACAGAGCAAGTGGTGCCTTGGGCTGGTCCTCTGCTGCTGAGCTGGGCTGGGCTCCTGGGATGGAGGGAGTTCATGGCAAGTGGCAGCGCTGCCGAGAGACAGCTCTGCCCAGGAGCAGCTCCTCTGCAAAGCACAGCAGGGCTGAGGGTGCTGCCTGCAGGCACCGAGGGGAGAGGAGAGAAGTGAGAGAGCTGTTACAGGCAGTGTGGGGTGGGAGGATGCTGAGAGCTCACTGCTGGAGAAATCTACACCATCCTTAACACAGTAAGTCTCTGGTTGCAGGGAAATGCACATGAGTGTCTTGGAGGGGTCTCCTAGACAGGGCGCATCTTGCTGCAGCTAGGATCTGGCAGGATGGCGCTCAAGGTTTCTTTACTGTGGAGAAGGACATGCTCCAAAATAGGGATACTGTGCCACACTGTCAGAGGACAGGACACAATGGCTGCTTTCTCC
>NW_009259688.1:0-2520 GCF_000687185.1 Egretta garzetta | reverse complement strand
CGCGGCGGCCGGGCGACAGCTCTGCCCAGGAGCAGCTCGTCTGCAAAGCGCAGCAGGGCTGAGGGCACTGCCTGCGGGCACTGAGGGGAGAGGAGTGAGGCAGAGAGGGGTTACAGGCAGTCTGCGGTGGGAGGATGCTGAGCGCTCACTGCTGAGAGCTCGGTATTCATCACAGCCCTTACTATGGTAACTCTCTGGCTGCAGGACAAGGCTCTAAATTTCCATTGGAGGTGTCCTAAAGATGGCACATCCCACAGCTGATGGTGTCTGTAAGTACAACTCTCAGAGTTTCTTTGATGTATAGAGGACTCCCTGCTGCACCATCTGATGGACAGGGCATGACGGCTGCCTTCTCCCAGGGAGGGCTGCAGGCTGTGAAGGTGGGTGTGCAGGCAGAGGTGCCCGGGCTGTCCTTCCCAGCAGCATCCCTGCACCCCAGGGGGCTGTGTGCTGGGGCAGGGACTCTGCCGCCTGCCAGGGTCAGCACTCAGCCTGCCTGGGGAGCTCCCTGGGGTTGTGCAGGGAGAAGCTGTGGGTGGAAGGAGTGACCCCCAGCAAGTCAGGGTCCTTCTGCTGTTGAGAGGGTGCTGTGTGGATCAGGGCAGCTGACAGCCTCAGATCACCCCCAGGACATTTCCAAGGGTATGTCTGAAGGAGCAGATCAAAGCAGGGTTTACTATAAAGATAAGGATCTTTCCTGAGTCTGCCTTTGCATTTCCTTTTCCAGAAGGTAGTGAAGGGGAGGTAAAAGGATAAAATGAAAATGAACTCTGAAATTTTAGCAAGTCACTGAGACTCCTGAACTGCAACTTTGAGTGATCAATATGACTTAAGAGAGTAAAGGCACTGCTCAAGTGCCCTCAGCCACTCTTCTGCATAATGGCCCGACACTCTGATTGACCTGTCAGGGTTCTTAAACTCTGAAATTTTCCATCTACAAACTGTTTGTTTCCATCTGTTCTGTTTGGACCATGCACGCAACCAGTGCCCTGCAAACAGGCAGGTTCTTTAGGCGCAGGTTGGGATGGGGTCTGTGAGCACTGACAGGGAAAGGACATGGGACAGGGAAACACCTCCCAGGGTGAGAATCTCCAGGAAGCAGGGATACGAACAGGGAATGAAAGGAAACAAAACCCAGGAATGCTGTGGGAGGAAGAATTCAGAAAACTCTGTGTGATCCCCTCCAATGCTGAGCCCTTCCTCTGAGCAAGCCCCCTGTCCTTCTCTCCCAGCCAGAAAAGCCTCTGCCCTCAGGGCTCCTCCAAGGCAGGAACCAGCTCCAAGGCAGGAACCAGCTCCTCTGCAGCCAGAGCTCCAGCAGAGCCGTGGGGCAGCTCTCCAGCCCCATGGCCATTTCCCTCTGCAGAGCCCAGGGGCTGAGAGCAGCTGCCCGGCAATGGTGGTGCCTGGGAGGCGGCGTGCAGAGCTGGGGAAGGGTAATGGTGCCTGAGGGTCCACCTGCCTCTGCCTTGGCTTCTCTAAGCTCACTGTATTTTTCCTTGTTCCTCTACTGGTCTGTGGTTTTGCTATTGTTTTCTTGTGGGGCTGGAGTATAAGCTGTTTTTTCCTTAATCTGATGATATCTTTAGGGCACTTGGATATCTATTTGAGATTTCCTTCCAAGCTCTGTCTTGCCCTCCAGAAATCAAAACTGTCCCATCACACCCTTTTGTTATGTGAACACCCTATAGAGAAGCGCAGAGATGGAGAAAATGTTTTCCCCTTTAAAAAAAAAAAACACAAACTTTTGTCCAAGAAAATCTTCTCTATGGAGAAAATGGTGTTAGGTTTGTGAAATGAGCCATGTGTGTCCTTGGTTTGAAGTTATGTGCTCAGACCATGAGAGAGGGTGAGACATTTAGCGGTCTGCACTGGATCTCTCTGTTCTCAGTAGTGTCTGCTTGTTTTTCTGGGTAACACAGAAGTGTGATCACCCTCCATCTCATGAAGAACAAGACCACCGCAGCTGGGAACAAGACAGAGTGGCAGACCAGATGCCCTCACTCCACACTAAGCCACAGGCAATCTGTTTGTCCTCACAGGACTGTCTCTGTTCTCCCTAAGTCCAGCAGAAATGCTGAGGGTTTCTGACATCCAAGAAAAGCCTGCAGGTAAGGTGGGAGCAGCTTTAAAAATACAAAACCTCTTCAGCTGCTTTCTGCCATCCCTGTAGAGATCGCAGATGCTGACAGGCCCTTCTGCATTAGGAGCAGTTTGACAAAGTCAAAAGCCAGGACTTCCTCCTGCCCTCACCGTTCCCCTGACCTCACTGTTACACATCAGGACTGACTCCTCAGGAGCTAGTGGGCAGAGGCCCTGCTCCTCAAAGAACGCTCGGCCAGCACAAGCCAGAGCTGCAGCCATGGAGCTGAGGGAAGGTGTCCTGGGAAAGGAATGGGGAGCAAGGAGTGTAGCATGCTGAAATTCTAGGTGAAAGTTCTTTTTTTTCCTCAGGGAGTTCTCCACTAACACTTCATTGTCTCTTCCTCTAAGAACAGGTCCCCATGCCCAGAGGCAGCA
>NW_009259687.1:1990997-1991493 GCF_000687185.1 Egretta garzetta | reverse complement strand
GTGTTTTAGCGTTACCCACTGCAACGCCGCGCTGCCTCGGCACCCACGTCCCGGCCCTCCCTGCGTCTTGCCAAGCTCTCGCCACAGTGACAGCCAAGGACAGCGGCACGTGCACACGCGTGGGGCGGCGGGAGTCCTCTTTCAATTAGGGCTGGAGTTCGCTGCCGTTCAGCCTCCCTGGCTGCCCTTGCCCTTGGAGGGGGGTGGATGCTTCCACTGCGCTCCTCTGCCGGGAAGGGGCAGAAACCCCTCAGCCCGTGGCACTGGGCTCACCGCCCAGCGTGTGCCCTCCCTCCGGCCGCTGCAAAGCAGCACTGCTGCGAACCCAGGACGAGCTGAAGGATTTCGTCAGCAGGAGGCTGCCCTGCAGCCTGGGCATGATGTGGCCGTGCTGCGGGAACGGGCTGTCGGGAGGAGCGATGCTCACTTGGGGAGAGCAGCGCCTCTGCACCCAGCCCAGGCACCGGCGAGAAGGGAAGGGGCCGTGTCCCCACGC
>NW_009259687.1:1988150-1990900 GCF_000687185.1 Egretta garzetta | reverse complement strand
GGCCCCCCTAAATGTGCTCATTTGGAGGCAGCCCCGCCACACCTGGGCTACGGCCGGGAAGACGGATCACCGCCGGCCTGAGCTGAGCAGGTCCATATTTAAACTGTCCCCATGCTTTATGGGCTGTACAAGAACTGATGCTCAGGCGACGAGGGGCCATTTGTCAATGTTCTAATGGCAGATACCTGTTAATGAATAATATCACTGCTGCCTTTGTATAACAGCTCCCTGAAAAGCGGAAACAGGGCCGCCCGGCAACCACCGCCCTTCGTCTCCCCGCTGCCGACCCTGGGTGACAGCAGGTGGCCTTGTGACCGGTGGGAGCCGTGCGGCCCCCAGGCAGCCTGGCACTGCTGCTGGCATCCCCGGCACTCGTACAGGGAAACACCAGTGCTGTGTCCCCCAGTGGGCTGTGCTGCTGCCCAAAAGTGGGCACATCCCCAAGAGGGGAGAGCCATCAGGGGCACATTTACCTGGGATGCAGAGCCAGGCTCCGGGAGCCGCTCACCCTGTCCGTGCCAGAGTCGGGAGGGAGCTGTATCTGGTCTGCATCCATCCCCGCCATGAGATGCCGGGCGAGGTGGGGACACAGGGATGCCCGGCCGCAGCGGTGACAAGGACACGGCAGAGCACAGAGCTCCCAGCCTGAAGGGAGCCATGGGGACGCCAGGGACAGTCCTGCCGGGTGCTCCCAAATGAATGGCCTCATAATCCTGCGCGTGGGGCGAGGGGCTCTGCGTGCCCCGCACAGCCAGCAGGTATATTAGGTGGAGCTGACAGCGACGCGCAGAATATTAAGAATAACTTACCTCATTATCTGCAATTACGTTACTGCCACACACCTCATTTCTTCACGAAGAAAAGAAAATTAGTTTTATATTGACTTCATCCCAGTGCCTCCCCTGCCCCCCCCGCCACTGAGTGCCCACACGGGTGCTAAAGAGGATTTGGCCACAATTAATACTCGTCCCCTCCCTACCTGTTGCTGTCCCTGTCCCGAGGGGACGGGATGCCCGTCCCACCCCCTGCGCACAGGGGTCAGTGAAGCCTCCAAATCTGGCTCACCCTAGCAGGGATGCCGGAGCGGGGAGGGCCCGTCTCTGGCAGTTCCCGGGTCCGCGGGGAGGTGACACCACTGGGTGTCCCCGGGAAGTAGCCAGGCAGATGAGCGCAGCCTTCAACCTGCCACCCCAGGGACCTGCTTCTTCCCGCCCAGGCAATGCCGGGCAGGGGGACCCCGAGATCGGGGGCATCCCACCTGGAAGGGGTGGGCAGCTGGGGCTGAGCTGTCTTGCACCACCCCCAGCAGCTCCTGCAGCCCACCAGTCTGAAGGGCACCAACGCTGCTGGGGGCCGAGGGTGGCACAGGGTGCAGCGAGCCCTCAGTTTGTCCCCCAGCCCCCGTGACTGTCCCCACACATCCGCATCCTTGCAGGCCGGCGGCAGCATCCCCAGGCAAACAAAGCGAGCGCTGCCATTGCCCCGCTCCCGGCCACAGCCACGCACCGGCCGGGAGGGAAGGGGAGCGACGTGCGCGGTAATACAGGGAAAAAAGCCAATTTCATCTTTATTAGATGGAGATTTCTCTTTTAGTAATAAGCACACTTCAAATAATTAGCGTGTTTTACGTAATAATGAAATTATGGAAATGCAGGCCACTTATTCAAACAAGTCACCATTACCATATTTTTAAATATTAGACTTAATTAGAGTTTATCACTTCAGAGAAGTACGAGGAGTGGAGATTTTTTTTTTCTTTACAAAAAAAATCCTCATAAAGTGTTTATTAAGAGCGGGTAAGAAGGGGATAATGATCTGTTTGGAAATTAAGGCAATCAAACATTTAATGCTCTGCACTCCTGTAGGCAAAAGCATTCAAATGAGTCAATTATACATCCATTATCCAGGCACGATTAAACAAGGCAGGACGGGGAATTTGTCCTCCGCATCATGCGATTGTCGCGAGGACTTATGTCCACTTAAAGGCAGCTAATAAAACACTGAACTTGGGGAAGACGAGGAAGGGAGGACTGGGAAAAGGGAAGAAAGGGGAAGAGAGGCGGCGGGGTCAGTGGGACCACGGAGGGGCAAGGGGAGGTGGGTAAGGATGGAGCCATGTCTGCATCCCAGCCCTTCATAAATCAAAGTAATTAAGTTAACATGAAAATCAACTTCACCATCCCGTTAAATTACAGCATTTGCATATTAGGACTCAAATGAAGTAGGTAGCGGGCGAGGGGGGCGGGAGGGGAGGAGGGATGGGGGGGGTCAGGGGAGAAGGATGGGGGGACGCGCACCAAAAAGGGAACCATTTATTACGGTGAATAACTAATTTCAGAATTTATAGCGCTGGATTTTCGTTCCCGTGCCATTTATATTACAGAAGGAAATTAAGGGGCGGGCAGGAGGCTGGCTGGACATCTTTCTGCGTTATTGCTTGTCTGCCATTTGCAAATCATTATTAATTGTGGCCCGTGTCGCTGGTGCAGCAGGGCAGGGTGCCTGGACAGGGGGAGCAGACACACATATCTCTTCATCAGGACCCCAGCCGCTAGCCCTGGAGAGCCAATTACCCCTCCCTGATTGGTATCAGATAAGGAGGGAATTTTTACAAATTAGGGAATAAATAGAATTTCCACACGTGGAGCAGGGAGGGCTTGAGAGGCAGTAATGAAAAACGATACATCACCATCAGCCAGACAACCCTATTCATACGCCGATGCATTACGCTCACTACTCATAATCCCGCC
>NW_009259687.1:1987571-1988082 GCF_000687185.1 Egretta garzetta | reverse complement strand
ACGCCCCCAGCCCCTGCCGTGGCCTCGCCGGCTGTGCGCCGCCAGCTTGGCATCGCTTGGGCGACGGGGATGGACCTGGCAGGGGTGATGCCGCGCGGGAGCCGTCCCTGCTCTGCTGCCTGCAGGAGCAGCCCAGCAGGACGAGCCACCAAACTCGGCCACCAGTTTGGTGCTTAAAGTCAGCATCTGCGCACCCAGCTGCACCCCAGCCTCCCATTCGACTCCCACGTCCCCACAGGTGAAGCACATCTTCCCCAAAATTATCCAGACCAAACCGTGCCTTCAAGAAGACTTCCCCTTCCCTTGGCGGCTCATGGCAGTACCCTGCTATTATAAGATCCCTACCCAATTTCTGGCAAGGATTTGCCTTTTCGTACTATTCAGCCCCCAAACCAGCCCCACGGCTCTCAGCTCCGCTGCTCAGCTGGCCCTGGGCCCCCCTGCACCAGCGGGGTCCCCGTGTCCCTTTGCAAGCCGTGCTAGGGCTCAAGGATGGGAGCGGCCGCGCCGC
>NW_009259687.1:1986573-1987382 GCF_000687185.1 Egretta garzetta | reverse complement strand
CCTGGCACCTCCCTGTGCCAGCACAGTCCTTTGCCCTGGGCTCCGACGGAGCTGGGTGGCCCCGGGGACACAGCTGGCACCCAGCTGGTGGGGGCCTGGCACGTGGCCAGCCTCGGAAAGAGCAAATCCTGGATGCGTGGGGACGCCGCTGACATTCGGGAGCCCAGTTCGTGCCGTACTGCCCAGCGTCGGAGCCGCGCACCTCCGTGCCCGTAATTAGCTCTCCCTTATGACAAGCACGTCACTAAACAAAATGCTCGGCAGGAGATCAATCTCGCCTGTAAGTCACGCAGCCTTTAATTTATTCAGCATACAATGTCGCTCCACCGCTGGCTTCCTGTAATTTATACCGTACACTGTCGTGTATTATTTAAGTCGTCTGAGTGTTTTACAGCTTGCCTGAAAGTCGCCGTGCAAAATAAAGTCACGGTGGGGCACTGGCAAGGTGTGGGGAGGATGCACGCTGCCCCCTTGCTCCAGGGCTGGTATGGGACCCTGGCCTGGCTTGGGGACAAAGTGACGGTGACAAGTTCCCATGGAAGTTGAGCAGCAGGACTCCTGCCAGCTGGGGCTGGGGTGCCTGGGGACACCCAGCTGGACTTGGGGACGGGCTGGGGCAGAGGCGCTCTCGGCACCTACTCCTCCCGGCTGCGCTAGGTGCCGGGGATGGCCCGGCTGGTGCCTGCCCCTCTCTGCAACGTGGATGGAGGGTCCCTGCCCACGGGGCTGCTCGAACACAGCCAGGGATGCCGAAGGGGAGTGAGGGAGCAGGCTGGGAGCCCCAGGGGGGGGGGCTACGCAGAGGCGTC
>NW_009259687.1:1984233-1986141 GCF_000687185.1 Egretta garzetta | reverse complement strand
CGGTGCGCAGCCGGAGCGGGCAGAGGGCAGGCAGGCAGCGCGCAGCGGGACGGCTCGTCCCAGCCCCTCCAGCAGGACATGGGGCAGCAGTGGCCAGGCCCTGAGAGCAGGAGGGATGTCCTACCCCTTCACTGGGGTAAGGACTGGGGTTGCACTGGGCCGAGAGCTGGTGCGGCCACTCCGGGCAGCTCACCTAGAGCTTGTCTTTGGCCGCGCAGCTGGATCAACAGTCAGTGATGTAGCGCTGGATATCCTCCACAGGGGAGGTTAAAACCTCTGTTCAGTGTAAAGTTGCCATATCTAAGCACTTATGATCATGATATTTATGGCTAGTTTATTCCAGGCTGTTAAAGGCAGCAGTAGTTATCCATAGATAAAGGGAATTCGGCTCCCCTGGCGCCTTTTCTCCCTGTGGTGAAGCCATGCCTGGCCGGAGCCGGGTGTTTAACTCACCCGATGGTCCCTGCCACAGCCAGCGCCGGGGCCCGGTGAGCGGGCGCTCAGCACGGCAGGGGTGGGGCTCTGCTTCTGCTGCGTGGGAGCTGCGGGGACAGACGTGGGAGATGCTGTCCCCCTGCCCCCCTGGCTGATGGCACTGGAGGCCGGGGGGTCCCCAGGCTGCAGGGAGCAATTTGGTCTGCCTTCCCGCTGGTCCCCAGCATGGGTGCAGGTGCCCCCGCCTCCCGTATCCCCCCCCGCCATGCCCTGCTCTGACACAGGGTTTATTTAGGGCAGTAGAAGGCCAAACCCCTCTGGGGTTTTGCGGGGCATTTCGAGCCCCGTGAGCCTGGTCCCCAGCATGGGTGCAGGTGCCCCCGCCTCCCGTATCCCCCCCCGCCATGCCCTGCTCTGACACAGGGTTTATTTAGGGCAGCAGAGGGCCAAACCCCTCTGGGGTTTTGCGGGGCATTTCGAGCCCCGCAAGCCCCTCGCCACTGCCCGGCCATTGGCTGTGCTCCACGTCCAGCTCCTGACACCCAGTCCCACCACTGGTATTGGGACCCTAATTAGGGAGACATTTCAAGGGAGAAATGAGACAGTTTATAAAGCCGAGTTTTCTCCTGCCTGTGAGTGACACAAGATGTCAGAGAAAGGAAATAAAAGGCAAGGATGCAATTCCAGTGCCGCCGAGAGTGTGTGGCGAGTCCTAATGGAAAGTTCTCCTCCTCTTTAAAGCTTGGTCAGATGGCCTAGTTATTGCTTTAAAAGGACCCAGAATCAAACCGCGGCGCTGCACTCGAAGCCTTCAAATAAAGCGAGCTGTGTTTCTGCAGGTCCAGCGAGGCAGAGGCAGGAGATTACACAGAGAAGGGCAGGTCTCTTTATCTTGGAGGGAGACCTACCTATTTTTAAACATTAGCTCCAAATCAGCAGCTCACCTCTTTGTCTCACACAAACCCTCTCTCGCCTTCTGGAGGAGAGATCAAACGCCAGCCCTGCTGCCATTGTTTCTCTCCCAGCGAGATGGATGCGGGACTGTAATCTTCCCACAAAGCCGCACGCTTCAAAGGCATCAAAAGTGCTTATTAAAAGTCCTAGGAAACTAATTTAATAACATCCCAAAGGGCTGGAAAAATCAGCGCCGGCAGCTCAAAATACAACCTGGCAAAGGAGACGGGCCCCCGTTCGACAGGACTGCGTCTGTGGGCGGCTGCAGGCGCGAGATGGATGCGGGACTGTAATCTTCCCACAAAGCCGCACGCTTCAAAGGCATCAAAAGTGCTTATTAAAAGTCCTAGGAAACTAATTTAATAACATCCCAAAGGGCTGGAAAAATCAGCGCCGGCAGCTCAAAATACAACCTGGCAAAGGAGACGGGCCCCCGTTCGACAGGACTGCGTCTGTGGGCGGCTGCAGGCGGGGTCGGGGCGCTTTGGCACCCAGACCTGCCCCGGCGCTGCCCCCTCG
>NW_009259687.1:1982532-1982810 GCF_000687185.1 Egretta garzetta | reverse complement strand
GGGGGTACAGGGGGGCAGCAGGCAGCAGAGGTGGTCACGCCGGGACTTTCCAGCTGGACCCCAAGGATGCAAGGCTCTGCCCAGTACAGCACCGCTGCCCTGCCCATGGGGTGATGGCCTCTGAGCATCTCCAGGTGTCTCAGCAAGGTCCCCTGCCTGGTGCCACGCGCTGCCTGCGGGCAGCCCTCGGCAGGCCCTGGCTGTGGCCATCAGGGCAGCCTCCTCCCCAGCCTCCAGAAGGAAAAAGCGAGCCCCTGCCACTTCCGGTCTCCTGAGAG
>NW_009259687.1:1981955-1982426 GCF_000687185.1 Egretta garzetta | reverse complement strand
GCTGCGCTCCCCTGCGTCCCCTGGAGCTGGTCCCTGCTCCCGGCCCGTGCCGGGCGACGCGCGGGGCCCCGGGGCTGTGTCCCACCTGAATGGCGCAGGCTCTGGCCGAAAGGGGCAGGGGATGGAAATTAACGCTCCAGCCTTCGTCTCATCCTGCCCATTAGCGGGGCTGTTTTACTCCGGATCATTAAATATGTATATCTTATTACACGCCTTGTTACAGTATTGAGCTCTATTGACTGATAATAAATTCCAAGCATCATCCTGGTCATAAATTTATCTGGAGATGATGAAGACTCAATAATCTAGTCATGCAGATAATATGATAGGGCCTTAAAAAAGATCATTACATTATATGTCAAAATTAAAAGTGAAATACACTTTATTAACACTGTTTCCCCACTCAGGGCCATTACTTGTTATATCCCCTCCTGCCCTCCCACCCGCCCGCGTGCTGTCCCTCGGGTGAGC
>NW_009259687.1:1980323-1981913 GCF_000687185.1 Egretta garzetta | reverse complement strand
TGCCCGGCTCTCACCCGGATAGATTGGCTGGAGAAATCCGATGGCAAGAGGAGACAAAGGGGGAGGCGATGGGGAGAGGAGGAAAGGGCTGATAATGCTCCTGCCGTGGCCGCTCTAATCTGTGACAGCCCGAGGATTTGCTGAAAACCATTATCACATTGCTCTCCCTTCTCTTGTCCCTGATAAAGCCCCGGCTAATCTGTTTGTTGCAGGTATTGAACGAATGCATTTAGCGAAACAAGGGGTGTGTGCGCGCCTCCCGGCCTGCCGAGCAAATTTTTTTGCCCTGTGCCTCCGGCCTTGCTGGAAGGCAAAGGGGGAGCAGCGCAGGCAGGGATGGTTTCGGCAACTGGGACTGGGCACCCTGCTGTGGGCGCAGGCTCTGCTCGCCTAGCCATGCCGTGCCGCCGACTGCCCTTTGTGAGTTTTGGGGAGCTTTTCTCCTGGCACTGCGTTCCGTCTTTGTAACGCAACTGGCAGCGGGCGGCGAGTGAAGCCCTGGGTCCGGTGGGCGATGCAGCGGCACCTTGGCACATCCCAGCTGGGAGCGTGATGGCAAGAGGAGACAAAGGGGGAGGCGATGGGGAGAGGAGGAAAGGGCTGATAATGCTCCTGCCGTGGCCGCTCTAATCTGTGACAGCCCGAGGATTTGCTGAAAACCATTATCACATTGCTCTCCCTTCTCTTGTCCCTGATAAAGCCCCGGCTAATCTGTTTGTTGCAGGTATTGAACGAATGCATTTAGCGAAACAAGGGGTGTGTGCGCGCCTCCCGGCCTGCCGAGCAAATTTTTTTGCCCTGTGCCTCCGGCCTTGCTGGAAGGCAAAGGGGGAGCAGCGCAGGCAGGGATGGTTTCGGCAACTGGGACTGGGCACCCTGCTGTGGGCGCAGGCTCTGCTCGCCTAGCCATGCCGTGCCGCCGACTGCCCTTTGTGAGTTTTGGGGAGCTTTTCTCCTGGCACTGCGTTCCGTCTTTGTAACGCAACTGGCAGCGGGCGGCGAGTGAAGCCCTGGGTCCGGTGGGCGACGCAGCGGCACCTTGGCACATCCCAGCTGGGAGCGCTGCCACAGCCCACCGCACACCCAGCCACGCTCCTGCGGGGCAGAGCAGCTGAGACGAGGGGATGCGGGGGTCTGTGCTGCCAGAACAGCTCCAGGCCCCCCATCCGCTGGAGCCCAGCTCGGCTCATGCCTGCCTGTCCCGGTGCTGACCCCGGCCCTCCCCTTGCGAGAGGCTCCTTCTCCGGGGAGGAGAGATAATTCAGTGGCTGCGGAAGCCCAGACCCGGGGCTCCTGCAGCCGCCTGTTACAAACAGTTCTAGTGGAACATTAATTATAGTAATTTAGCCGTGGAACACTAACTGCAGCCAGTGCAATAGCATTCAGTACATTAGTGGCTATAACCCACTCCTTAAAAAAGACATTTGGCTACTGACAGCTGATAAAATGAGTTGTGAAGCATAACCAAAGGGAAAAAAAAAAAAAATCAGAAGCGTGCTAGGAGCGAGCTGTGGGGTGGCCGGGTGGGGGGCAGCACCCCATGGGGTGCCAGGGGGCACAGGGGGCGCAGGCGGCAGGGCAGGAGGTGGC
>NW_009259687.1:1979749-1980160 GCF_000687185.1 Egretta garzetta | reverse complement strand
GGGGGGCGCGGGGCCGCGTCTCGGCAGTATGTCAAACAGAAGGACATTTCCTTCTATCTCCCAGCCGCCCCCCCAGGGCACAATCCACCTACATTCAATCTTTACTCCACTACACATGTTTCCTTTCCAGCCTCGGATTATTTTTTATCATCAAATTACCGCAGCGATAAGATGGAGTAGATGTGATAGCGAGCGGAGCACCCTCCCCTCTCCCTCCGTTCCCTGGCATCCCTCCTCCCTCCGCCACCCCCAGCCTCCTGGCTCTGAGCAGACGGGGGGTTATCCAAATGTCAGGGGGCGAGGAGAGACCCCCCGGCAGCTGGGTTCGCCGGCTGGGGCCAACCCGTGGCTGGCAGCGAGTGCCTGGGCGCAGGCAGGCAGCAGCTGCTGCACAGCTCGGGTGCCCACCAC
>NW_009259687.1:1974756-1979721 GCF_000687185.1 Egretta garzetta | reverse complement strand
GGGGGGGCGGGGCCCCGGGGAGCCCGGGGGCGGGGGTGGCCGGGAAAAGCGCGGCTGTGCCGGTACAAGCCCCAGCAGCGCCGCAAGGCCCTGCTGTGATGAATCCTCCCCATCTCCTTGTTTACTCCAGTCTGCAACAAATGAGTCCCTGCCTGTCCAGGGATAGCTCATCCGGAGGAATGCTCTTTCAGGCCTCTCCCTCTAATCCCTATTAATTTAAATAATGCTCGGCCACTCTTCTCAAACTATTTATTATTTATCAGGTTTGTTTATTTGTAGCTAACAGGTAGCGCTCAGCATGCGTCCCCGGCACGGGGACAGGGACCGTTCATCACACTGGCTCCCCCGCCATCCACCATCCGTCAATTACTCCTGCTTCCTTTAATTAGTAATGAGGACTAATATCTCTGCCTGGGATGGTGGCTGGAGCGGAACTTCCCTCCGGTGGCATCCGAGCAGCACAAGGGAGGGAATGAAAAATAAATACCTGTGCCTGCCTGCTGCTGCTGCTCCTGGACAAGCAGGGGTGCTCGCCAGCCCCCACGCACCCCTTCCTGGGGGGGTGTGTGTGTGTCTGGTCCCCGGCAGCTCCCTAGGTGTCCCCTGTACACCAGAGGCTCCTACCCAGCAGGGCAGGGGAGGCGATGCCAGCCAGGTCCTGATCCACGGGTGCCCTTTCCCCCAGGGCAGGGCCATCCCAAACCACGGGGGATCCCCTGCCGAGCCCCAGCTGCTGAGCTCCACACGGGTATCAGCAAGGAGAAGCCTAAATTAAATGCCCATTAGAGCCTCTGGCCTCGCCTGGCGGTCCTGGGGAGCTCTGTATCAGAACATGCCATCCAGAGGCAGCCTAATAGCGAAGGCAGCACATGATATAAATGGAGCGCCTTTGATTTATTGACTGGGAGAAGTTTTTACACGATAGCCCATTAAGACGGACGGCTCTGTTTACAGCCAGGCCATCTAGCTATAGGGACCCTGAACTGGATGGTGTGTTTTGCTATTGCTCTTCAGGCAGACATCTCATTAAGGGGAACAGCATATGGAGCTCTCTGGATCTATACTTCACGAGTCCTGAGGGAGGCTTTTACCATTTTTAATAAGTGGGCAAGGTTAGCAAACCTGCAACGCGGTGACCTCCCCTCCCCATGCGATGGATCTCCCTGAAACGCAGAGAGCTGGACTCACGGGGTGTGCGCGGGACTCCATAAATCACCGCCCCGCTGCCGGCCAGGGAAACCGTCCGGGGAGGACGGCAAGGGGGCTCCGGACCAGGGCAACGCCACTTTCTGAAACGCAGAGGCAGCGCGTGGCTCAGCCAGGGGTGGGCAGCTTGGCAGGGAGCGGTGCGGAGCGGGCAATGGGCAGCAGGCAGGAGGCTCAGCCGGCAAAGGTGCTTTAAGGAGAGAGCGTTAACACGATAGCTGCAGCGCAGGAAATAAACCCCCCCAGCTGGCTGTCGAGGGGGGATTATTCCGTATTCAGTAACATGGCTGTTTAGGAGAACAAGTAATCTCTGGCAAAGACCTCCGGCTCTTCTCCGATCTGATAAAGCCCTGCAGCCTACAGGCAAGCTGGCCCCTGCGGCGGCTGCTGGAGCTGGATGCCATAGGCTGGGGCTGGGGGGCAGGAGGAGAAGTGGGGAGGCAGGCACGTGGGGCAAGCCGCCGAGGCATGGGGTGGACAGGCTGCAAACAGCTGGCCCGGGGCACCTTCCCAAAGCAAAAGGGCTTGTGCAAGGTTTGGGCACCCCTGCTCAGTCACGGCTCACACCCCCAGGTACAGCAGGACAGACAGACGGCCTCAAGGCAGCAGGTAACACACACTTATGGACAGAGCTCCCACCATCTCCTCCTGGCCTGAGTACACGGCTGTGTACCCACCCGCCCCCCAACAAGGGCAATCTGGTTCTTGCCCGTCAGCCTGCCCTTAAATCCCTGTTTTTCACTGCTGCGGCACCAGCTAAGCGCTATAACCATTTCCAATCATCGGCATTTAACTTACACATCTAAAATTCACATCATGGAAAAACCTGCCAGAAAAGCAGGACACTGAGAACACGATTGCTTCCTTTTGAGAAGCGTGCCTGGTGCTGGAAAAGGGGGAAGGCAGAGAAGGACAAACGGACAGATACAGTGGCGTATTTGGGTCTCTTTCCAGCAATTCTCTCACAAACAGTCTGAGCATCTTTGAAATGAAATTTTGTAGGCTATTAGCTCACAATGTGAACTTAATTGCTTTTGGTATTTAAAAAACCCCATTAAATTAAATGGCCGAGATATTGAGGCTTAAGCAATGGCTGCTTCCAAGGCACAGTAACTACCAGCCTCATTACTGGGACGCCAATTCCAGCGGCGGAAGGCGCAGACCCATGCGACGTGACCGGTGCGGCTCTCACGCTCCCCCCCAGCTCACAGCCCGTGGGTGAGAGGATCATCAACAGTAGCGAGGGGATGGCTCGGAGCAAGGCTGGCAGGGAGGAGCAGCCCAACGGCATGCTGAGCTCCTGGTTCCCCAAAGCACCCTTGTTGGCCCAGACAAGCCAGACCTGGGAATATTGGGCACCTTCGGCTTGATGAGAGGAGCGGCTGGAGTGGGACAGTCCCACACCGCAGGATACCTGGGTCCTGCTCTGCCAGGACATCAGGATGACCTCCACTCGGGGTTCCTCTTCCTTGGGGATGGGCGTGCAGCTCCTGCAAGTGACTGTTAAGCAACGCGAGCTTGGCCGGTACCGCTTTTCCCCAGGGATACCCCCAAAGCTGGCACCTTGCACCTCTTTACCCCAGCGCCACATAAAGGAGCTCTCCTCCGCCACAGAGCTGGCAGCGCTGCCCTGCTTTGCATTTAGTGCCGTAACACAATAGCGCGGCTACCGGTAGTGCTTTCACCTTACTTTACTTGTTTGTTTAAATTATTTACACTCCTCAGATGCAAGATTGCTCTCCAAAAGGAGCATCCTTTTTTCTGCTGCAGCTTTAAAATGACTTGCATCCATCACTCAATCGCTTTCAGGTCAAACACACGCTCCCGACTTAATGACCACATTTCCGCAGCAACAAATCTGTCACCGCTGTTTGTTTAAAGCCAACAATCTGTAGGAGCACTGTGTGCAAGGATTGAATTAACTCAGCATCTGAATGACTGCGGTGCCAGATCATTCAAATTGCACCTTTCCTAAGATCTTCCAGCAATGTTAATTAATGTTCCTTGGGTGATGTGTAACATGCTGCAGTGCACAGGGCTGCTGGAGAGAGCAAAGCCCGATCCCTGCGGGACTGGGGCCACGGGAGCCGGGATCCCAGCTGCCCCAGCCCCAGGAGCATGTGGCAGGGGGGGTGTTGGGGAAAAACAGGGGCTGGTGGCTCACCCTTGCTCTGACACCACCTACCCTCATTTTCCCCAAAGTTTAGTGATGTGGCTGAGATGTTCCATGCTGGATGTTTGACTCACACTGAATTTTTTTCCCAGGAAATTCCAGCCCGAGCTGTTAATACGTTGCCATCAACAAGAATGAAAAGTACGCCGCTACTTCCCTTAAATTCCACCTACTTGTTGTTGTGGGCTTTTTTTGTGTGTGCCCAGATGTTTTGGAACAAAGCCTTGAAGTCTGTCGGGAAGGTGATTTGGGGGCCAGGGAACGTTTTGGATTTCCTATCGGAATCTCGCCAACTTTGGGCAAAGGCAGCCCTGCCCGTGGCCCCAGGCAGCCGCACGTGCGCTGATGCCGAGCCCCAGGCCAGGCCCCAGCTCCCAGCTGCTGCAACCCCCCTGGCACCCGCTCCCGGCACCTGCGCGGGGAGCGGGGACACGGCTCTCCGGGCGCTCGATGACTTCCCCGGGAAGCGCGAGGGAGGAAACTGCTTCATTGGAAGACTTGCGCCAACAAGAGCTGGAGTCAGGGGGCAGGCGAAGCAGGAGGAAATGGTGACAGGGGAGTTAGTGGGGCTACTGGTGGGGGAAGCTGAGACGACACCAGAGAAATGGGGGAAGGGACCGGGTCAAGGAAATGAGGACAAAGTGCTGGGACAGGGCTGGGGAGGGAGACTGAGCCTGGCAAGATGTGCAGAGAAGAAAGGAGGGAGTGGGATTCAATCCAACCCCAAACCAGCTAGGTCTCCTGCCACCATCCGCAGTCTCTGGCTACTCCAGCCCTTGCCCACCAGCAAGTCCTTGGCCCAATGTCCTCATCCCAGACCCCTGGCCATGGTCCCTGTTGGCCTGGAGCATTCGCATCTCCATGGAGCACAACCAAGGTCCGCTGGGGGGTCCTAACCTGGAGAGCCAGAGCCGTCCCCAGCCTCCCCTCAGCTCACTGCAGTTAATTGGGGCACCGCTCTAATCTCTACCTGCCATTGATTTCAATTCAGCTCCAATTTTCTTCTTTGACCTTCTCTCCTCCAGACCTTGCTCGCAAACAGAACACAAATCCTCAAACATCCCCTTCATTTTTCCCTGCGATATTCCAGCGTGCCCCGGTCTCATGCCAAGGAAGGCGATGACCGATGCCTGTTTGAGCCTATTACACTCATGCACAGGGATGGACACACTGCAGCCTGCACAGGACACACAGACACCCTCCCTGGGGCACGCTCACCCTGACTCCAGCATGGAGAGGGAAGCGGTGATGCTCTGGCACCATCCAAACCACCACAAGAGGAAAGCAAGGAAAGGGACTTCCAGATGGATTCTTCCAGTGAAGGGATGCATGGCTTCACCAGGACAGCTGCCTTTTTTCTAGCATTCTCTGAGTCCAAGGGGGCATGCGGGAGCACTCCTGACTGTGCCCAGGTCTCAGCTGCTGGGTTTACATCCAGCACCCATACCACTGGAAGGATCTTCTTCTACCCACCTGCAAACTGGTCCCTCCATGCTGAGCTCCAGCCCTGTGTGGCCTGGGATGCTCCAAAGGCAAGTGGAAGGAGATGAGCTGGCCATGAGCTAGGGGAAGATCTCTCCTTGGCT
>NW_009259687.1:1973349-1974689 GCF_000687185.1 Egretta garzetta | reverse complement strand
TGTGCTGTGATGGGGAAGGGGAGGCCAGCCACTGGGAAGCAATTACAATCAGGTTGCAGCGTGCTGGTGCAGACAAGCAGAGGGTCCTCGACAGCCCCTGGGAGATGTCCCCAAGAGACACTGCCAGCACCGCGGGGAAGGGAGGAGGAGCTGTCAGGGGGGTAAGAGCATCATCCTTTAATGCCCACCCCTTCCTGGCACCCTGAAATGGGTGGGGAACCTCTGCCAAGGCTCCTTTCTCAAGAAAGCCTGGATGCCAGAATTTCAGCCCTCCCAAGGCCCTTCTTTTCCTGGCAGCAATTCACTATGGAAAGAGGCTGGATATTTATAATTATGCTCAAAGTGGCCACTTTGAAAATCTATATGTCTCTAGGCTCCCTGTACATCATAATGTCAAGTCCATGAATGGAGGCATCCGTCAGAGGCCTCACATCACAGAGCTTGGAGCTGTGATAAACACTCGGGAAATGCTTGCTGAACCCCGAGTCCCACTGCTGCCTTCTGGGGAAGAGACTTGGCCTTTGGGGGGTGCCCCCATGGGGACTCCTCCAGGAGGGATGCCATCGAGTGCTCGGGAGTCGCTGACCAGGGATGGGAGCAGGGTCTGGATTCCTCTAGCCAAAGGAACCCTGCTGACCCTTGCTGTCCCCCAGGAAGGGTGGCTTTCCTCCAGGTGGGACCATCCAAGTCATCACCCTGTTTCCATGCTGTGGGCACATTGCAAAAAGGCAGCTTCTGCCTCTTGGTACCTGGGAAAGCTCTGGCACTGGGAGGGTGGCGAGCTATGGGGAGAGGATACATCCCTCAAATGCCAGCTCCACTCTCGGTCACCAAATCCCCATTCCTTGGCCTCATCAACCCCAGGATGTCCTGAGCGCGACTGAGAAAGACTTGGGTCAGTGACAGAGGTGGGGTCTCAGCCCCCATTCCCAGCAGGGAAACCGATGCAGGGAGCCGCAGTCTCTTCTCCAGTACAGCAAACGTCAGAGCCGACCCCAAAGCCACGCTCCAGCCCGCTGCCCCACCATGCTCGCAGGCAGTTTCTACCACACCTCTCATGGTGTGGGGACACAAAGCCACCCCTTTGTGTCACCTCCTCGAGAAGCGGGGCAGGCGCCCGGTCAGTGAGGTGCCCGCCAGAGAGCAGGAACCCCGCTCTCTGCCGACAGCGTGGCGAGCGGACGCGCAGGCTTCGCTAACGCCTTGCCCGGGCTGTTCTTAAAAATTTATTACTCTGTTGCAACATGAAAAATAAGACAGAGAAGTAATCATTAGTATAACTATAACTCCCCGTGCAATAGTCCCACTTGTAAATTGAGATTTATGATTGCAGCTGCCGA
>NW_009259687.1:1968259-1973268 GCF_000687185.1 Egretta garzetta | reverse complement strand
GGCCAGTGCAGGCGGCGGTGGCAGTACAGCCCAGCTACGCGCTGCCCCGCCGCAGTTACAGTTTATCACAATCTGCAGAGATTATTGCAATGAATAATACACAACAGGCTGGCAGTGAAGAACTATTCCCGATCAAACGTTTCTGTAAACAACTGAATAAATAATATTGCTCAGCCCCTCTTTAGAGCCCCCGGAGGCCCAGGGAAATCTCTCATTACTCAGCAGGAGAAGGCAGCCGGGGGCTCGGAGATGCCACGAGGGAGGGACGCAGTGACTCCGGGCAGGCAATGGACATCCTGTGCACTGGCGCCTCCCATGCAGACAGCTCACCCTGCCATTTTTTGGCAGAAAAGGAGGCTTAGACAGAGGAAAGGCCCACTCACGATCCCGCAGCTCCATGTGCAGGGCTGTCACTGCTAGGAACAACCTGCTTGGACAGACAGATGGATGCAAGCCCAGACAGACAAGTATTGCTGTCCTTTCTTCTGCTTGGCAAGGCTTTTGCTCGCTTCTGATATTACCAGGGCCCCACGGGTGAGTTGGCAGCAGGTAGAAGAGCAGGTTTGGGGGCAGCCTGGCCCGCAGGCTGCTGTCCCCCATCCGTGGCAGGGGGCACTCACTGGGGCCGAGCCCACGGGGAGCGGGGCTCCACGTGCTCCCTGAAATGTCAGTAAGTAATGCAACGTGATCAGGGTTGTGCGCCAGCAGCTACAGACATGGCATTTCTCACACAGCTCGGAAGGATAAAGTTCAGCTCCACGACGTCCCAGGTTCCGCCCTGCAGCGAGCCCTGGCTCGGCCGCCATGCCATGCTGCCACGGGTGTGAGATCTGCAAAGACCCCTGCCCAGAGGGTGAGTGGGGGGGATTCACCCCTTCCCCAGCAACCATCATGCAGAGGTGCTTTATTTACTCTCCAAGCATCTGTGCTCAAAATATCATGAGGAGGGACTCAAAAGGAGCTGAGGGAGGGATATAACGCTCCTCGGGCTATAAACCAGCCCTGCTGGTTTCAGAGCCCCTGCACCAAGCCTTCCACAGGGTGGGTGCCCATTGCCTCTGCATGCCCCTCCTGCACCCCCACCCTGCCTGTTCCATGACCACCTCCTGGGGCTGTTCCCTGCTCCCCCCAAGCTCTACCTGCGGCCGGGTGCTGGGGAAGGGTGAGAGAAGCAAAGCAGGAAAGTTTGCATCCCTGCATCAGCTGCTCTACAGCATCTGTATGTGTGCAGGAATCGGCTCCAATTAATCCCTCCTCAGCTTGGCCCGCCCGCTTCATTACCTCCCCTTGATGAGAACCATCAGTGGGGCCTGTATGATTTTGCTAATTAGCCTCACTTCGTTTATCATTTCCATTTTCTCCCAGAGACGCTCGGCTTGCTGGGCGACAGCTTCATCTCCCGCTGAAACAATGCGGCCCCTTCTGTGCCTGTCTCACTTAGCGCTGTCACCGCAGCCATTATGAAATTGGGGTTTCATTTACACACTAATTAAACATTACAGCTTGTTCACAATTACAACATGGGGATGAGGAGGTAACTAATTACTTAAGAAATGAGCTAACATTTATCTCTGATTCCTCCCCCCCCTAGCCTGCCGCCCTCCTCTCCAATCAAGATTAGAAATTGTTGTTGGACGGCAGCAGCCCAGCGGGCCCCTGCCCGCCTCCACGTGTGCCGTGTCCCCTTCGGGGGGCCATACCGAGACCCCGGCCTGGGGACAATCCATCAACCCCTAATTGCAGCTGGGATGATGGGGGGCCAGGGCCGTGGCACATGGCGCTGTGCCAAACAGGGCTGCATGGGGACCAGCTGTGATGCCAGGGATGCATCCGTCCCAGCCAGCCCTGCCCGCTGACGTGGTGTCCCTGGGACAGCCTGGCCATGGTGGCAGCAGGGATTGAGGTGCTCCCTGGGCACCACGGCCCCCCATGCCTACTGGGCTCTTGCCCATTGAGTTAACGCCCGGCTTTGCACAGAGGCTGGGGACACCAGCCCCCCCCCCCCCCCCAGCCCTGTTGATGGGCAACTCATCCTGAAAAGGCATTTTCTTCAGGTAGGAATTAACATTTTAAGCTGAGAACCATTAGAGTAAATAAAGCAGGCTGTCACTCGGATCAAAAGGCAACACCAAGAGTGGGCTTGGGACACAAACGTGACTTGGGAGATGGGCAAGGAGAGGAAGGGGCAGGCGCCCCTTGGCTCAGCCCTCGGGGTGGGGTGGCTGGCACGGGCAGGCTGGTGGCCCCCATTCGGCTTAGCAGGGTTGGGTACTGCTGCCGAGCGAGCGAGAGCCTCCTTGCACGGGCAGCACGGGGCTGGCACGTGTGGCCATCGCAGGCGAGCGGTCCTCGCCCTGCTGCAGTGCGGGCAGCTGGCCGAAGGTACGGGCAGCGGATGGATGGGTTAGAGGACAGGGCAGTGGAGAAAGGTGATGGAATCCTGGGCTGTCCTGGGATGGACGAGAGACAGCAGCCGGGCAGCATGGCTGCACGGCCGGTGGGAGAGAAGCTGGAGAGGACGGGGACGCTGCTGTGGTGCCTGGACGCTGGTGCGGTGCCTGGACGCTCCTGCAGGCTCTGGGAAAAGGCAGTGCCACTGCAGGGCTTTTGAAACACAAGAGACTCCCCCATAAACAGCCCTAAGCACTGGAAATGCTCTCAGAAAAAATACCCAGTTCAGCACCAGGCAATTAAGGTTCTTTTGCAACTCTTAACCCGCGATTTTGAGACAAAGAATTTGGCCTTGGCATAATTTGAACTGCTAATTGCTTTCCTGATCCACAGTCAGAGAACTAAGCTGAATCGAAGGCACAAAAAAATCACCTTCCCCGCCTGGGAGAAAATTCAGAGCGTCTCTCCAGGGGGACGGGGATGCTCTCTTCTTGCCTCCGAGCAGCTTAAAAAATAATGATCAGGAAACAGTTAAGCAAAAGGGGGGTGAACTGATGGTTAAAAAAACTCACACCACTTTATAATAATAGTAACAACTCATTCCCATAGTTTTTATCCTTCCTGTCTTTAGCCCACAAAAAAAAAAAAAAAGAAAAAAAAAGACAAAAAAAAAAGAAACCCTGAGCTAAACTACTGACACTGGCTGGGAGCTTAGAACTGCCGCATCAAACAGAGCCCTTGAATCTCCTGAACATAATTGTGCTGCCCTCTAACCTCAACCTTCAATCAGTGCAGTGTAACTATCTCATTTTAGCCTACAGGACACACCCCTCTGCTAACTAGCAGCCATATTCTTCTCATTAGGAGACTGCTCTGGATGGGGAGCGTGGAGGCAAAGCCGTTGTCTCTCTTTTTCTTTCCCTCTCTGCCTCTCCCGGCTGTTATATATATACTTCTGGAGGGGGAGAGCATGAGCAGAGGGCTTTGTGGGTGCTGGAGATGGCCCAGCTGCCAAGCTCTGAATCCCCTGGGCATGCAAATAAAGCCAAATCGCTGGTTCTTCGTTGGAAACACACGGGACGGGTGAGGGGACCCAGCCCTGGTACCCCTGGCTCCGGGTGGCTGGCCCTGGGGAGCTGCGGCTGATGGCCGGAGTGGGATTCTCAGCAGGATGCTGCTGCTGTGCCCTCCGCAGAGCAAAGGGCCGGGGGTCCTGCCCGCCCGCTGCGGGGTCACCCCATGCGCAGAGCCCCCGGGGAAGGGTCCTGAGGCAGCAGTGTCGGGGGGCGCTCCAGCACCATGCCTGCTGCCGAGGGGCCGGCAGGAAAGCAAGGGGCAATGCAGGGCTGGGGCGCAGCAGGAAGGTCTGCACAGAGACAGTCCCTCTGGCTGGGCGGTCGCTCCCCCTGCACGTTACAGGTCTACGTGTAATTAACAGCGAGGCTAACTACAGCAGGAAAACTTATCCAGGGCTGCCGGGTGCTTTCCATCACTGGGGGGGTTTGCATCATGTCACTGGGTAGGGGTTCTTCCATGGTTAAAGATCAGCTCGGTGCCACAGGGGGATGAGGCAGGACACTCCTGTAACCCACCCGGCACAGCAGCCCAGCCCCGCTGATCCCGCTGCATCTCTGGGCAGCCAAAAACTGATGGGAGCTCTTGAGCCCCTGCTTCATGCCACCCCCTGAGAGACCTCTGAGCAGGCAGGGCAGACGTGCCAGCCCGCAGCACCGGACACGGCACCTCCGTCCCGGCAGCCTGGCTTGGCAGGCCCACCCGAAGCTGTGACCGTGACCCTCTCCTCCCGCCTCCCCTCCAGGTCCTGCCCACCAGCGGCACCCAGTTCAGGGCTGAGGTTAGGAGGAGCTGCTCAGGCTCTCACTGGGTTTCAAGAACCCAGCTTCCAAGTGGGAGCAGGATCATCTCAGGAGTCTCCGCGAGAGAGGGAAACGCTGCTGTCCCAGCACACGCCTGCCGCGGGGCTCTGCTGCAGGACCAGGACCAAGCCAGAGTTTGGGTGGTTAATGGCATGGCTGGGATCTGCCCGCGCAGTGGCGGCTGCGGCTTTGGGAAGAACCTCGTGCTATGGAGGATAAAGAGGAGAGCAGGTCCCCTCTGATTCCACCGCGGACCCACAGAGCAAGTGAGGCCATGCTGGGAAAGGGCAGCAGTTTGGCTGGCACAGCCCTCCCCTCCCGTCAGAGCCCTTTGCCCTGGGATTTCAACATTAGCAACTTGGGAGTGGGGGAATTACACTGATTTGTGTAAGGACAGGGAAAAACACAGCCCTGCACAGAGCTTTGATGCCTCAGTGCCCATCTTCCCCACCCAGCAGCATCTTCCCCATCCAGACCCCGTCCCTAGATCGTCCGCTGAGTTACACAGGCTATTAACACACTCCAAGTTCGTTATCTTAAACAGGCCACTCAGGACACGGGGCAGCGATCCTTAAACCAATTAATGCGGTCCTTTGATTTCAGGGGAGAATGAAGAGCAAGCGGACTGTCAGCGCAGCGGCGAGGCAGGAGTTACGGGTCAGAGCCCAACCGCACAGAGGTGCCCCTTAGCTCCTAGCAGGCGGCGGGGGCCGGCGGGCAGCTGCCAGACCGGCTCCTGTC
>NW_009259687.1:1961922-1964783 GCF_000687185.1 Egretta garzetta | reverse complement strand
CCCGTCACGGCGCTCATCCCGGCACAGCTCCCCTCTGCCATGGCGGGGACGGCCGCGGTGCCGGCAGTGCCCGGCCTGAGGCCCCCGGGGCAGCGTCACCCCCCACCCCAAAACTTTCCTCTCTTTCTTTCTTTGCTTGGTCGTTTTTTAAAGCCGAAGTTCTCTCTGGGCGAAGTCTTTCGGGGGAGGTGGAGAGAGAGTAGGAAGCCAAAGAGAATCATCTTGCTAGTCAAAGCCTTTAACAACTATTTTTAATATCAGGCAGAGGAGCAGGATTTTGAAATGAAACAGCCGGTGCCTCTTTGATGGGCGAGCTACAGATCTTGAAACAAGGTCCATTCCCTCCTCCTTCACTAACTAACAGCCATATTTCTCTCATTAAAGACAATCTGGCCGTATTTTCAAACTTCTTAACAAGGCGATCACCGTAATTTGAGATTTCTATTATCCATGCTCCTATTACAGCAGTCTTTTAAGCTGCTAGCTTTTTTTTTTTTTGCTTTCTTTCCCTGACTTTGTCTCTCCCCTCAAACTGCCATCAGTGGTAATGACGTGCAGGAAACAAGAGCGCCAAGAACCATCTTTTTTTTTTTTTTTTTTTTTTCCCTTTTCTCCTGTTCTTTTTGGTACTAGGTTGTGTGGGGGTAGCAATAAGGAATAAAATAAAAAGCGAAATGAAGTTTGGTTATCTCTTATCTGGAGTTTGGTTTTTAATCCGCCCAGGAGCGCAAATGAACCCAATGCAGTACCTTATCTCCCCCGTCGATCACGGACACCCCCCCTCCCCAAAGACCCCCAGCTCTCTCCCCTTCCCAAAGGCGCCGGGCCACAGCCCCCTCCCTGCCCCATTAGTCCTTCGCTGGGCTCTGCCAGATGGATGCAATTTGCATAGTATCACCGGCGGAGGCTGGCAGATCAACTGGGGTCAGGCTCTGACATCTCCAGCACAGTCTATCTCCAAGTGCTAATTTGGACTGCATTGATCTCTCTTTCTGATTTCTTTGTCATTTACGTCTGCAACGGTTTGACAGGAGATACAGAGACAGACAAGGGGGGAAAAGAAGGGGAGGGGGGGGAGAAGAGGAGAGAAACAAAGATTTTAGTTACAGATGTCTTTAAGGGAAAAAACAGATTAATCCAAGGACTCCTCTGAGGGTCGCAGCTTTGAAACATCCTAATTATCCTATTCTTATGAATTCCTGTACAGACTTAGAGGGGGGTCTTGCCAGGGAACTCAGGGGAATGGAAACTTGTTAAATTGTGGTGGAGTCTCTCTGGCTGGCTCCCCTTCCCCTTCTGCACCTTGCAATCGCTTCTCATTAGGTGAAGCGGGGCAGCTTTAAACCTGGCATCCCTCACTGCCACCGCTTTCGCTCCGTACCTCTGCCACCACTTTCATTAAAGGCAGATATTCAGTAGAATTTGGGTAGGAGGCTCTCCTCCTTGCAGAGGGGGACGGCAGTGCTCGCAGCCCCCAGCCCCGTGCTGCCCAGGGAGGCCGGAGCCGGGACAACGTGGATGCCCGACCCCTGGAGGCCAGGGCCAATCCGAGAGGGACTGCAGCATCCTCATGATCCCCTGGGATGCAGGTGCAGAAGGCTTGGGGACACATTGCTGTTGCAGGACAGCATGACGTTAAAAGACACCTTCCCCTGGAGTCCGGCACAATGCAGGGCAGGCAATCCATGCTCTTAATTGAGATCTTTATGTTCATTAACAGGAAGCTCTTCCCCTCCTCACAGGTAAAGGAAGACACACTACCATTTAGCCTCGTCTGGGACACGTCGCAGAGACACCAAGGCACCAAAAGAATCCACAGGGAAATCAAAATGTCACTCGGTGTTTTACATTGCTACTTGCTACAGAAAAAGCTCTCTGGAAAGTTAATGATCTTCCCAGGCCTCTCGCCTAACGTGTCTCGCTGTGTCGGAGGATGCAGCACGGTGCATGGGAAGTGCTGCTTGTTACAGGGGCTGGAGGAAGACGCTAGCAAACATGTTTTGCCCACCCAGCACAACGTGGGACAGGGCTTGGTCAGTGCGAAGGTTGTTTCAGCAGTGGAGGGGGGGATATTTTGCAAGGTTCAGCGGCAGGACTGGACAAAGAGCCAGCGGCGGGATGGGTCCGAGGCAGTGCAAGGGTCCCTCTAGTACAGGTCAGTTCGTGTCTGCACGCTCCCGGGTTTGGCACTGGCTGATCGGTAAGAGAGAGCACACGTAATACAAACCAGCAGCCTCTACCCGTGCGCCCAGTATGCCAACAAGGCTTTAGAGTGGTACGAAAGATGTATTTAAGACATTTCTCATCTGTCACTGGGGAAAGGAATTGGACCAGGCATTGGGCTGTGGATCACAACTGGCTTGGGGAGGGCGGGAAGGAGGGAGGGACAGCAGATCTGCTCTTCTTGCCAAGGGAGACAGTCCCCACTGCTGGTGGGATGAGTCTGGGGAAAGCCTAAAACCAGAAGCGAAAGGCAGGGGGGTACAGCAGCAGTCACGCAAAAGGGCAGCTCCGGGAGG
The DNA here is from genome assembly GCF_000687185.1 of Egretta garzetta. NCBI lineage: Eukaryota > Metazoa > Chordata > Aves > Pelecaniformes > Ardeidae > Egretta > Egretta garzetta. Next base: position 1,962,264 of record NW_009259687.1, on the reverse strand, counting down.
ACAGCAGCGCTGCCCTGCTGGGGGTCAGCCAGGCCTGGGGCTTGAGGCAGACCTGCCCCGATCTGCAGCTGGGCCTCCCCAGCATTGCAGCAGTGAGCAGCAGATAATCCAGAAATCCCTCTTAAATCTTCAGCCTGACACCGGTGCTGCAAATGTAACTGCTTCCAGCCAGAAAAGAGGGGCTCGCCCCTCCCTGCTGCACATCCCGAGCGAGCAGGCACTGCCCCTGCCCACCCCGGGGCTGGGGGGAGCGCACGGCAGCACCCCGACTTTTCGCAGGCAGCCGAAGCCCCGCAGCCCGTCTCACCATTCCCTCCAAAGGCCGCTCTCCCCCGGGACCAG
>NW_009259687.1:1961689-1961908 GCF_000687185.1 Egretta garzetta | reverse complement strand
AGCCCCTCTCACCCCTCCCTCCAAAGGCCCCTCTCCCCCGGGGCCAGGAGCCCTCAGGCGAGGGGCAAGGTGTGACGAACCCATCGCACCCCCCCAGGCAGGCAGTGGGGTCGGGCGAGCGCGCGTGCCCCCACCCCAGCAGGCGCACGACCAACTTTCGGCAGGGGAGGACGGAGGGGGGAGTGCAGTCAACACAAACACTCAATCATCCTTCCCTTC
>NW_009259687.1:1958908-1959744 GCF_000687185.1 Egretta garzetta | reverse complement strand
AGCCCCTCTCACCCCTCCCTCCAAAGGCCCCTCTCCCCCGGGGCCAGGAGCCCTCAGGCGAGGGGCAAGGTGTGACGAACCCATCGCACCCCCCCAGGCAGGCAGTGGGGTCGGGCGAGCGCGCGTGCCCCCACCCCAGCAGGCGCACGACCAACTTTCGGCAGGGTAGGACGGAGGGGTGAGTGCAGTCAACACAAACACTCAATCATCCTTCCTTTCTTTCTTCTGTGCCTCCTTTGTTAACTGCAGGAAACAGCTGAAAGACCTTGAGTTTCCCATTGTAGCGTGTATGGGAACAGAGCTGCAGTGATCAGAACATACCCCCTGCTGCTCCCGGGGAAAAAGGGAGAGCAGAATCCTTTCTAAAAAGGGTTTACGATTAGAAGAGTGTTCTGTCACTCTGGCACGCAGTAATCCACTGCGCCACCAAGTCCCTTCAGAGAGATGTCGAAAACTTACATGACTGAAAGCAAAAGAGCCCCGGCTCAGGTTCCCAGGCAGCCAGACATCCTAATTATCTTTAGATCCACTCCCACATGGAGGGGAGAGAGCACACAAGAGTTAAAAAAAAAAAAAAAAGGAAAAGAAAAGAAAAAGAAAGAGGGGGAAAAAAAAAAAAGACTGTCACATTGCTTTTTTCTTTTTTTAAAAGCTTGTCTCCGCTCACTGCTTTTCCAGCTGTGACACCTCTCACGGTAGTTAATTAGAATCATGTCACCACGTTAATGTGCTCTGACTGGACTCTGACAGACGCGCGTCCTCTAACCGGCCGCCCCGGCCGGCCCTCCCTCCCCACCCCTCCGTGGGGACAGGGGGCCTGGTGCTGGCAGGACCCC
>NW_009259687.1:1958122-1958769 GCF_000687185.1 Egretta garzetta | reverse complement strand
CTGCTCATTTGATGACATTTCTGTTGATTTTTATTTAAACCTCTTTTAATTATTTAACTCGGAGTCTCTCCCCTTCTGCCTTGGGCTGGGGCCGCTGTGTGCGGGGCAGTGGCCCCGAGGCAGCCCCGTGGCCCTGCTCCGCAGCAGCGAGCCCGGTGCTCGGCTCTTGCTGGTGGCATCCCCCATGGCGTGGGGACGGCGCGGTGCGAACGGCACTGCCCCCAGGCACGGCGCCACAGAGAGCCAAAGAATGAGGTTTGCTGGCTCTGGGGGAGCTCGGGGTTCTCCAAGGTTTCTTCCATCCCCTGGGAGGGACGGGGAGGGTGGGACTGGCTCTGCCAGCCAGGGCCATGTGGGCTGGGATGCAAAGTGGTGAGAAAAACGGAGGGGAGTTTCACAGAATGCCGTCCCTCTCCCCTTGTTCCCGCTGCAGAGGAGGCAGGTGGGCACCAAGGGTGACCAGGGATCCCACAGATGTTGGGGGGAGAGCTGGGAAAACGAAAGAGGAGAAAGGAAAGCAGGGAAGAATGAGAGGAGGCTGACATAAAGCCAGCAAGCTCCCAGGACCACAAGGTGCTGGGACCTCACGCTCCTGACACCTCGCATGGTGAGGCGAAGCCTTATCAGCCCCTGCCGAGCACCCCGGT
>NW_009259687.1:1951263-1957958 GCF_000687185.1 Egretta garzetta | reverse complement strand
TCCCCGCGGCGGTGGCAGCGCGCGGTAGTTAATTAGAATCGTGTCACTAAGTAAATGCGCTCTGACTGGACTCTGACAGACGCTCACCTATGACACCGGGGGCCAGGAGACAATCCACATCAAACTACTCCAGTGTGACCCTTTTAACACAAAGAGTAAACTCACTGCACATCGAGTTGAAGCTCATTAAAACTGTCTACTCTGCGAGCATCCCATTAACCTCACTGTTAAAAACACGCAATTCCTCTTCTTCTTTCTGAGGCCTAATTAATGCTCTGGATCAGGAACAATATCACACCCTAACCTTCTGAGATTTCCAATCAGGAAATGAAAAGAGGGAGATGGAGCCGGGAAGGCACGGTGGCTTGCTGGGCCGCTCACCGCGCGGGCTGCCGACCTGCCCAGGCAGGTAGGGCTTTTCCATTTGGCACGGCAGAAATCCCCCGGGAGGGAGCACGGCACTGCCCCGGCCGGGGCGACCGCAGGCACAGGGAAGATCGTGAAGCCTTCTGCGGAGGCTCACGGGATTACGGCAGCTGGTATAAAACAGGGCATCGTGTCAAGACAGGAGCTACTATGGGACCAGATCTCCTGGGCTGGGCACTGCAGGTTCGTTAGCAAGAGACGCACGCAGCAGCCTGGCTACCTTCCTCCCTCAAAAAACTAAAAAAAACCCCCAAACTCAAACCCAGGCATTTAGAACTAAATCTGAAATCCTAATAATCTGCGTGCTGAAGTCTAAACATTAAAGATTCTATTAAATTCAATTAGATTAAAAAAAGGCCAGTAGCAAGGGGGAACATCATGTTTTAAAGACAGTCAGTGCACTGGAGGTAGAAGCAGAGCTGACAAATGAGAAACAAACTTTATCAGCAGCAGCTCCTTCTCCAGATTTGGAAACTTTTTACTTTTTTCGGTGGATTTTCAGTTCAATAACTGGCTCATTCAGAGCTGAGAAACAACAAAGGACTGAAAAAAAAAAAGAAAAAAGGTGGTGTGCCTTTTATCTTTTCCAAAACCAGGGTGAGAAACCAACCAACAAACTGAGGTGGGAGAGGATGAGACGTGCTAATTCTAAAATCTGGAAAGGGTGGTTTCCAGAATCACTCCTTCAACTCACCAATCACCTCTTGCTTTGGTTTCATGCACCAGGTGTTTTTAACTAAAACGTATTCTGAAATTTACTTTTCGTTCTGTATTGAGCATATGCAAGGGAAACAGGATTTTACTAATAAAGCCAATTCAAACTACTGCTGGCATACTTTAACAGGGCATTCCAATTTTCACCCAAAAAAGTCACAACCCAAATGAGTAATAATTTAATCACGACCTCTTTAAGAACAAATAGTAATTCATCATTTTTCTAATGTAACAAATATCTGAAAACGAAGACTAAAGGCATATATACTACATAATCGATCAAAATAAATGTAGCAAATATAGGGCACTTGATGAATAAAAGAATAACCAGATGCAACAACTGGGCAGCGGTAAGGAGAGCTGCACTGGGTTTGATAGGTGCTGGTCAGTAGAACTTGACCTTTTTTCAAGGAAACAGGTAAAAAAAAAAGGCAAATATAGAAGAAAATCAATTACTGAATTGAGGTGATCTGCTGGCTGATTTAAATCACAAGTACAGCCTGGGATTTTAATCCTTCTGATTTATATCAGTCTCTGAAACTCAGCAGAGAGACCCCAATGCCAGAACCCAGCTCCACTGGTGGGGAGCCTGTGAATGCTGGTCTTCGTGTGAGAGTGCCGAGACCCCCATTACACGCTGCCCCTTGATTTTGGCAAGCAGCTCCTCGAACATGTTTTAAGAACTGCAACGTGCACGCGTCTGTAAGATGAGTAAGTTCTTGGCAAGACTCATTTTGCTGAGGGCCAAGAAAACACCAGGCAAAAAGAAGTTCCTCACTCCAAGATCCTACAGCCTACGCTAGAGCTGACGCACATTTAATCCATGCTCATGGAGAGATGGAAGCTGAAAAAAAAGTCCTCTCTGGTCCTCAGGTCCACAGGCAGCCCAGAGGGAATAGTTAGAGCTGAAATACCAATCTGGAAAAAGGTATGAAAGAACAGGTTTTTTTCCCCTTTTGCTCCTTTTCCAATGTCCCAAGGTTTTTCTGCACCCTCACTCTCTGGAGAAGGATTTTCCAACCTCCTTATTTTGCCCAGCACTTCTCAGCCAGCTGAAATACTGATATTTCCCCCTTCCTTTACCTTTTCCCTCCTGTGAAACAACTGCAGCAGACCCCTACCCATCCCACTACAAGGCAGCTGTATTTAGCAGTGTACGCAAATACTCCTGGTGTATTTGGTGACACAAACCACTTTTCTAACCCCTCGACAAGATTTGCAGCTCACTTGTTCGCGAGTAGAAACCAGAGAAAAGCCAGAACGTGAGCTCCGTTCAGCAACCTGCGGTATGGGCAGCCGTATGTCCCAGGGGACATGGTGGGACTCCACTGTGTTCCACCACAAGCCCCTCCTGCCCACACACCCCAGCTGCTAAAGGTGAGGTTCCCATCCAGAATCCAGCCTGGACCCTGCAGGGTGTCGAGCACCCTGAACTCCCCGGATTTTGAACAAGACAAAGGAGAGCAGATGAAGCATGGAGCGGGACTGGTCCCAGAGCACGCCAAGTGCAGGGATTTGGAGCAGATATCTGCTGAGCCAGTGAATCAGAGAGTGATTTGAAAACAGAGCAATACACAGCCGATCAGGCGAGACAGCAAAATTCCTTCCAAATTGTTTGCAAAAACAAGTGGCCATCCACTGCAATTTTTCTGTCAGATTTGAAGGGAAACATCCGTGTTGCACATCCTTGCATAAGCGAGCTGAGGCTTCACATGCACCCCCCTGGACCGCTCCCCACGCTGCCGGGAAAGGGTCCATGCAGAGGCTCTCCTGCACGGCATGGTATTTGTGAAACCTCTGCAGCTGGCAAACACATTGCCTTGCTACTCCCTCCTCAGCCCTCTTTGGTTTGCAGGCTTCAGGACACCAGCAGGACATCAGCAACCCACGAGGGCTGTAAGAGTCAGGGGCTGACCCTACTTCCATCTGCCTTGGGCAGCCCTGGGAACCCCTCTCTCAGCTCCCCAGCTTCCCTCAACCCTGCTGCACTCTGGAACAAAAGAGAACGGAGGCTCTGGACTGCACAGGAGCATCCCCAGAGCCACAGCCCCAGAGCTCCCGCCTCACCACGGGCAGCAAGAGGTGGGCAGGCAGCGTGCTTCGCTGTTCTCCGCTCCCTTCTCCAGCAGCAGTCCTTGGGAAGGGGTCATTTATCCAGCTGAGTGGGCAGGACTGTGCCAGGAGCAACCCCTCCCAGCCCTGAAGCAAAAGCAGTTGAGAGCATGAAGGAGAGGGATGAGGACTACTCAGGTCACAGGGTGACTGTGCCCAGTCCCAGTAGCTGATACGGAAGGACTCAGCTGTGCAGGACCAACACTTGCTCCAGGATGAGGCAGCAAAGCCAGACCCAAGGAAGCCAGCCCAGCCCGCCCCTGCAGTGAGCAGCCCCTCCTCAGCCCTTGGCCTGGGGACCTCTTGGGCTGTCACTGGAGCCAACATTTGATCCATGACTAGGACCTGAAAAGCCAGCAGGCTGGGAAGTGAAGTGGCCCTGCGGCCAGGAGGCTGGTGCCCTGACAAAATGCCAGGCAAGGCACCTCTCCAGACACCAACATCGCCCTGAGCCTTCTCTCAGGAGGGACGCTGGGTTACCAAGCCCCAAAGCCAGCAGCCCCGACACTGCAGGAGCAGCTGTGCCTGGGATGCGAAGCCATGCCCTGAGCTGTGCCTCCAGCTCGCTCCCGGAGGCTCAGCCTGCGGTAACACCACCAGGCACAGGGTGCCAGCGCTGCCGGCTCTGCAGGCAGGCGGAGGATCACAGACACCCAGGGCAGAGCCGCTCTGGACCCAGCCCAAATGGAGCAGCCAGCAGGCTGCAACACACAGGGCACGTGTGCACCGTTGGCAGTGCCAGAGAGATGGAGACCGTCACGCTGCTGGCCTGGCATCCTTCACAGCACCCACAGAAACCCCCTTCCCAACAGTGCCTGAAAGGCAGGTTTGCCACTGGGACAGAGTGCTGCAAGAAGGGAGCTTGGCTGTTGGGCCTTGACATGCTGCTTCTCTGTGGGCAATCCGCCCGTGGCTCACCCCATACTGGAGAGAGACGGGAATCCTTCCCCCATAGAGGAATTTTGTCAGAAATGAAGCAGCAAAACCCTCCTAAAGGACTGGAGTGAGGAGGGACATGAACAGCATCTCTCTCGACTCCATCAGACAGAGACACCTGTGCAAGACGACAGCACTGAGATAAACATGGGCAGAAACCAACGGCAGACAGATGATACTCCCGAGCTGGGGACGCTTTGTCAGAGTAAGAGATGACAGCAACAGAGAGCTGTTGCCATAAATAAAATGAGGAAAGACGAGGCATAAACCAACCCTGCATCCCCCAGGAGACCCTAGGAAAAGCCCAAGCCCCCACAGCAGGACATGCACACACAACTCCTGCAGTCCCCGCTCCCTCCCTGCGATCACCCCAACATGGCACACAAGCAAGGCAAATCTGCTCCCAGGCAAGGAAGCAAATTTTAATGCTACCTCTGTCAATAATGCAACCAGATCCATAGTTCAAAAGGAGCTTGCTAATTAAAAGCTGGTGAGCTTTAAATAATTCATCTCTTTAACTTGGATTGATTGGAGAGTTTAATGGTTAGAGTCTTGAAACAATATTAAACAGCCTCCTCAAGGCCCAGGTAGCCGATGACTTTTCCAAGTAAATCTTACCTCCTTGCAAACTTTAATGCTCAGAAGTCACCATGGATGAAGGGCTGGGAGGCAGAGGGAACACCTGACCGCTGGTCTCCAAGAGGTGATCCAACGCCCCGCATAGAAACAAGAAAGGCAAGAGCGATGCAGCCCTGAGTTACAGCCCTGCCTACAGCCCAGTAAATCTGAGCTCCTGCCCATACTGCAGCCGGCTGCTGCTCCAGCTCTGCACCCCCAGCGCCCAGCAGGCAGATATATGGCCTCAGTGTCCCGGGCCAGCTCTCCCTTCTCATATCACTGTGATCCCTGGTGCGGAGCAGCTAGGGGAAACATGGAGCTCTGCCACCGTTCATGGTCGTCTCAGTTGTTTATCTTGGAGGAGGCTGCGGGACCATGAAACTCATCACATGTGTGGGCAAACGGGACGATGATTCAGTTCTCCAGCTGGGGCCACGCATCTTCACTCTGCAGCACGTTTCCAGCCAGCTCCCGAGGCTGCACCACTTGGCAGAGCCTCCTTTCCAAGGATGAACGCAGCATCCAGAGCAGCTGGAGGACTGGCCCGACAGGGAGAGCATCCTGCCCAGCCTGGGGACCCTCGCCCTGTGCTCCAGGCACTGCGTGAGCCCTGGCACTGCCCCATCCACCCCCAGCCTGAGTACTGCCAGAGTGGCTGAGGAGGGGAACAGCTCCCTGGTCAGAGGGACAAGCAGGTGTGTTTGTCACACTGGGATGTGCCAGGGACCAACAGCTCATCCCTTGTGCCCATTCTGCCCTGACACATCTTCATCCCTTCCACCAGCCGGAGACCCCGCAGCCCTTTGGCTGGCTCCCAAGCACCCCAGCCTGGACCAGCTCTCAGAGCCGAGGCACGTCCCGCGCACCCGGGGCCATGGGGACGGGAAGCGCACGGGGCGGCATCACTCACCTATCCCGCTGTGAGGCCTCCCTATGTGCTGTAGGTTCAGTCCTTTGTTCATGTCTAAGAGCCCATTCTTTGGCCAACTCCCCATGGCAAAGCTGTACGCCTGGAAGAGAGAAGCAGAGGGTCAGACCGGTGCACAGCCCATGTGCAGACACGTTTTGTACTCGCCCAGGCCTGGCTGCTCTGGGGCTTGGCGTGGGTCTGTGTTCTCCGTATTCACTGGGGACCCACACGTCGCCCTTGCAGCAGCTCTCCTGCAGCTGCCTGCACAAAGCACCCTCACCCTGGCCTGTCCCACCAGAGGAGGTGCTCAGGGCCTGTCCTCGTACGGTTAACAACCCTCAGGAGGTTTGCTGGGCACTGTGCCGGATCAGCATCACCTGAGGCCACCTTTGCCATTCTGGGGGGAGCCGGGGGTTGCGAGCTCATCCCACACACCCCTGGGTTGCTCCAACATCGTCCACCCAAGGATGGGGTCAGCAACAGGAGTTGGGGGGGTTTGGAAAGGGGTGCTTGTGCCTAGGCTGGCCTGGCTGGCAGCCCCCTTCCCCTCTGGCAAGCACAGCCCCCCCAACTCCTTTCCATCCCCAGAGCCCCAGTTGCCTTGGGACTCTCCATCACCAGGAGCCAGCCACCGCCCACCCCCCTGCACAGAGCCCGCAGCCTGGCCGGAGGGAGTCCGCTCCATCCCTGCCACGTCCCCCGGCAGGGCTCCCAGCAGGAGCGAGGCAGGCAGGAGCCCGAGCAGCACAAAAACCCACCGGACAACACAAACGTGAAAGCAGCCGGGCCTCCATGTCACACGCACGGCTGTAATTACAGCCTGACAGCCACGTATCTTCTTCATCTTGAGGAATTAAGCTCAGCGCTGCATTGTGAGCAGTAAGAAGGGCGCGTGGGCTTAGCGTCGCTCACGCTGGCGCTATCTCTGCTGCCGTGAGGGCCATTGTCCCCAGATGAGATCAGGTCAATCCAGCAGCCC
>NW_009259687.1:1950626-1951215 GCF_000687185.1 Egretta garzetta | reverse complement strand
CACAGGGAGCTGCTGCCGGTCCCTCTGCCCCTGCTGCTCTGCTCAGCACGGGCAGGGGCGGCCCCTGCGCAGCCCCCGCCACCAGCAGCCCCCCGGGAGCCACGGGGCTTGGGGGAGTTAATTTATTACTGGCCTACGTAACCATTCATGCTGCTTTGTTACTCCTGCCTTAGCAAAACAGAGGGCTCCACAGATAATTAATAGACAGCATTGCTAATCCTGTTGGGAGATGATTAGCAATTAAAACTCCTAATTAAGTCTATGCATAATTCACTGAAATTACACTTTGTGTACACAACGGGGAGGTTTCCTTTGCCTTCAACAAACATGCTCTGGTATCTTCATTGCCATGGCTGGGATGCGGGCTGACTGGCCGTGGGGCAAGGGGGAACCGGGGGGTCGGGGTGCAGGATGGGACCTGCTGGGTGGCCCTGGGTGACGGCAGGAGTGGCTCTGCGTGTGGCTCCCTCTCCTGGGCTCCGTCCCAAAGAGCAAGCCCAGGCACAGCGCAGGAAGGTCCCTGCACTCAGCACCAGCAGATCCAGGCCCGGGGCTGCCAGCAGTGGGGGGGATCCCTGTGGAAGGGGGG
>NW_009259687.1:1929024-1950508 GCF_000687185.1 Egretta garzetta | reverse complement strand
GGCGGCGGCAGCAGGGAGCCTTCTGCCCACCCCAGCCCCAGGATCGGCACCGGGCCCATCTTTGCATCGCGTTTTGCTTTCCTAATCAAGGTCATTCGGTACAGCAGCAATACCTGAGCAAACTAGCTAAGCAGCTGGGGTGGAAGTTGGCCTGACCACTGAAGGTCAAGTGTGCACTTATGCATATTCAAAGCTGCCTGCAGGATCGATCGGGTTTTAATTGTTTTTCCTGGGGTTTTGGAAGGAAGTGCCAGGGGCATTGATCAGTCCCAGACTCACACTTCAGGGCTGGCAGGGACCGTCACTTTGCTGCAGGCAGAGGGAAATGCGGGCAGAGAGGCAGGGATGAAGGCTGGCAGGGGGAGAGCCCAGCCAGCCCCGACCGGGAGGAGGAGCCATCGCCGGGCTGCGATGGAAACCAAAGTTTTTTAATTAAAATTGGCAATTCTGAGCCGCCTGTCGGCAGCAGCCACGCAATCAAGAGCGAGGAGCTTTGCTGTTTAATATTTAAAGACAACGTTTAATCTTTAAACAGGAAAGTTCTTCTTCTGACTGTTAAAGTGAGGCAGCAAGTGCCGGCGGGTCCCCGAGGCACCACCAGCTCATCCCAGCTGCCGGGAAATCGGTGCCATCCACAGCCGCTCTCCCGCCGGCTCCTCCGCCGCTCCAGCCCCGCACAGCTGCAGGCCCCTGCCCCTTCAGCGCTCACCCCTCCAGCAAACTGCGGGAAAGGCCGAGATGCCCCTGGTTTGCTTGCAAGCCAAAGGATTTTAAAAAATGCCATAAACCCCTTTTAGCCAGGAAATGACACTTGTTTGTCCCTCTCCCTCTGGTTCAGTCCTGGTGTTGCAGGGACTGGGTTGCTCCCTTCTGGGTCAGACGGTGAAGCAGGGCCAGGACCCCGTGGCATTTTATTTTCATCTGCATTTTAATTGATAAAAAATGCAGGTATCTTTTAAAAAAAGCTATTTTTATATGGTTTTGGTCAAAATTCTGATTTAGAGATAAACTCAGTGCCTCTGATCTGCTAAAAAACACCCAAACGATGTTTGCAGAATAATTTTCAAGCAGCCTGAACGCAATTATTTCCATCCATACCAGCTTGTAGAAAGGTCTCCCTTTCCTCCTGATCTTGTTTTTAATTCTATGAAGGCTACATTTACCTCCCTGCCAATGCTGCTCTGAAGTCAGATGATTATTAATTATATTTATTTACTTATACAATCCCATAGGCATACGCAGCAGTTCACAGACAAATACCACCCCGGGTCCCCAATGTAGAGATCTCAAACCAAAGGTAAGCAGATACTCCTGTGATAAATGGGAGCTAACAGCAGCAGATCAGGAATATACTGTGTTTCCGTGCATAGAACCAGCACCACAGATAATCCACAAATCCACACCCTGTTAAAAGCGTCAGTGTGGGGACGTAAGTCCTCAGGTAACCCATACCTCACATAAACCTGCAGAAAAGCCAAAAAACAAAGGTGGGGATAAGACGTGGGAGTACAGCAGCCTGGGGCGGGGAGATGCTGCGTGTGTAGAATCACAGCATCTGGGGCTGGCTTTATAACGGAGCAAAGAAGGTCTGAAATCATCCTCCTGTTGCACCGGGTCACAAGACTTCCCGGTGGCCATGCTGCATCTGCCTCAATTTGCAAAGAGCCCAAAAGGAGAGCTCCGTGGATATTCTGCTAGTGCTGGGGGTCAAAGATGGTCCTCTCAGCTGAGACAGGAGTGCACGGAGGGCACAGCAGCGATGCTGGGCACTACTTGCAGGGGGAATAACAAAGGATTTGTCCAGTTCTTGTAAAAATGGTGTCCAGTCTGGCAACAGAGTCCACCCCACCTGCCCTTGTTGCAATCCCAGTGCAAACCAGCCCCTGTCCCCAGCAACACGGGGGCTGGCAAGGTGGCAGCGCAGATCTGTGACAGAGCCGGGTCCTGATACCCCACTACCTGGAGCTTGTTTGGGTTTCACACTGTGGTTTATAAGCAGCACAGCTGCAGAGAAGATGTTCCAGGGGGACAGAAAATTCCCAGAACTGGAACTTGTCAAGCTGATGTATTGATCTAAGTGGACTGAATAATGCTCCATCATTTATTTATGGGGAAGTGCCCAGCACACTTCACAAAAACTGGTGTTCGGCAGTCACATTAAGGCAAGATTTAATGTCCTGCATCACACAAACAGGGCACCTGCGCAGAGGTCCGGATGCTCGCTTCCACGGGGAGCCCAGCAAAGCCTTCCCCCACGCATGGGGAGGGACTGGGCTGGTCCTCACGGAGCTGCCGGGGCTCTGCTAGGGCAACGTGCCCAACGCTGACAGAGCCAGCCCCGTCCTTTCTGCACGTGCCGATGCTGTGACCTGCTGGGCCAGCACCCAGCCCTTCTGCCCTCCACTAAAGCTGCTGGAGTTGCACCAGCCTGGGTACTTCAGCTGAAGGGCAGGAGGGGAGCAGGGGTCTGTGCTTTGCAATGGCACAAGCACGTTCACAAACCATGGCACCAAGAACTGCCAGGACAGGCACAGAGCCCCCTCCTGCCCTGCCCAGCCTGGCAACCCTGTCGTTTTTCATGTCCCATCAAGAGGTTTTAAATGTTTCACCTGCTAATTGTAATTTTAATATTAATAAGGACACTTCCAGGCAGGGAGAAAATATTTCCTTTCGGAAAAAAGTCCTCCCAGGAGCAAAGAGGCTCAGCGGTTTGAGAAGATGCTGATGTGTGGGTACTAAGGAATAAAAAAAAAAAAAAGCGGTGGTTTTTGCTGAAAGTTTCCGTTAAGACTTTCCAAAAGACTCCTGAGAAAAAGCCAGAAAGCGGCCGTGAGATCTCCCCAGCTGCCCTGGGCTTGGGCACGCGGTGGGTGCAGGCTGTGCTCCCCCAGGATCAGGCTGGGCACAGCAGTCAGCCGATCGGAGCCGACCCCCCTGACATCTTCGAAATGGAGAAAATGGCTTTGCGACAGCAAAAGCATCTTCCTCCTCTTGTCATGTCAGCTGCGCAAAATAAGCATTTCCCTCTAACTCCCCTCATTCCGCTGCTGCCACGATGAGGTGTCAAGGTTTTATATTACTTTGTATGGTGCGAAGAAAAAAGGAGGTCATGTCTACAACTAAGTGGGCTTTTAAACACAGCTTAAAATGTTTTCAGTGCCACCCAGTAACTGCAAGGTTTTGAGGCTGGGGGTGTCTTTGAGGCCAACACCCCATGGCACCCAGAACACCGGGGACTCCAGGGTGGTCCCTCAACATCCCGTTTTAATTGCATGCCACCTGAAGCCCACTTCAAGGATGGGATGTGGACATTTCTTGCTGGCATTTCTTGCCATGCAGACTTCCTGGCATGACACAAGGCAAATCTAATGACGATTAGGGCCCGACCCCACCGCCAAATCATTTAGTAGCAAGGCTGCTGGATCGGGGCTGAATGCAATTAAAGAAGAGGCAGGTAATGAATAAGCAGCTTGCCAAGCCCCGGCTGACAACGACAGAGCTCCTCTGCCGCAGGGAAGGCAAGGAGGAAAGCTCGTCCGTCAGGATGGAGGCACGGAGCCCGGGATGGCTCAGCCCCGGCAGCGCTGGAGCCCGCTGCCATCGCTGGCTGTCGGGAAGCAGGAGCTAAACCCAGGTGTAACGTGTCCCTTTTAAGCAGTTTAGTCAGAAGTGCTGCCGCATTCACAGCTTTTCAAGTATTTTTAAATCACTTACAAAAGCGGGATTAAACGATCAGGAATTCCATTTAATAGGACAAATAAAGAAATAACAATCTACTCCATCAGCCCTGCGAAAGGCAGGTTTGATTTAAGAAAAAAAAATAAAAAAATAAGTATAAAAGAGGGAGAGAAAAAAGGAAAGGGGGGTGGAAAAAAAAAGGATAATGTGTGTTTACTCAAGCAAAGAAAAAAATATTTAAGTGATGTAGGGGAGAAGATTGCGGTAACTAGTGAAGAATAACATCGTCTGCTTTGCTGTCAAATCACACAAGAATTTCAGTAATAGATTCTCATTCTGACACTCAATTCAATTCGAAGGTGATCCTGCTTTATCCCAACACATCAAATATTAAACACTCGTATTAGCCAGGGTGCCGTCGCCTTTCCCGGCTTAGATGCGGCAGGAAGCTTTTCCCCCTACTTTCTCTCACTCGCTATAATATTCTCAATGTTATCTAAACATGCCTTCATACACTGGGGTTCCTTATCAATCCCATTTGGGGAGGGAAGGGGGGTGTACTTAAAACGGTATTAGTTTGGGGGGCTTTTATTATTATTATTTCCAAAGCTTTTCAATTTTGTGTGGAAAAAGCTTAGAAAAAAAAAGGCAGAGGGAGGGGAGGCAGCGAGAGAGGGAGAGGGAGCGCGGGAGCGAGAGAAAGTATAAGAAAGGGAAAAGCAGCCAGCAGCTCTTGTTTGACTGATGCCTTTCAACAAGGGCAGTCTAGCTTGTCAAAGCCCGGGCTCGAGATGAATTGGCATATCTATTCAGCCTGCCTCTGGATGTCATGCAATACAGTTTCATATTCCCAGATAAGGCATGATAAGCAATTGCTGCCCTGACACCAACTCCATCCATCCCTGCCTTTCTGTCCACACGTATTACAGATCTCTGCTGCGCCGCTAATAAGAGGCATTTAATTTTTACAAATGCAGTGGCAAGAGGGGGCTCCAGACTGACCGGGTACAGCATTAACACAGTTCACGTTTAATTACTTTTTCTCAGTGCACCAAGCTCCCCGAACACTCGTGAGTGGCACCAGGTGCACAAAACCAACTTGCTGCCCAACGTGGCATCCACCGAAGCCTCAGATTAAACATCAGTCCTAGTAATTAAGGGGTGGGGGTGACAAGAGTAGAGGGCGTTTGTCCTCTGCCAAATAAATTGGTGGTGCCACCGAGCAGGAGGTGGTTTGGCTGGGGTTTGGACATGGGAGGACACAAGAGAAGACGTGAGCGGTGCCTTTCCCAGGGAACGTCCCTCTCTGGAGCACAAACCCCACCAGAGCTGCAGGAGGAAGGAGAGGGGCTGACACACCAAACGTTGGGACACCACAAATGGGTCCGGCCCCACTTAGGTGGAAGCAAGTGCTGCCCTTGGAAATTCCTGCCATTGCCAGCACCCTGCAGTGGGAGGATGGGATCTGGACACAATCCTCCCATGTGGCCAAAAAGGTGCTGGGACCCTGCCTGGTGCTCTGCCCTCTTCATGCAATGGCACGTGAAGGTTTTTTGGAGAACAGTGCCACACAGACACCTTCTCACATGTCCTGGATGAGCAGGGAGCGCTCGGCACACAAGCCACCTTCCCAGCCCTACCTGGCCTTGCCGAGTAACCTTTGGCAAGCCCAGCTGGTGTCCACCTCAGTCCATCTGCAAAGCCAGTTGTTAAAATGGCCACATCTTTATGCCTCACATCAGGCAATAAAATTAAACAAATACAAATATGAACGGTCTACTTTTGGAAAGGTGAGCACTGGGCACACAGGAGCTGCCTGGCTCTGCCTACTTTTGGGAAGTGCTTCACAGAGGCGAGGTGCCCCCAGCCCATGGAAGGTGGACAGGTCGAGCTTAAAGGTGTCGGGTAAGATACGGAGGATGCAGCATAACTGTACATGCCTTCTCCTTATTCAAATAAGCAGCCCATGCCATCAGATCTCTGTCCATAGGAGCACTGCAAAAGGGAAACTGAGGCATGCAATGACCTCATGCCCACCCAGGCACAGGCCTGAACAGAATACACCCACTCAGCCACAGCCCTGCAAATTCACTGTCAAAACCCTTCTTAACTTCAGGAGGGGCAGGATGGACCTTGCAGCCACCAGCAGCCCTTCTCTGGGGCGCCAGGCAGTGGGGAGGCGGCCCTGTCGCTGTGCAGGATTAGCACGTGCCCTGAGTTAGGCTGGAATAGTAACATGCCAGCGTGCCTGACTCCGGAGTGTCAAAGTGCCAAGCGGTTTAGGCTTCACATTTCCCTGTGTTTGAACAAGAACAGTCTCTGCCTTGCTCCCAGGCTAGGGATTATCCTGGATAAAATGTTCTCGACTGCTGTGTGCTCTGCGGCTGGCGACACACTAGGTTAATGCTGTGGAGACCTGGGTCCAAGCCCTGGGTTTAGACACAAGCAAAACAAAGCCACAGGTCTGGGTCCCTGGAGGGTTGGGAAATAGAGGTGGGGCATGCACAAGCCAGTACTGACCCAGGAGAAGGGACAAGCAGAGCCATAAACCGCCAAGAAAGCATCTCAAGGATGGGGGCTGCTGGCAGGACTGGGCAGACCTGGGCTTGATGTCAGGCAGCCGAACAGAGCATCGCAGCAGGAACACAGGGTCTGGAGTACACATGCCCAGTGTCTTTCCTGGTCTGGGACAAGTGGCCCTGCCCTTGAGCCGCAGGTCACGTCTGTTTGAGCAGGGCTGCCTTCTCACGGTGTCCCTGGGTGACCGAGACCCAGGCTGGGTTACGCTGATGTATGCAATCACCTCCCAACGCTGAGATGCCCAAGTAGCTCCTGATTAGTGCCTGAAAGGCAGAGACACATGACGACATGGCAGACAGCTACCAGGGAGTACCTACATGGGGCTGATTTACGCCTCCAACCTTGGGAAGGACAGGCTCACGTCCTGCGGTGCCATCCCCTGGGGACAGCCCCAGCCCCTGTGGGGCCAAATCAAGCAGGAAAGCAACACCAATCCTTTCCCCACCACAGCACCATGGCCGGCAGAGCAGGGAAGCTGAGTATGACAGCAAGGAAAACCCACAAACACACTTCATGGATGATTCACCACAGCCACGGTTGCCTCTCCACGCAGACAAGAACGGGCCAGTACAATTCTGGCTGCTCCTGGGGAAACCAGGGGTTCAGGGAGAAGGGGAAGATGCCTCCAATGGTGTTGGAAAACAGGCAAATGTTGGCACTTCCCCAAAATCAGGCCCGCCGTCAGCCCTTGGATACATGACAACAGCAAACGGCATGACGGGCCCCAGCAGATGCACGGTGCTGTAGAGCTGAGCCCACGGGGCTCTTTCCAGGGCCATGAACGATGGCTGTGATGCTCAGACGTGCCCTGCAGTCCCCTGAACATGCACCCCTTTAATCTAACCCCATGCCTTTCCCAAGCAAAGCCAGCACCGGGCTCACTGTTAAAACCTTCAAGCCCTTCTGAAGGGGGTATTTTCCCCCCTCGATTTCTATTTTTACACACGCACACGCTCGCCTCTCCCTTGCTCGCTGTTTAATTTCCGTGTGAGAGGGAAGCAGGTGCCCGTGCTCCCGTGAGCTCTCCCTTCTCTAGGTTTTTTTTCCCTTCTTGGATCCTGCCCCATTAGTTTAGTGCCCAGCCATCTGCGACGTCTCCTGTAATGCTGTCCCCCTTGTGTACCAGGGAGCTTTTCCATTAGCGCCTTTAATATTCTGACACCTTAGCACAGGCTGCTATTACATTCAAACACTGATCGCCCTGTGAAATTACATCGCAGGGCTTGCTAAAATGGAATTGTGTATAATCAGGCTCCTCCATGCACTGTCAGTCCCATCACAAATACAACGTAAAGCAGGCTTATGGATGGGCTTAGCAGCTGCTACAAGTGTATTTTTTTTTAATAGATGAAGTATCCCTTATTTAAAGCATTTCCTTAAGAAAAAAAAAACCCAACAGTGAAAGACAAATCAACAGCTGCTGCACTATGTTAACCATACCACCGGTCTCTTAAAAACATGTTATTTACTAAGGTAGCTATCTGTTTATCTATAACTATATCAAACAGAGAAGGAGGGCGAGATAAAGATAGTTAAACAGACAGCCGAGGAGATATCTGCCACTGGGAAATAATAGCTAAATAAAAAGTACCATTATTTACTCCGGAGAGGGGAGGAGGGAGAGCCGGCGCTCTCCTCCCAGCGCCGCACGGCCGGTAACACGCAGCACGGAGCCGTTGTGGGAGCCCCCAGTTCCTAGGGGCAGCCGGTGCCAGCCTGCTCATCTCCCCACGACCCCCTCAGATGAATCTGGGGGGAAAAAAGCCAGTTCAGGACCTAAGAACAACACCTCTGCGATGTGAGGAAGGCAAGAGAGGGCAGGGGATCCATGCTGCGGCCGGTGGCAGCCCCCCACCTCCACACAGGCTGACAGCGGCTCAAATTAAGCCAAAATTGGCCACGGCAGAGGGTCTGGGTGCGCTCCTGCAGGGGAGGCTAGCTTCTGCATGGCCAGCACACAAGGGACCAACTCCCCAGCTGCTTCTTTTTTTTTAATTCCAGCTAAGGAAGTGATGGATTAGGACAAAGGTATTTCAGGGGGATGCGGGAAGCGGCAGGGACACAGATGATGTGTCAGAGAAATGAGCTCCCGAGCTCCCCGGCTCAGAGTTCAAAACGCTGCCTCTTACCATGCCCTAAAGGTTATTCTGTCTGTCTTCTGTGAAATGCGACGGCACATCGCCTGAAGGGAGATTTCCAGAGGCACTGTGACCCTTCCGCTATCTCCTCCGAGAAGCCTCCGCAGGAATGATGAGATTGTAGCTCATTTCCACACACCTTGAAAGAGCCGGGCTGGATCAAACGTGCTGGAAGCAGAAGCAGCACGTCCCCGGGACTCATCCTCGTCTCCTGGCAGGCAGCGTGCTCTTGCTGTAACGGGCTGGGAAACCACATCCACCCCACCGAAACACCGATGCTCTGACATCGCCTTTGCATCCTCAACCAGGATGGAAAAGCCAAATATTGTCTTGTTTCACTGTGTGGGAACAGTTCTGCTTGGGAACCATGAAGTAAAACCCAGTGACAGAAATGCCACTCTCTGGAGAGGAGCAATCTATTCCTGTGCAAAACACTTTCACGACTTTCTGACTCCAGTTTTTCCAGTGCAAAACAAAGCCATTTGTCCAGAGTAGACACAGCACTCCTTTGCACCATGCACGGCACATCTCAGCACACGGTGCTCTGGACATTTTCAGAAGGGATACGCCTGGTGACGGTTCGGCTGCTGTGCCCAAACATGCCAGGCAGGGGGAGGATGGGACTGCCAAGAGCAGAGACCCACAGCCAGGTTACCAAGAGAAAAGCGTAGGGGAGATACTGTACAACTGCACGTCCGTTCCCATCGCAGGTGCAAAACAAGGCAATTCAACCCTCTGGGGTTTGCTACCTGGCATTTTCAAGGTTAGGTGCTCGCAGGCTGGCAGTGAGGGAAGGATGCTGGGCGACCAGCAGGCTCACATCTCAGTTTCGTAATCTGTTCTTGAAACCCAGGCCCTAAGGGATGGGAAAGACATCAGAGGGTGATCCTGCAGGACCTCCTCACCATTTCTATTCGCTTGCCTGCACATTTTATCACATACATCTCTCCCTCTACTCACATCCTACAGCTCCTTCCACACTCTTCACGTCCACCGTGCCTTCCTGGGACATATCCAAGACCTTCTCCAGAACTCATCTCTGGCACGATGCAGGTTAACTGGCCCATATAGGGCAGACCAGAGGGGCATGGAAACACGTGCCCTGCTCCCTCTTACCTTCTCCCAGAGAGCAGACTCTCAGAAGCAACCCCCAATCTTTCGTATTTGACACAGCACCCAATCCAACAGAGCTGCCGGGCCTCTGAGTGTTACTGCTCTGCAAGAATTGAGTAAAACAGAGTTTCTCAGCACTCCCACAAGATCCAAAGCTGCTCAGAGGAGAGGCAGCTGGAAAAGCAAGAGAAAGGCAAGAGAATACAATGCATGAGGCATCAGGGAAAAGATCAATAAAGATTACGAGGGCAGCAGCCGCGTCCCTTGCCTGCGTCGGAGACTCTCATGGCTGCAGTGAGGGAACACCAAGGAAAGTTAACAAGGCACTGCCGTGCCAGTGCCTGGGGATGATACCTGTCTAATCAAAGGTAGAGTTTACACTGGATCATCTAAGCAGCAGCTCTTCCTTATGATTGTTGACTCAGGTCAGGGTTAAGACTGAGGAGGT
This sequence comes from Egretta garzetta, assembly GCF_000687185.1. Classification (NCBI taxonomy): domain Eukaryota; kingdom Metazoa; phylum Chordata; class Aves; order Pelecaniformes; family Ardeidae; genus Egretta; species Egretta garzetta. The sequence goes on along the minus strand of NW_009259687.1, from coordinate 1,940,551 downwards.
TAAAGCAGAGGCGCCTCTAAGAGCTCTGATGGATGCAAACACCAGGCAAGCAGGCGACACAGGCAGGCCCAGCCAGCCCAGCCTACCGGGGCAGCAGGCAGCAAAATTGAGGGTCCCCAATTTCAATGGAAGAGCAAACAGAAGGAGATGGTTGGAGGGACCAGGCAGCACGCCGCAAGAGAATCGATTTGGGGACAGGTCAGGAAAGCAGAGAATAAAGGGACCCGAGAGGAGGACGTGGTGAGGTCCTGAGAAGAGGTTATTAAAGGAGGCATGGGAGGATGAACTGCAGCAGCTATGGCCAGGCTGGAGTCAGGGGCAGGACTGGCTGCCTGGACTGGGAAGAGGGGCCCCAGTACTGTGTTATGGTGCTGAGAAGGTCACAGGGGAGATCATGTCATGGATGACAGAAAATTAAGGGCTTTGGGTCCCCAAGGCCTCAACTGATGTCTCCCAGGGGAGTGAAAGGCACCTCTGAAAGGTGGCTTTTTGGTGCCACCGCCAGCCAGGCTGGGCTCCCGCAAGGACATGGGACACCTTGCAGCCGGCCAGCCAGGGTCTCCTTACTGGGCAAGCTGGGACACTCTCTGGTTACGGCTTTTAGCTCTGTAGTAGGGCGCTGGGGAAGGCTGTGACACCCGGCCACATGGATGCCCTCAGGGAAGGAGGCATCATTGCCTTGCTGCTGCCGAGAGCTGGATTCAGTGGCTTGGCTGGCCCTTCCCTGCCAGTGCACCTGGGAAACGCTATTAGGATTTGCCTGCCGATGATCTGAGACCTGAGGAGCAGATCCCAGGAGCACATGCCCAACAAGAGTTACTACTGAGCCTGAGCAGCAGAGGGATGGCCCCCACGCAGTCACGGCACAAGGGCAGAGCTGTGGGGTCACGTAACACTCACCCCATCCCTCTCAGCATCCTTCAGCTGCCCCACGATCCCTTCCCCTAACCTACATGTCCTGTCTTGGCTCTGGCTACAGCTGATGGAAACGAGAAGAGCAAGTGAGAAGAAAAGCCCCCGCTGAGGGGGGAGCTGGTCTGCAGCAGAGGGAAGGCTGGAGGGCTGAGAAGTGATGAGGAGGTTCATGGCCGGTCTAGAAAGCGCTTGGCTGCAGACCGCCTGGCTGACAGAGCCGTGCCAGGCAGCCCCCCCGCCACCTCCTGCCAACGTGCCAGCGAAGAGCAAGCGGCTGGTATGGAACAAGATGTCCCAATTAGCTCTCCACTGATCTAATTAGATCTCTGCGGGGCGGACTGGAGCTGGAGAAACGACACGGCTGCCTCCTTGACCAGACACTCAACCTTTCCCGCCTGCTGCATTTTATTTTTCAGATTTTTAACTTGCGGTACCTTTCCTGTCTGGATCAGCAGAACCTGCCCTGCCTCAAGTCCTGCCACAAGCTCCTCACCAGCAAAGAGCAATTATGTGTATACACAAACAGGCACTCAGTGACTGTGCACAGCATCCAAGTTCTCTGCTCCTGTGTTGGGGAACAGCTGCCAGGGATGCAAAGCAGAGGCGTAAGGAGGGAGACAAGGGGCACCAGGAGGCAGAGCCGATCGGGAGGACATGGCAGAGCGTGCCAGGTCCCTCTCACTCCTCCCCGAGTGACAGCAAGCCTTGCGAGCACGCCTGCCCTCCCCGCTGCCGCCCCGCACCACCCCAGAGAGCTGGCAAACGAGCTTCAAACCAGCCCGCTCCTTGTAATCGGAGTCAGTCAGTGTGTGTGTTACGCTTGAGTTGATGGCTGGTGTTAAATTCAATGCCTTGAGTATTGATTTCCTCGCACATCCCAGACTTTGTTAAAGGGTTAGCCGTGAACCGAGATCAAAGGGAGGTTAACTCGTTTCTCGTAAGTGGTAAAGCAGACCTCTAGCAAAACCGGGCGCCAGGCCTCCTCCGCAGAGGATGCTCCATGCATGTTGTTAGTTACCCCGGTTGCCTCGAAAGCCAGATAAAGCCACTAAGCTGCCTCAAAACAGGGAGATAAAATGATCCTGACAACTTCCCATGGACCCCCAAGCTATTATGAGTGCACCGGGGATGGGCAGCGTGGGCCAGCGTGTGCCTCCTCCCCGACCTGTCCCCACACCATGGGGAGCTGCTCCCCTCGCTCGGCCATGGAGAAAGGGGGGGAAGCAAGGTTTTGCCAGCTGCACCCCAAAGAGGCTTCCCCCGAGGGGCTCGAGAGGCAGGGAGAGCCCTCCCCAGGAAGACTCGGGTGTCTTAGAGCTGTGGATGGGAGGAGGGAAGACATAGGGTTGCTCCCCGAAGGACCGTCCAGCAGGGACATGGCTCCCTCCCCGCCATGGCCAGGTTGAGAGGACGCCTTCCCTTGAGCTGACACCACCATCAGCACCATGAGATGAGAACCTGTATGGCACCTGCTTGCTCCCTTTTACTTTATTCCCTTCTTGGCTTTCCCTGCCCCACATGAAGTAATTTTGGCACTGATAGCACCAAGAGCAGCAGGTTTTGCCAAAGCAGTAAGAGTTAAGTGCACAAATAACGTTGCACTAACATGGTTTTGGCTTTACCTTTGTGATTTTTAAGAGATGGAGGCAGGAAAAGAGGTGTAGGAGACTATCTGGAATTGTTATCACTAGTATTAATGAATGCCCAGAGGCACCAAGCAAGAAGCATCCATTTCAGATGAACATCTGTCAACAATAAGAGGAAAAATTTCAGAAGTAGGTAAGGTATGTCAGAGCCTTGATTGCACCAACCTCCCGGGAGGCTTAAGCACCCAAGTCATGTCTAACAACGGGACTCTTGGCCCCTAAGTCATCTTGGCACCCACGCTGTTTCTCAGACCCTCTCCTCTACCCCAAGAACTACTCACAGCACAGTCCGGCTTTCCAGCAGCCACGTTGTTCTTCAAGCAGCCTGATTAATTTGGTTTCAATGGCACTGCATCTTCTGCTCCAGGGTGATGCCATGACCAGCCCCTGCCTCTCCCAGGAGCCGTGCAAGCTTCTGCTGCAGAAAATGCAGCACACCCTGCCCTCCCACCCCTGAAAAAACCCAACACAAAGCAACCCAGCAATGCTGGTGGTGTAATTCCACCTGTCCTGCAGCATCTGTAGGGAAGAAGGCCCCATCACAGCCCATCCTGGGGGTGAAACCCTCAGTGGGAACTTTATTCCTGAGCACCTGTAGTCACGTTTGACTACAAGACCCTCCCTAGGGTGCTAAACAGGTAGTCCCCCACCCCTTCTCCCCTCTCCCAAAATCCTACCACCCAGCACTCCCCCAGCAGCCGGTTTGTTTTTAAGTGGAAGGTTTATACCAAAGTGCTTAGGGAATATCTGCTCAGTGCCCAGCATACCAAGTGCTGCAGATTTCACTTAAACTCTCAGCATCTGTGTATCTCAACTAAATTAAGCTATTTGCTATAAAAGAGCACAATGACAGTAATGGAATAATAACAGCATTAATAAAACACAACAATCCTCGAATGAGAAGCGGACGCATCAGCTAGCTTCAACCAAGAGAAGAAGGCTATTTTAAAATCACACACAAAAACCATCTGGGGGTGGAGAAAACCAACAAAAGCTCCGAAACTCAGAGGTCAGACTGAAATTATGTTTTTAACCTCGAAAGAAAGATGCTTGCCAGAGCCTTCCCAGCCAGAGCGTACCCACACCAGCTGGAAATGAATTTTCACAGCTCCCAGCAAAACAAGGGCTTATAATGGGAATGCTGAAAATTTCCAAGGGGGCATGCTGGTTCCACAAAAGGGGGGTGTGAGCACTCTTAGGAGGGAGGACACAGAGTCGAAAGCCTGAAATAGAAATGACCCCTCAAGCATCAGCAAGGTTTGTAACCCAGCTCCTGGGACAGACGCAGTGGAGCAGGGGGTGATGCCGCGGCGAACGTGTGGACGCCGAGCTAGCGACGCAGGGCCAGATGCCGACGCATCATTATGCAAACATCCAGATGTCTTGAGCTCACCACACTGCCATTCCCCTCTTGGTTGGAAAAGTCGCCTTCACTCCATCTGCAAATTCCTCCTCCTTCCTTTGTTTTGGATGAAGTCAAGACTAAATGCAGGACCTTCAGTTCTGAAGTCACCTACGCACCATCTCGCAGGGATAAAACAACCCTGGGGGCCTGCAGTAGGGTTGGGGACTGGCGTACCCGAGTCCTAATCACAGCTCTAGGAGGCTGCATCCCCTCGCCGTCCCCTCTTTGCAGGGGAAGGAGACTTAGCCCTTGGTGACAACCAGCACAATTAATGCGCAATAAGCATGCCATGCTGTGTCTGAGGTATTGCCACAGCCCCATCCTGTCCAGAGCAACACCCCAAACTATCACTTGCCTTGGGGGGGGGGACCTGGGAGGGTGGGTGACAGTTGTTTCCCTGGAAGGGGAGTAGGTGGAGGAAAAGGAGACCTCCGCATTCACCACCAGCTTCTTGCTCACCGCCACGTTGAGAAGGACCAGTAGCAGGTTTGTGCCAGCAGCAGGTAGGGTCTCTGTGCTTCTCCTGCAGATGCGTTTCTCTACCCGAGCCTTGCCCCAGTCCCACAGGCAGAGAGAGCAGAGCCCCTTCCCTGGCCAGGCTCCAGCTTAGCTGGCTGCCTCTGCAGAGGGTACATGATAGCTGCTCCTCTCCTCGCCCCGGCTGCCCAGAGCCCACGTGCAGATCCTGCCGAGGATAATGCGGTGGAGACAGATGTCACCTCTTCTCACTGACATAGAAAGAAACACGACCCAGGTTGCAGTCCTGCAGGCAAGCTCACCTCTGCATCCCTGCCCTCAGCGGCACAGTCCGAGCCAAGCACAGGCAGCCAAGTGATCCCTGACTCCAAAAAAGGCAGAATTCGGCAGAAGGTGGGGAGCAGCTAGCTGACTTTCCTACAGCACAACAGGTACCATGTTCGGGTCCACCTGCCTTTTAAAAAGGAGCCAGGAGGGGCTGTCAGGTCAGTGGTATAGTGTCCATAGCACCCAGGCTTGGGTGATGCAAGATGGCTGGAAGCCGCCTGGGTACAGGTCCATAACACAGGTCCTCCTGCTCATCCCCTGAGCAGACAATTTCAACTTGGCTGACCTCAGCTCCTCCAGCTGATCCACGAGATCCACTCCAGACTTACACCCTTCTAAATTCCTATGGAGAAAAAGCCAAAGCAGCAGTTGCCCCAGACTTGAACAGGCTGCAAGTTTCTTTGTTTTCATTACAATTTCCAATCCTGATGCCTTTTTATTTTTTTTTTTTTAGCCATTTCTGCTCTGCCCCCCGGAGGTGCTGCTGTGATTGAATGAAACACGACCCCAGGCTCCAATAAGTGTATTTCAATTACATCTGTCACCATGTAACAATGTAATGATATATCATGTGATATTAAATCCATGGTAATCATATCAGCGATTTTTTTAATAGTGCACTAATCACATTATTACATCTCAATAATTAACAACAGAAGGCCTAAAAAACCAGGGTATAAAGCAGAAAGCTCATAGGGTCCCCAGCTCCTGCCTGGGAGAGGCGAGGCACTGCCAGGCGGGCTGGGCACCACAAGTAGCAGGGGCACAGAACTTTTGCACCAGCAGCTTTGTGCAGAACAGCCAGGTAAGACCAAAGTCTTCCCCGGTCCCAGATTAAAGGAGAATTGAGTATTCTGGAGCTCAGAAGAGACACCTGGCACGTCCCATCTTCCCCTGCATTTCTCCCTTCTCTGCTGCTCCTGCACAGCCACTTTTCCTCCAGCAAATCAACCCCTCTGCTCCAGGAAGTGCCTTAAAAAGGTGCAGACAAGCACTGCTGGCGCCCCACTGCAGAAGGAAGGATGGTGCCTTGAAAAGGAGGGACCAATCCTACCAACACGCCCTTACCAGGCTGCTGGAAGAACGACAGTATTTTCCTTCTCCCCTTGCAGTGGCTAGAGATGAAGCTAAGAGAGCACCCCACCTCACAGAGCCACTGCAAGGCTTGAAGTCACTCTGTTTTTTGCAGCAAAACAAATCTGCCAGCTTAAAACTGAAAACCGGTGAGAATCCTTTGGAGGGACAGGGGTGCTCTGGGTCGCTGCCCCTGCCCCAAGCTCTCACCCGCACGCGTGGAGCAAACGGGGCTGGACTCCAAGGCACTGACTGATGCAGACATCCCCCTACGTGGAAGGGAGTCACCCAGCTTTGTGCAAGCGGGCTGCTCCCCCCCAGCTCCTGGCTGTTATTTCACTCCTTGTGGGACGTGGGCGAAGATGGGCGCAGGTGGCAGGGAGCCATGGGTGGCAGCAGGCTGCTGCAGGGTGCCAGGGCCTGGGGAGTCCCGTGCTGCACTGTCCCCGGCTGTGACAGATATCTTCCAGTTGCAGCCTGGTCAATCTAGCAGTTTCCACATCACAAGCTGATCTGAAGAGAGCCTCATTACCTGCCTTAAAGTTCCAGCCAAGCACTTAGCTCTTAAAGACGGGATTTAAGAAATATTTGACTGATCGTTTCTCTCCTCATTTAGTTTGGCTGCTCTGAACCAATTCAACCTGTGAAGTTGAAATAGTGAGAACGGGAGGAAATGTGCGTGTAGGCAGTCACACCACACACAACGTCCCAGCTCCCCCCCCCAGCTCTTCCCAAAGGGCCCGATCCTGGCTCAGCCTGATCTGCACAGCCTCTCCTGCACCAGGAGCACCCATGGGGCATTTCCCAACACAAAAGGGGAGCCACCTCTTCCTTCCCCCTACGGGACAAGCATTTGGGGGGATCATTAACTCTCTGGCATCCAGACAGTACCTTTATGTACGCCTGGAAGTGCCAAGTGCAGCATCCCAGACCTAGGAGCAAGGGATGGAGAGAGGGATGAGCCAGCCAGGATTGACAGCACCACCATCCCCACGTCTTCAACCGGCCCAAGACAGGACATTCCTGTGTCCTTCATCCCCTTGCACACCCCTTCCTCCTAGTCTGCCTTCCAGCTCCGCCGCGCAGCGGCTGGGATGCCTGCCCTCCTGCTGCCTGGCCAGCAAAGGTGCTGCCCGCCGCGCTCTGCACTCTTGCACGCCCAGCGGTGCCCTGCTCCCCCGCTCAGGGGACCGGAGCCCGTGACGGGGCTACAGGGGGGGCCCTCAGGGAAACGAGGAAGCTTCCAGAGCCAACCGGGAGTTGCAGAAGCAAGCACAGAGACCCTGCCAGTCATTTAGGGGTGATCCCGCCGAGGGACAGGCAGGACAGATAGACGGATGCTTCACTGGCCAAGGCAGTGCCGTTGGACTTACTCTCCTTCCCCCATCCCTTACTTTTTTTTTTTCTTTTAATTTTGTCTCAGAAGCCACAATCCTTTAAAGATGTGCACGTCTCATTAGCTCTACCTTGACAATCATTACCGTTCCTGCAAAGGCAGGAGGAGAGCTCAGCCCGAGCGTGGGGGAGTCCATTACCTTGTAGTTAAAGGGACATTGACAACTCCGGGCTGCCTGTGGTCTGACTCCCCCTTCGAAGCAGGGTCCCTCCTGCACACCGCTGTTCCCCCTCCTGTGCTGAGCAATAATCTCCTGCTCAACGTGGGCAAGATGCAAACCTTGCGATAGCAGGTGGTCCTGCACCCACCACCAGACACTCAGTGCTCCCCTGGATGGACCGTAGGGCCAAGCCCATGCCCACAGTCCCCAGGGTGAGGGACACCAAAGCACCCAAACTTTCCCAACACATTGCACATGGCCTTCATGCAACCACATCTCACTTCAGCAAACACACAATCCCAGGCTGGACCACAAGACCCAAACCTCACCATGGCAGTAAGCAGCAAGCCCAAAATGTCCACATCAGAAGCCATAGCACAGGCTGGGGTAAGAACCACCATGAGGGCCCTAGGACAAGGGCGCAGTCCCCATGTATGAATGCCTGGTGGCACAACCGCAACAGGGCAGTGAGCTCTGTGCTCATGAAATAGCTTTGAAGTGCAATGTACCCTACACCTATGAACCTGTCCCTAGCTTTTCTGGCTCTGTAGGGTGCAATGTGGACCACCACACACCCAAGGATGGGGATGAGGAAGGGTTCAAGTGGGTTGATCCCAAGAAAGGACCCTACTCGCTAAAGATGCTGGTCCAGACAGTCCTGCTTTGCCCCATAGCTGGAGGCTGTTGCTCTGCCTGGCTGTCCCCAGAGCCTGCCTTGCCCCCTCCTCAAGCTTGATGACAGGGGACCTGACTCACATTATGCAAGGGCAGGACCCTTCATTCAGAAGATTTCAGGGCAAAGACCCCAAAGCGACTTTTGACAAAATACCCCCTGCCTTCTCCCAGCCCCACAGGGCTTTGAAGCCCGGTGCAATCCTCAGGAGGCAAACGCAGCAGGGTGCAGCCCTACAGAGGTGATCCTGCCTCTTTGTGCCTTGCAGGACGGGAGCTCTGCTGCAGCCACGCTAACTCCCCGCTGCTCTCTGCAAAGCAAAGGCAGGAGACAATAATGCATGGCCGTGGCTCCGAGCCATACTCCAAGGAAGGATCCTACCTCCACACAAGGCTGTCCAAGAACTTGACAGGACTCTGTTTGAAAAAGATGTTGAAAGAAATGATCTCTTTAAGTGCAATGGGAGATATTTGTCTCTGATTTACCCTTGGCTTTTTGCTCTGGTTCAGGTAGGAGCGGTGTGGGATGGCTGGCAGATCTGAGAGCATGGCACGCCCCAGCGGGCAAAGCGAGCAGTGCGGAGGAAGGCGCGAGTCAGTTTGGAGTGCTCCCCATTTATCAAACTCACGCAGCCCGCCAGCAGAGCGAGTCTTTCTATCATTACAGCTCTCAAAATCCGATTCATACCACTAATCCTGCCTTCATTCTCCCAGATTAATAACATCTCTTTCAACCTTCACAGTGTGATAAATAGACAAAGAGAGAACAAAAGGAGAAACAGAAGTGAGAGAAAGAGCCAGAGCAACTCCACATAATAAAGAGAACCAAGAAAGGGGAAAGGAAAAAAAAAGGGAAAAGAAAAGGGAAAGAAAGGAGCCGGCACACTTGACTCTGCCATTTACTTTAGCAGATTCTCCCCAAGAGCTCCCTGCGATCTTTAAAGAATGTAAAACATTGCTCAAAGGAAAGGCTCGTTAGCAACCCTGACCAGCCCAGGTTTGCTGGAAATCTTTTCACTTCAGCCTCCGCTCAGGTCAGTGCTGAAAATGAGTTTGTTGGTTTCTCATCCTGCTCCTCCCCAGACTCCTGCAGAGGCAAAACCTCCAGCACACGCTTGCTCTCTCTACTTGCACCAGCTTCTTGGAGGGGAATGGGGGAGTCTCAGCTGGTGTCTGCTCCAGGGGTGCCCCAGCAGGTCAGCAAGCCCAAGGCGTGATGCCAGAGCAGCAGCACCCGCAGCCCAGCACAGCAAGGGGCGTCCCAGAAACAAGGTCCACGCATCGAGCTTGGGATGGGGATGAAGACCAAAACCATGACAGCAGCATAGCAGATGTGGGGCCCCACACCATCACTCTGGCTGGAGGGCACCCACGGGGCCAGAGGGAAGGGGAAGCCTGCATGGACACAGCTGTACTGTGACAGGGGTGTCACAGGCACCCGGCTCCCTCTCTCTGCCCCCTGCCTTGTCCCCTGGCAGGGAGCTCCCATCCCTACCTGTGCTGCAGAGCCTGGTCCTGCATTTGGGCAACCCAAGTCCCGCTGGTGATCGTGGAGGCTGGAGCCCCCCTGTATGCTCATGGAGCTCAGCCCTGCCTGCTCCAAGCAAGGGGGTGGCAGCCACAGGCGCCCCCTCCCCAGCGCTCCTCTGCTCTGGTTCGTTCGGAAATGACTGAGCCCCAGGGAAAGCTGATCCTACAGCCCAGGACCCCAGAAAGCCAACCCCACTGGCTCTGGGGCGCATGGACAGAGACGTTTAGCCATTTCCCACCCACAGCCTTTACCAGAGCTACGCTGTTCAGCTTTTTCACTCTGCCACGCTGTATTGAACACTCCATGCAATCTCCGAGTTATTTTAATAATTAAATGTTTATTGGCACATTTTCCCATACTGCTTCCAGACTTGCCTGATTTTCTTTCCAGCAAGTGACTTCCCTTGGTTCAGTCCTTCCATAGGATGCACACCTGCAAAACGTTTCCTCTGCTCCCCCCACAATGAGCGTCCCCCTTTGAGCCCATCCCTGTAGGCTCCTGGTAGGTGCTGTGCCCACCAAAAACCACTATGCCAAGCCCAGCCGCACGGCTGGGGCAGAGCGCTGGATTTCTGGCCAGGACGGTGCTCTATTATGGCTCTGCATTCACAGCCCCCGTGCAGAGGCTGGGCTAGGTTGTTTTTTTTTTTTCCTCTCTTCTTTTACACTGTTCCATATTACTCCAGGCTTTGAAGTACAGAGAAAAGCAACACTCAATGTGCCTTTTTTTTTTTTTTTTAAAGCTACCTTTATCATAGCAAATCTTTTCCTTCTCTGCTGTGTTGCTGGAGATAGATAAGCAAAAAGAAGAAAGTCTCCTCTTCTAACAATGGATTTCCCTTCCCTTCTGAACTTCAAATAGAAAACTCTTATCTACAGCCACAGTTGACCAGAAGAAGAAAAGAAAAGAAAACAGACATATGAACTGAACCCAGGCTCTCTTTCTATTTACTCGAAAAGGCTGTGCTGGGTTCTTCACGCAGAGATGCTCTGAACATGTTTATAGCACGTATTTACTCACTTCACCAGCTATTCCCCCACCATGGAAACCCACCTCCAGAACAACTCTCCCCTGCTCCATGTATCCTCTGCCATCGTTTTTGTGCTTAGGAAGCTCCATGCACCTGGGCCATCCAGCACAACAAAGCCTACACGTAAAGCTGGGGACAGCAAGAGCTCTTCAAACTCAGCTAAAAGTAACAGCAGCAATGCCCCTGGCTCACATAAAGCACCACTTCTGTATAGTGCAAGTTCTTTAAGTGACAGGATGGATTACAGGTCAGACCTCGCTGGCTGTACTCGCACAAGATGCCTTGAGCAGCTCTGGTTCAGACCAGGCTGCTTCAGCTGCCCATGACCTACCCCCACACACCCCCTATGCAGCACCCACGTGCCACTGCTGGCACCAGCCAGCTCCTCTCTGTGTTTTAAGATCTCCTTTTGAACCATCTTCTTGCCTTTGATGGAGCCACTCCAAGGAGAAACATACAGAACCATGAAACTTCTCTTCCCCACTTCAGTCCCCGGGTGCAGGCCTCACCTGCCCTGGCTTTCCTCCCCTTCAGCTGCCTGATCTTTGGAGGTGCACCACCAGGTCCCAGCTGGGTTGAACACCCACCTCCTTGGGACTCGCTGAGGTCTAGCTGCTGCCAGACCACCCTCATTCCCTGCCCAGGTAACAGGAATTAAGATGTGAGCACTGTGCTTAACGGGTAATGGTCCCGCCAAAGTCACGGTGCCTGGACCAACACGCACATAGCAAGAAACCCAAGGAGGCAGGTACTACTGCCTTCCCCGCCTCCCAGCACCTCCTGTTGGGCCATGGGTGCTTCTTGAAGCTTTCTCGCTTTCAGCAGTGACAGACATGGTGACACAAGCCTTGGGGAACCTGGACTCATTGCCATGGATCACCTCCCAGCCACACA
>NW_009259687.1:1915723-1926281 GCF_000687185.1 Egretta garzetta | reverse complement strand
TGGTCCTGCATTGGGGCAACCCAAGTCCCGCTGGTGATCGTGGAGGCTGGAGCCCCCCTGTATGCTCATGGAGCTCAGCCCTGCCTGCTCCAAGCAAGGGGGTGGCAGCCACAGGCGCCCCCTCCCCAGCGCTCCTCTGCTCTGGTTCGTTCGGAAATGACTGAGCCCCAGGGAAAGCTGATCCTACAGCCCAGGACCCCAGAAAGCCAACCCCACTGGCTCTGGGGCGCATGGACAGAGACGTTTAGCCATTTCCCACCCACAGCCTTTACCAGAGCTACGCTGTTCAGCTTTTTCACTCTGCCACGCTGTATTGAACACTCCATGCAATCTCCGAGTTATTTTAATAATTAAATGTTTATTGGCACATTTTCCCATACTGCTTCCAGACTTGCCTGATTTTCTTTCCAGCAAGTGACTTCCCTTGGTTCAGTCCTTCCATAGGATGCACACCTGCAAAACGTTTCCTCTGCTCCCCCCACAATGAACGTCCCCCTTTGAGCCCATCCTTGTGGGCTCCTGGTAGGTGCTGTGCCCACCAAAAACCACTATGCCAAGCCCAGCCGCACGGCTGGGGCAGAGCGCTGGATTTCTGGCCAGGACGGTGCTCTATTATGGCTCTGCATTCACAGCCCCCGTGCAGAGGCTGGGCTAGGTTGTTTTTTTTTTTCCTCTCTTCTTTTACACTGTTCCATATTACTCCAGGCTTTGAAGTACAGAGAAAAGCAACACTCAATGTGCCTTTTTTTTTTTTTTTTTAAAGCTACCTTTATCATAGCAAATCTTTTCCTTCTCTGCTGTGTTGCTGGAGATAGATATCAAGCAAAAAGAAAGTCTCCTCTTCTAACAATGGATTTCCCTTCCCTTCTGAACTTCAAATAGAAAACTCTTATCTACAGCCACAGTTGACCAGAAGAAGAAAAGAAAAGAAAACAGACATATGAACTGAACCCAGGCTCTCTTTCTATTTACTCGAAAAGGCTGTGCTGGGTTCTTCACGCAGAGATGCTCTGAACATGTTTATAGCACGTATTTACTCACTTCACCAGCTATTCCCCCACCATGGAAACCCACCTCCAGAACAACTCTCCCCTGCTCCATGTATCCTCTGCCATCGTTTTTGTGCTTAGGAAGCTCCATGCACCTGGGCCATCCAGCACAACAAAGCCTACACGTAAAGCTGGGGACAGCAAGAGCTCTTCAAACTCAGCTAAAAGTAACAGCAGCAATGCCCCTGGCTCACATAAAGCACCACTTCTGTATAGTGCAAGTTCTTTAAGTGACAGGATGGATTACAGGTCAGACCTCGCTGGCTGTACTCGCACAAGATGCCTTGAGCAGCTCTGGTTCAGACCAGGCTGCTTCAGCTGCCCATGACCTACCCCCACACACCCCCTATGCAGCACCCACGTGCCACTGCTGGCACCAGCCAGCTCCTCTCTGTGTTTTAAGATCTCCTTTTGAACCATCTTCTTGCCTTTGATGGAGCCACTCCAAGGAGAAACATACAGAACCATGAAACTTCTCTTCCCCACTTCAGTCCCCGGGTGCAGGCCTCACCTGCCCTGGCTTTCCTCCCCTTCAGCTGCCTGATCTTTGGAGGTGCACCACCAGGTCCCAGCTGGGTTGAACACCCACCTCCTTGGGACTCGCTGAGGTCTAGCTGCTGCCAGACCACCCTCATTCCCTGCCCAGGTAACAGGAATTAAGATGTGAGCACTGTGCTTAACGGGTAATGGTCCCGCCAAAGTCACGGTGCCTGGACCAACACGCACATAGCAAGAAACCCAAGGAGGCAGGTACTACTGCCTTCCCCGCCTCCCAGCATCTCCTGTTGGGCCATGGGTGCTTCTTGAAGCTTTCTCGCTTTCAGCAGTGACAGACATGGTGACACAAGCCTTGGGGAACCTGGACTCATTGCCATGGATCACCTCCCAGCCACAGCCACAGAGCTCCCACTCCTCCTTACCCTCTCAAACCCACCTTGAGTTCTGGCACAAACTGATTCACACGAGGTGGCTAGACAGAAAACCCATCCTCCCCACCGCTTGTGGCATCATGGGCTCTGCCATCAGAGATGGACACAGCTACTGCCATGTGTTGTCCACCAGCCTGCGAGGTGGTTCCAGCCGAAGAGACTCGCTGCTGGAACTGGAGCCAGAGTCCCAAATCAATTGGGGCAGAGAGGGCTGGAAATGTTCCAGATCATTTTCCACTAGAAAAAAGAAGATTCTTTCATCAAAAGCCAAGTATCATTCTCATTAGGAGAATCTGGAGCTCCCAGCCAAAGGGAAGATGAACTCCCACCTGAGACATTGCCAGGAATCCTCCGCAGTCACGCGTGGGGACAACGTGCAAGTCCAAGCTCCACCTCAACTGGACTGGAGACAGTTTTGGTAACTCTACCTGGCTCCAAAGCAGCCCCCAGCCAGGATAGCCCAGCCTGCAGCCCCAGATGCCCAGCAGGCTCTCCTGCGGTCCCCCACCAAGCTTTCCAGGCAGCAGCATCATTCCCTTCATGTTAAACTGCACAAAAGCCCCCAGTGCTCTTCCCTCGGGGCAGTCCCGGTGTTGCAGGAGGCTCCTCCCTGCGGAGCTACAATGGGAAGATCCATCAGACAAAGCACTTTCTCTTCAAGCTGTCTGATGACAGATGTTCAGCCAATGGAGCAGTGGGATTGGCAGAGCTCCGCAGAAGCGCTTTGTAATTCCTGCTCCTCTCCTCCTTCCTCAGCGTCTCCTGGGAGAGACACAATGATGGACGGTGACATAACTGACTGTTCCCAATCAAGGTAATGTAAGTAATGACAGCTGACGTGATTCCTGGAACGTGCAGGCGCTGCTGGCCTGCGTGCCTTGCCTCCCACCGCCAGAGTTTGTGGAGGGAGAGGAGACCAGAGAGTGGAGCCTGGCTGGGGGACAGGGGAGGAAGAGCCCCAAGATGCAGAGGCTGTCTCCCAAACCAGCTGCAAGTAACTCATCACATCAGCCTGCAACCAAGCGGGAGCCAAGGGGAGGTGGGCAGCATGTATCTTATGGAGCAAACACCTCCTGGGCTGTGCACAATGCCTGCCTCAGACCTGGATGCCACTGTATCTCTCTCTAGTGTCACCTGGGACTGTAGGACTCCTTGGGAAGTGGCTTGTTGGGGCCTTACCTGGCCCCCCAAGGTTTGGTAAGGCTTTTTCTGCTCTGGCCCTGCCCCTGCTTGCCCCCACCATCACTGACTATCTGGAAATGGGAACATTCAGTCAGTAACATGGAGCTCACCTCCCCGTGCAGCTGGTGTGCAGGCAGCACCACATCATCCGCACCCAAGGCAAGGGGCTGCAGCGGCCCCAGAACACACGTACGGGGGTGTACGGAGACGCACGGGGGGAAAACACCGTGCAAGCTCATAGCTGCAGTCCTCTTTCAGAGCCTTAAAATTAGCAGGCAAATTTAACATGCAGAGAAGCGACCGATTAATAACCCAGCATTGACTTAAGAAGACCTTGAATAATACATAGTGCTTGTACACGGAAGGGGAAAAAGTCAAGTCCTTCTGCTTGTCAAGTGTATCCGCCTCCCAAGCACTGACACTCAACAAGAAACCTCCCTGCCAGCCAGCCACAGCTTTAAGCATCTCTTCAGAAATGCCTTTTGCTAAGATAAATGGCAAAGCTTTGCGCCAAGTTAGACAGGCATTTGGACAGGTCCAAGTATGGTGTTGTTTTAAATGTAATTAGCACTGCCTGGTAATAAAGTCCCTTTAAAGCTGCCAAGGAAAAGAGGCAGCTGAGTCCTTGCAGCCCACAATGATGTGCCACGAAGAAGCCCCATGTTGGCCATGCTGATGTGTTGTCCCAACCTCTCCACCACGCTGTCTACACCGCAATCCTCCCAGCAGCTCAGCCACATCAAGGAAAAGTCAGACCCAAATAGACAAAAGATTGGCAGAAGCTCAGCTGCAGGCGCTGGGCTCCATCGCAGGATGATGACAGCAGATGAAGCTATGAATGGACTATTCCCTTCCACAGCTTGATTCTGGCTTCTGTTGTTTAACGGTGGTTTTGGTGTGAGACACTGAGCAGCGGTATCAGCATCCCTGTGTGGTGCCGTCTACTTTCCTAAAAAGTGATGGCTGGAGAAAAATTTCCTTCCTTTTGCAAATATTCCAAACCAGAAATAGCAGAAAAATGGTGTTTACCTTGACAACAGCCACAATTTTTCTATAGGGGCTACACACACAATGCCCATGGTGAGAGGGGCGGAGTGCTGCAGAGCGCCAGGGGTTTGTATATCATCAGTGAAATATTGTGAATCTCAGATGCCTTCGTTTTTGAGAGGGGGAGAAAGGCTCCGGACGGCACCTCAGGCAGAGGCTCCCAACAGCCGGTCGTTCTGACTCTTGCGGCTGAGTGACCCCCCTGTGCAGCCAGCCCATGAGGACGCTGCATGGATTTAATGCCTGCAAAGCAATTTGAAAGTGAAAAGCCTCATGAACAAGCCTTGTGGCTGAAGTCCAGAAGCAGGAAAGATGAGACCTAATTTCTATTCCAATCTCTGATACGGATTCACAGGAGAATCTTCCAACTCAGCCGTGCCTCAGTATCCCCAGCATAATACCTATTGAGCGTTATGAGCCTGAATTCATTCATGTCTTTAAAGAGCTTTAGCATCTAGTGCCTGAAGACCAAAGGACTGTCACTACGTAAAACATGAGCCGTGTATGACATAAGGTCAGAAGGCATTTAAAAAAGCAGTCACCCAGTGCAAAACACAAGGGAAAACATTTGAGTAGGAAACAGGATTTGTCTTCTTCAGATGTAAATGAGTGCCAGCTAGCAGCAGAGCTCCAAAGAGAAACGTTTTAGCACTGAAAAGTGTTTCTACAAAGGGGACCAAGAAAAAAAATGCAATAAACAGGCTCCATTCTTAAGAGTTTGATTTCCAGAGCAATAAATGCAGAAACTGAGCCCAGAGAAAAGATCCGTATTAGCAACTAAATCCAATCATTCCAATAATAAAGAAGAGACATCCAGACTGGTGCAGAACTATTTCCAGAGAGAAGTTTGTCTCCCCAATCCTTTCACACCCTGCAGTGGCTCAATGGAAGAATACTTAAGAAGTTGCAAGTTTGGTCATAACGTGTAAAAAGCCCCTGAAATGCGACATCATTTACTCTTCTGTGGTATTGCTCAGCAGAGCTAATAAATCTTGCATGAGCAGAGCAGATTCTAATTTTCTAATATGAAAAGGCATTTGGATTGAGAGAGAGGGGAAGATAAAAGTGATTGAATCTCCAATAGCCCAGCATCAGTGACAAGAAACATCCTGCTACGGACCCCAAGGAAGAATGGCTCCCCCTCCTCCCCGAACCACAGGCACACTCACCCGCTCGCACATCCAATTCTCCCTGCTTTCTGCTCGCCACGTCTCAAGTCTCCCCTATTGACAGGACGTGGTTTTAAACACAGTTACACAAGTTATCATTTCTGCCTTTTGATCAATCTGAATTTTCAGGACAATTACCCTCTTAATCAATGATTGCTATCAGCAGCCCCTTGGATTCTTCACCAAGGCAATCGTGCCGCTGGGGCAGACGGTGTGTGCATATGCAATGAAGCTGCAGGGAGGTGCAAGTCCATCTTCCCCTGTCGTAGTCGTCGGCTGAAAGGGTGGAGAGCTGTGAAGGCCACTTCAAGGAACACCTGACGTAAAAAATAAGCGGAGGGAATTAAAAGGGACATTGTGTGAGGTATCTGTGGCACAGCCGGGCTGGGGAGACCAGGGACTTGCTGAAAATATCATTGAGTTGAAAAATAAACCAACTAAAACAACATATTTACCATCCACTGAAACCATAGATTTAAGAGCTATCTATAGCCAGCACTAACTGCTCCTAATGAGGCTAATAAAGTCCGTTTCCAATTAGAGACTGAAACTATTAGAAGAAGGAAAGGCAGAGAGGCAGCTTTTAACAACCTCTAAAGATGTGGGGTTTGGATTTGGGGTTTTCTGTTTGGTTTGCTTGGTTTTTTTTCCCATCAGAAATTATTTAGCATCACCAAAACACCCCTAGCTTTTACACACACAAAGCAAGCCTCCTGCTGCTCTTCCTTGGCAGGAGTATGTGTTTTGGTAATTGATGTTTGCACAGAACCTCAGCTCTTGGAGGACGTGGCTCCTCCGAGGCACCTCTCACCACCACAGAAACATGGCCCCAGATATTTAGACACCACAAGAAACCCCAAAGCAGACGAAGCCCAATTGCAGGGGCCGTGGGTTGGCTGGGGGACGAGGCTTAGCATCCCTGCTCTTGCAAGAGTACCACAAAGCCGTTGGAAGGTTCACGCTGCTTGGCTTGTGTTTTCGGCACTCCAGCCTAGGCAGGGCGAAGGAGCACGTGGCTCCCACCCACACATTGCTCTGCGCTGCTCCCTTGACTACCTTACAGGCTTCCCCTGGGCACAGGACTCCTTGGCACATGGTTCTGTCCAAAATATAGTTCAGCCAAGACCCAGGCACTGTTGTGTCCTTCTGAACAGCTCCTGCAGGTAGAGAGGCCACGTCTTCTCCCAGGCTTGGAAAGCACCCAGCACCTCTTGGGCACTGTGTCAGCAGGAGGGAGCTTTGGGACCTGGATGGCAGCAGGGAAATGCTGCTGGAAAGCAGGCGAGCTCCCACGGGGAAAGGCAGCGTGATGGCACATGGTGGCTTCACCATCTTGACCAGCAGATCGGGCTGGCAGCAAGCAGCAGAGGCAGCGCCAGGTGAGGCTGGCGGGCCAGCTGCCTTCACAGGCTGCTGGCTGGAGGAGCTCTCCGAAAGGCACAGTATTTCACTAGCTATTTTACATGGAGAATTGCCGATCAAAGATATCCCCACTGTGTACTCCAGAGCAATAAAAATAAAAAAAACCCACAAGAAGAATTCTTTAGGCGGGTAATGGGCATTTTATTCCTTTTTATGACACTAAACATAGGCAGCTGGCATAATTACACCACAGTAAAGGCATAATGTGCACCTAGCAGAACAAACTCATACTTTTGATAATTAGGCAGAGCAAACACAGTCTGGGATTCAGTCACACAGCTTCACTGTCTCCTGGATCTGCCAGAGCCCCCGACCCTGCAGCATGTCGGCCTCATTCCCACAGCTGGATTTAGCTGGGCCCCATGGGGTAGGCTGAACAAGCAGAACATCGCCAGAGCTCTCCTGCACCGAGAGGAACGGCCATGCAGCTCCACTGTTTAGAGCAGACGGAGGGCACAGCACAAGCAGGGAGGTGCAGGATGGGTCCATGTGTAGCTCCTGAGAGGCAGCCAGAGATGGCACACAGCAGAGCACTGTTGGAGGATCTCAGTCACCTCCTGATCGGCACCGACTGACCCCAGAGGCAAGGCTGCAGCAGAACGAACTCTGTGGGGCCAAATTGTACAAGGTGTGATGGCAAAGGAAGACTCAAACCACAGGAGAGATGCAGAACTCTTTTGGGTTTGGCAGCTCCGCCGAGGCCAGCTCCAAGAACTGGAAGGGCTGAGCATAGGGACATCCGTCCATAGCAAGGACCTTGGCCAAATGCAGTCTGCAGAGACAACGTCCAGAGGGAAGCTGTCCCCTTTGCCAAAAGGCACGGGCAGAAGAGAATGTTCCAGGGAAGCTGAAAGACCCTCACCTACAGCTTGGACCTGCTAGAGGCTAGTGATCACCTCTCTGAAGGCTCTGTGCTCCCATGAGTCCCAGTGGCCCTGCTAACCTGCAGACCTGCCTCCTCCAAACCACACCGGCAGGCAGCAAGCACTCTCCTCCGGCAGCTGCAGGCATCCACACAGGACAGCTCTTCCCTGAGCGCAGAGCACGGCCAAGGCGGAGATCCTAAATGATCTCTGAAATATTAATAGCATCAATCAGAGCCAGGCTGACAGAGGTTACAGCACTGGGAGAGCGCAGAGAGCAGGCTCTCCTGAAGTTGGCACAGGACCATACACTAAATATCCAGAGTTTGTTTAAAAATGCATCTGCAGGATGTATGCAGGAGCAACACTGGCAGAAGGGTGCACTGAGGTTTCAGGCCCACGCCACTGAAACCTGCTGGGGATGTCGACCACTGCACACAGGAAAGAGACCAGCTCAGCTACACTCCCTGTCTTATATCGCTTAATGGAAGTTGGAGGCTTTAAGGTATAGAGTGCAATGCAGAACGGCTAGAGTATCTTGGCTCAAAGAAAGGTGAGAGAGATGGAGGTGATCCATCAGCCATGAGCAAGACCCACGTGTTCATCTGTGGATAGGATGACCAAGAAAATGCCAAACAATGTCATTATGAGATTTTTCAACACAAGATTCAACATGAGAAAGGGAAGATGCATGTTGTCAGCAAATGTAAGCATCTCGCCTCCATACCTACCGACACCCAGAAGAGATGGACTGAGAACTGGAGAGGGACAAGCTTGGGAAGGCTGCAGTGCAGCAATCCAGCCCATGACTTCAGGACAGCTGTTTGCTTTGATGCCCTACAGAGCCAACAGCAACATTCATGACAGAGCACCCAAGGAGAAGATGGCCCTGGTCTGTAGGAGACAGTGCCCAGGAAACTGGGAAAACCAGGCACTGGGAGACAGCCTCTGGCAGGGCTCATGCTTCGGAGTGACCAGAGCTACCCTGCCCAGTGGGCCACAAAATAGGATAAGTTTATGCCTAGATGAGGGCAAAGGATGGGCTGTTCCCTAAACAAAAGCAGACCGTATCTGCAGACTTTTTGGCCAGTTCTTCGCAAGCCACTGTGATAGATCCAATCCATGGGCTGCAGGCAAAGAGCTCAAGCAAGGAAACCTGTAAGTGGAAAGAGCAAAAGCCAGAATGGAGCCAGAAGTGCTGCGACAGCATGGGGGAAGGGCGGCAGGAGATTTTTAATCCCAGCTCTGAAATCAACTTGCTGAGTAGCCTTGGGGTTCTGAGACATTTAATTAATTAATTTAATGAGTGTGAAGCGCTGTAAGTTATTAATATACAAATTCCACTACGGTATCTCCCACCTCCCAGTTTAGCTTCTCTTTTCGCTTTATATGGAGCCCATGAGAAGCAGAAGCGAGCCACGGTACGCCTCTGTGCAATGGGGCAGAGGCTGCACACCCACACGTTCCCAGCCACAGCAGCGGTTGCACAGCCCCAGCCCTTTCGGCAGGATAGTGCTCATTGCTCAGCACAGGGCACCAGGAACACCTCATACAAAAAAAGCTCTTTCCACTTACTGTCAAGCTGATTGCTACCATAAACCAGCCTGCTGCTTCTGGTGGCGGTGGCAGGCAATCACTCTCCCTCTTGTAGCCATGCTGGCTCGGTAGGACAATTAGGACTAAACCAGTTAATGTTTTAATCCCTAAGACTAGAAAATCTGATGATTAACGCCTCATCCCTCCCTGGAGAGCTACACAGGGCTGCTTTCATGCCCCTACATGGAGCTCCTGTCTTTTAATTTCAGAGGAAAGAGGACACAGCTCCTTTCCCAAGAACTAGGCAGCTGTGCTGGTACCCACATAAGGCTCCAGCTGAGGGGCTGGGATGCAGGGATGCTCTGCCCCTTGCCTGCTCCACAGGACTCTGGGAAAGGCCATCTTTCACGCATTGTGCCTTCGCCTTCCAGCTCCTCCTGGCCTGGAATGCAGCACACGTTGCAGGATTATTGTAAAACATGCCCTGCCTCTAATCCCTTCTCCTCTTGCCTTGCTCTGGTATTGACTGCGGGGAGCTGTGTCAGGCCTGGGGTCAGGCTTGCCTCTCGCAATACCAGGGCACGCAGAAGGCTCCAGCCTCTCTGGCTGACCGCAGTATGCAGGAGACATGGGAAAACACAGGCTGCCCCACACCTTCACATAAGCAGGCACATGGGACTGGAGGCCCCCAGCTTCTGCCAACAGCGCCGGTGCCCCGCAGGCACAGCCCCAGTCCTGCGTGCAGCTGAAACGCCAGACCTGTGCCAGACAGACACCCGCTCGCTGGGAGATCAAGGGCCTAATTCTGACCATCCTTATGGTTTCCCTGGTTTGCTCCTGGGGTGCCATGCCAAGGGCACTTTACAGGGCAAGTCTGGATGCAAGCATGCGGCACATCAGCCATGCTGCGGTCACACTGTATGCACCGTTACCCCCAGCCACAGCAAGCATCCAGCTGACAGGTCCCAGTCACACCATGACCAGCCCTGCAGTGACTCCCTGCCTGTCCGGACCCCAGCGTGGGGACCAGGCCACTTCAGCCTGCACAACCTTGACATCACAGAAAGATTTCTTGCTAAAAGCACAAGTTGCTTAGATTTCATTGTGGGTTATTTTGCTTGCTTTCGAATGCTCTTTGCAAAACTTTGCTTTGGCACCTACGGCACACTGCCCCACAAACAGGCAGGACCAGGAGAGCTAGAGTGGCTCCTTCCTCAACCTGCAAGCAGCAACCAGACTCATGGTGTAAAGGTCTGAGCAGAACGTTTAACCTCAGCAGCAGTGCGCACACAGCCAGATGGAAATCAGGAGGCTCCTCAGTGCGGGGGACAGATGTTCAAATCCCCCAGCAAGGGGAAGGC
>NW_009259687.1:1906396-1915656 GCF_000687185.1 Egretta garzetta | reverse complement strand
GCATGCGGGGTCGGAGCACCTGCCTCTCTGCCTTTTGCCTGCAGGCTACGGCGATGTGCATGTAGAAGAACCACAAATGCCAACCTGCCTCCAACTACCTGCATAGACAAGGATGCTTTCCGTAAAGCAACTGTTGCAGTGCATTCAGCAAACCACTGCCTACAATTTCATTTAGAAGGCAAAACTTTTGCATTAAAAAAAGCACAAAAGCAACAAATCCCACTCTCTGCTTTGTCCAGGACCTGCAAGCTGCATGCGTCCAAGGAAGAGAATTGTGTTCCTCAGTTTCTCTTGAATCCCCACCTTCCTGCCTTATCCGAGAGCCCTCTGTACCATGCATGGCACCAGGAGGCCCTGGTCCTTGCTGGAGCCTGAAGGTGCTGCCAAATAATAAAAGGCTGCCCTGGGATTTCCTCAGTATAAACATCCTCATCTGGGCAGACGGCATCTGGAGAGGAGTGGAGACTACGCAGCACCCAAGGTAACCACCCCTTCTTTCCCTGCTCAGGTACTCTGAGTTTCAGTGACATGTCCCAGGGAAAGCAGACAGCCTGTGTCCAAGTGCAAGGGAGCAGAAAGAGTCACAACGAATAGCGTAAGGAAGGGAGAAGCAATGACCCACACTGCTTCAAGGCAGGACCAGCTCCAGCCAAACCATCCCCACCATATTCTTCTAAACTCCGAAAGCCTCAAGAGCTAAAGGTCCCACATCCCTGGCCTCATCCACAGAGACTGTTTACTGATCTCCTTGCAGCAGGTAAGACATGACCAAGAGCCGTCTGCCACAACCACTCAGAATAAATGTTTCCCCTCCTCTGAGCACTTTCATTCCTCCAAAAATGATTTCTGCTTAGCCTTCTCTAAGCTGAACATCCCAAATTCCTCAATCTTCCCCTGGAGGTCACATCTTCCAGCTCTCTGACACTTCTCCTGTTCCCTTCTGGGCTTTCTCCATCTGCGTCAGGTCCTCCCCGAGCACACTATGCAAAACTGGTTTGTTCCAAAGGCCAAAACAAGGCTCCAAAGCACCTTGTCTAGGAAAATAGCTGAGATTTTAACATATGCCTACTGCAATTTTAGTATGTATTACCAAAAGAGAGCGTAGGAGAACCCCTGATGGTAAAGAAGTCAATCCGCATGTGAGATGCTGTGAGATGAACACATGCTAAAACACATTCAGGATAGCTATGGGAAGGAAGGATGGAAGGAAGTTCCAGGAAGAGCTTCCTGTTAATAGGACCAAAATACTGATGCGTCCCCTCTGCACTGGAGTAGCTGTAAATGGCTTCCACATAACAGGACCTTGGCAGAGGTTGTCTGTACCCACCCGGCAGAACCTAACCAGCAGTGAGCGAGGAACAGGCTGCACGTGTCCAGCCCACAGCCTTCTGCTTGGCATGAGTTTGGCAGCGAGAAGGGTGCTCTTTCACATAGTTGTGAATTTTTATAGCCAAAAGGAATTACTAAACTAATCTGCTATTTTGCAAACCAGGAGACTTAGCTACTTTCTGGTGAACCAAGACCAAGAACTTACATTAACCCTTTGAGGATCACACCTTTCCTGTCTGCTCCCAGAACAGTTCATACAGACACATGCTCCATAGAAAATTGCTCCTGTGCTTTTAAGATGTAATAAAAAAAAAAACCAAACCAACAAAAGCCAAAGGAGAGGGAAACCCACAAACCCATTTGATTTAGGTGAAGATGGACACTGCTTTTTTCTGCCCTCCTGGGATGGGCATGTATGTTACTGCTCAAGTCATCCAAAACCAGTGAAGCCTCCAGGCTACATCTACAGCCCCTCTCAGCTGTAGCAAGACCAGCTCCTGAGACTGCAAGAAAAGGAAATGAAATGCGAGGCTGGGATCATTACTTTGAAACTATAAGCTCGTGCCACTGAGCCAAAGCCTGTTATATCGACATGGGCTTGTGTCACCCCAGCAGCAGAGATCATTCTCCATCTCCGCTTGCTCGGCTCCCCTCCTCCCGGGACAGCTGCCGGCACGGTACTCCGCAATGCTCTGTGAAGTCTGGCTACAGAAAAACTCCCAGCGCTTCGCCCAGCAGGTTAAAGTTATAGGGCTGAGCTACTGCAGAGCAAAAAGTACCCTGCTGACTGCTCCACCACGCTTGGGAAGCTGCCAGCAAAGCACAAAGTGCCACTTGCAGAGGAGCAAATAGCAAAATCCCCACATTTCCTTCACTGGGGCAGACAGCCCAGAGGGAGGGGTTGCTTCTTAAAGACTCCAGTATTTAAAAGGCACTGAATTTGCTCCTAGCCATCACATACGATGCTCCTACTCTGCATCTCAAGTCACCAGCCTGGGCAGCAGCTCTGAAGGAGGGAGACAATGCTGCCAGCCAGCGAGTCCCAGGCCGAGGAGGAGAGCAGAGCCCTGGCCACGCAGCCCACATGCTGTGCCTCCGCTTCCTTTGTTTTACGCGATGGAGGATACCAAACCCAACCCCAATGGTTGCTCTGCGTTATGAGAGCACCCTACCTCAGCGCGTATGGCAAACCCACATCAACACCCCCTCGGTCCATCTGGTCATAGCTTCCAGGGAAACCAAGGCAAAGTAGTCTGATGCACCAACCCATCCTGTATCCTCTTCCAATGAGACCAGGAGGAGGGAAAGGGAAAAGACTGTCAAGAACTTCACCCTCCCTTCACAGCACAACCCCCTGCTCGTTGGTTTTCCTTGGAAACGCGTTTTTACTCTGCACTCCTTGTTAACTAAGAAAGGGAAGACAGGTCCCTCTGCAGCGGGACAGAGAGGGCTGCTCCTTTAAGGCCTCTCCTGGATGCCCTTTCCCTTTGAGATGACTATCCTCGACTCCCTCCTCATCTCCCTCCCTTTGATTTAAGAGTTCCTCTTCTGGCCCTGACAGTAAGGTATTTCTGTCCCACAGATTATAACTCACTCTGGGCTATTATTCAACTCCCAAGCCCTGGCCCTGCTGCATTTAGTCCAAACATAATATCCTTCATGCATATATTATCTGTCTCCCTATTATCTGGAATCATTTCGGAATTAAATTTCAGTCCTGCAATATTGGCTTGAAGAGCGGCTCGCTTTATGGGCTAGTCAAAGGTTAGAATACCAATCAAAATAACACTGCCGATGCAGAGAGACATTTTAATATTCCAAAACCCGGTAATTGTAAAAGGACATAATATTTTTTCCCTGATTACCCCAAAGGCAACACATGTTAACAAGGCGAGGGAGAGAGTGAAAGAAATTTCAGAGTTCAGACAGCTGCATGACAGATTTAAAGGAGAAGTCGTGGACGGCTGCCGCGCTCCAGCCCCCGGAGCAGGAGGGCTGCCCTGCCCGCGCCAGCGGTGCCGCGCTCCCCGGGATGCCGTCCCCTCCGTCCCCAGCCTCGTGGCGTTTGTGCTACCCACACCCCCCCAAGTCAGAAGCCTTGGAAGGTGCTCTCACCACAAGGGAACGGAGCAGCCAGAGCTACGCCGAGACGGACAGTCGAAGATTATCACGGCAGAAGAAACTGCCGCGATCGGCTGGCCTGACTTGCACAGGCCATGAGGCTGCCCCAAATTAATTCCTGTTTGAACCAGAGCTGATCTTTTTAGGAAAAAACCTTCCCTCCTGAGCTGGAGAATCCACCACAGCCCTCGGTAAGTTGTTCCAATGGTTAATTACCCTCACTGTAAAAATCTGCACCTGAATTACCTCTCTTTGGCTTCCAGGCACTGGAACTGCTTATCCTTTTGTCTGCTAGACTGAAGGAGCCTCGCGCCACATTTTGGCTCTCCCTTTAGATACTGAGGGACTACAGCCAAGTCTCCCTTACTCTTTTCTCCGGTGCCCTAAGTGGCTCCCAGGGTGAGTGTTCCCATAGGTCTCGCAGTTCTTGTCCAGTCTTCAAGTTTCCAGAATCCTTTCCGATGCAGAGATGGGACCCAGCATCCCACACCACTCAAACCAGTCCCAAAAAGAGAGATGATCCAGCCCCTCTGCTCCCACTTACCACTGCCTGTTTATAAATCCAACAGCAGCCACCTTCTGGATGCAGCATCTGCACACTTTATCGAAAATGATTTTTATGTTTTCTTTCAGGGCATTGATAAAAGTGTTAAATACAAGAGGTCTGAGAAATAGATCCCTGTGGGACCCCACTAGGAAGACATGCACTCCATGATGATTATCCATTTACAATTAAATGCTAGGAGCTGTCAGTTTGCTCGTTCTTAATCAATGTAATGTGTGCCATGTTGATTTTGTATCACTCTTGTTTCTTAATCAAAATGTCATAAGGTACCAAGTCAAATGCCTTCCAGAAGTATATTACATTGACATGGTTACCTTTATCAACCAAACATGTAGTCTCATAAAAAAAATATCAAGTTAGTTTGAAAAAGATCTAGTTTCCATAAATCCACATTGATTGGCATTATATTACCCTCTTTTCATTCTTTATTAATCAACTATGATATCTGGCTTTTCATTACTTTGCCCAGAATTAATGTCAAGCTGATAGGGCTATAATTACTTCATCGGTCATCCCATTTGCCCTTCTAAATTACTGGTACAACATTAGCTTTCTTCCAGTCCTCTAGAACTTCCCCCATGTTCAAAGACTTATTAACAGTCCAGCCAGCTCTTTAAAACTCCTGTAAGCCAGCTATGCAAAATGCCAACCAAAAGCCACCACTTAACTTTATCAGAAAATTGTGTTGTAACAGCAAACCTCTTGCTCAGCGATACAGCATCCCCTGCCTTTCTGTAAATACAGAGCAAAGTATTTATTAAACGCAGTCATTTTGCTGTTATAAGCAATTCCTTTCATTTCCTTCCAAATATGAACCAATGCCACTGCACAGACACTTGGAAAAGACACTCTTAACCCTGAAGCCACACTTCTCCTTGTCTTTCCTTTCACAATCTCTCCCGTTCCTGCTTTCCAAGACTTTCCAAAGCCAAGAGCTCCGCAGCCGGGCGTGAGGAGCCCAGGAAAGCACAGATCCCGCTGAAGGAAGGTGTGACAGGGTCTCAGCGCACTCACCCGTGCTGCAAACCAGCAAAGCACTGAGCTCCGTGGGTATACGAGCAGCTCTTCTTCGCAGTTAAGTGGCAACATCTATTCATGTGCTTGATGCTTTGGCCATGAAGCACTCTGCCTGAGGAGTCCTCCTCTGTCATTTCTAACCTTACTAGGCGTTTTATATTCCCTACAGCCAGTAACACAATATACAGGCAATTGATAACAATCACAGTAAGTCCTCAAGAAGTTAGACCTCGTGAAAGCAACTTCCAGGCACATGGGCCAAAACCCAAACCATTTCTCAGCTGCACCCCTTTCAATGTTCTTCATTCAAAGCACTCAAGA
Organism: Egretta garzetta; assembly: GCF_000687185.1. Lineage (NCBI taxonomy): Eukaryota > Metazoa > Chordata > Aves > Pelecaniformes > Ardeidae > Egretta > Egretta garzetta. Next base: position 1,910,303 of record NW_009259687.1, on the reverse strand, counting down.
CACTTCATCAGCACTAAGGGCCTGCGAAGCCCTCAGAGCTCCTCCTCCCACCCCAAAGGCAGAAGGAATTGTTAATTCAGGAGAGACAAATAGCTGTTAGCAAATCTTTGTTTGTTTAAGATGTGTTTATTTCTAGTGGCCAAATATTAAAAAAACCCACCCTATTACATGCTTCCTCTGTCAGATTTCACAATGTGAGTAGGTGACCTTAAAACATTCGTGCATGTGTATTAACAGTTTGCTTCCGACTACGAGTATCTACAGATCAATAAAGGCCGGGCCTGGAAAAGGCCAGCTTGCACACAGCCATGTCACCCCCGGTGTGGTCACGCTGTGCTCCCCAAGGCTCCGTCAACTCTGTTCCGTGATGCCCAGAGAAGGGAAGTTGCATTCCTCCACACACATTGTTCAACCCTTGCCTTTCATAAAAACTCGGAGGATGTCAAACTAGGACCAGTTTTCTGTCACTTCTAAAGCAACCACTATTAATGTATTTCAAGACATGCTGCCCTCTGTGAGCAGAAATCGAAGATGCTCAAACATGCCAGGACAGCTGTCCTGAGAAAGGGGAAGCTCTGTGATGGGTATGAAGATTGTGTTTTTTAAAGACTAATAAAATACCATTTGAAAAACAAGGAATAAAACAAACCTTTAGTGGTTTCCTAAAACACTCATTTCACCTTTTAATCGCGTAACATCCAGAGAAGAAATGGAAGATAAGGACAGTGTTAAAACTGGCCTCCACAACCCAATTCTAGAGTCACAGAGCCCACAAGTGCCTTTGGGCCAGCCCTCTGACACATTACGCTGCACTGGAAGAGACACAGTGAAGCAAGAGTATGGCAGAGGCCTTGAGTCAAGAATAACACAGGGGAGAAGAACTGGAAACACTTATCTGCTCTTCCATGCAATGCAAGACCTAGGCGCAAGAAAATGATCCAACAGGAGGTTTAAAAGAAACAAAAGGGCCTGCATCTTCACACAACATATGAATAAGTAGAGTTTAATGAATGTATAATTAAATAGAAAACCTCATTGCTGCAGGATGCTGTGGAAACCAAAAGCACAAGCAGATTCAGAACAGGATGTATGAGTTTTTGGTAGACAGAGGTGGTAGAAACAGTGGGTGACAGACACAGAAGCAGCTTCCAGCTCTCAGTCCTGGAAGAGGCGATTGCTGGGAACCAGAGAAAGCTGAGTCCAATCATGACCTCCTTGCTACACCTGCAAACATTGGCTACTGGCCTCTGGCACGGAATGCGCCTGGTCTGGCTGTTTTCACACCCTCATCATCCTTCTAATGTTTTTCTTGCACAAGCTGATTGTAAGAAAATCTAGCTTCACCGCCCTTCTTCCACCTCCTCCCTCCATCAAACCACTCTCCCCTCCATGATGTGCTCCCAACCCGGTGGTGCTGGCACTCCGGCTGCCTGCCGTGTTTTTCATTCCCAGGCTCCCGGCCACCCTGCGATCGCAGGCACTGTGTCCTCAGCCTAACACAGCACTGGCTCCGTCCTCGTAGGGTGAGGATCCATCATGGGACCAACCATGCCGCTAATCAGGCGGGACCTGGAGTAATAAACCACAGAGGCTCCCAAAAGAGCAAAGGGAGCACAAACGAGAGCTGATCCTTGCGACAGAACAAGCACTAATGAATTTATCCAGGCTACCTGAGGATGCTCGTGGGGCAGCGGGGTGGTTGTAGCTTGTTAGTTGCAGCGGCTTTCCTTTTCACATATGTCTTGACCCACAGCCTCCTGCTTTCTGCACATATCCCTCCACTGGTGCTCCTCGCTCCTGACATGAAGCGCTCTCTGCTATTTACATCCTGAGCATCCAGCTCCAGCGATGTAGCTCAGGTTCTGTACCTCAGTCCTAACCCACGGGGCCTCTGTGAATCGACATGACAGGCACGTAAGGAGAACTGGCAGGCGGGATGGTGGCTCTCTATCGAGATGGTTTAGGGGGATATCTGAAATGTTGCAGCATTCGAAGAAAACCTCCTCTGCTTTCTGCTGCCCTCCCACAAGGCTGAGCTAATCGAAGTGAAGAACATGATAAACTCTCTGCCCCGAGTCAGCTCTACACTGACAGTTCACCAGAGATACAAGATCGCTCAGTGACATTAAAAATGTCAGCAAACACCGATCAGGCTTGACGGAAGGGATGCATTAGCAGGCTGGGGGGGCATAGGGCAAGGTAAAACTTCAGCAAGCGCGGTCAAGCGCACAGGCAGCTTTTCTCCTTTTGTCCTCCACAGGAGGCTTTTCCTCACATCCCAGGACACTGTGGCCACCATTGCAGCAGTCAGGTGTGGAGCTCACCACCACCTGCATGGCCAGATCAATCCAAAAGGGTTTGCCTGGGGCAACACAAGCATGGCAGCCAGCGGGGGCTTATTCCCATCTTCAGCTTGACCAAGAGGCAAGTCTTGGATACTCTGAAAGAGGCCTGGAGGCAGAGGGTGCTCACTTCAACCGCTCCTGTAGCACAGAAGTGACAAGGGAAGGAGTTTATTGAAGAATGAACCCTGGGAAAGACCGTCTCATCACCTCGGGAAAAGGGACTGCTGAGCTCTGGAGCATCCTGCACTTTGGCAGAGGCAGCACAGACAAGGACTATTTCTTCAGATGATACAAAACAGAGACGAAGAGGATCTGAAGCTGTATGCGCGTGGGCAGAGGGAATCTGGAACATATTTTATTACTACCGCGCTACACACAGGTACATAAACACATCTGTCCCATGCACACACCTTTTCGTATGTAATCCCACTCTTTTGCATTGCCCTGCGTTTGCAGCAGCAGTTGCCTAACTCAGTAGGGTCCTCTTGGCATCGCTGCTCACAAGCAGAGACCCAAAGGACAGACAGCAGATGCAGGTGGGGCCATCCTGCAGGAAACTGCTCTCGGTCACACATGCCATTTACACTCACATGAACTGTTTCCTTGACATCTGAAACATCCAAGTCTCTGCATTATCCATGACCTAGAAATTAGCAGTTTCACACCACCACCCCCAACACCTTCACTTCATGGATCAGGTCAGAGGCAGACTCAGCCTAGGAGGTATTTCCAAGTCAGGAACGTGCCAGAGGGAGGGGAAAAGGGGCCACCTGAGCTGTGCAGGGAAGAGTAGAGGGGCCGGATAACTGTCTGTCCTTATTTGTCTCACACTGGGAGCTCACCCAAAAGTGACTGAGGTCCCATTGGGTCTGGCTGCTTGGCCAGAATTATTTATCTAGGCTGGAAATCCTCTCTCATGAAAACACACAGGCGGCTCCCCCACAAGCACTCCCAGAGAGCACGGCAGTGAGTGGCATGGAAAGATCCTCACCCTGGGGTAAGAGCAAGCCCCAGGGGAAGCAACTCTTTAGGCACAGGACAGGAGAGGTCCCTACTCTCCTCTTTGACCCGGGTCACTTCCCAGAGGGGCGCAGGGACCCCAGAACCACCCTGTGTGTCACAGGGCATCAGAATATAAAGAGTCAGAAAAACTTTAGATTTTTAAGGGATTACAGGGGTTGGAGGAAGATAAACATTTCTCCCACATATCCCCTCCCCGTGTGATCTGAGGGAGATCAGAGCCTTACTTTCTGAGTAACACATCTGTAGAGGAGGACAACCCCAAACCACGTGCTCCCATCCTACATGCTCAGCCTGCTACCCCTTCAGAGAGCTGGGCAGGGGAACACTTCACTGCAACAGCTTCCCTCTTCCTCCTGTCTTTAGCTCTGTGCTTGGTACTTCACGGATGCTCACCAGCCCTCAACTTAGTATCACAGTATTTGCTGAAGCCAAATACATGAATGCCTGTCCTGAAGAACAGCCACTTGCCTGGATGGCCACGTTATGATGAACCCCAGCTTCTAACACGTTAAAATCCAAGAGCCTTGAACCTATGGGAA
>NW_009259687.1:1899595-1906357 GCF_000687185.1 Egretta garzetta | reverse complement strand
TCGTATTCATCCAGAGGCCCAGAGGAGGAGTATGGATGGATCAACCTACTTGCTAGCAAACATCACGGTACACAGGGATTTTTTTTAAAATTTTTTTTTTTTAATATTATTATTCTGCAGCCATCAACCTGCTGGTTATATAGCTGCTATCCATTCACCGGAAGTTTAGTGAACTTCAAATGGCGATCATTAATGGTCACTGAACTGCAGAATGCCCCAATGTGCTTTCAGATTTCATTTACCAAGGACCAGCAATCAGCCAAAAGATTTGCTCTGACAGCAGGGAAATACAAGACCCTTTGACAAGTTCAGCCGGGAATGTGCTGCCAGCATCCCTTGTTAAGTTCATGTTCTACCCTATTTGACGGAACAGATCATGCAAATTGTCCTTCTGCGGCCGCTCAGCCTGTCAATCATGCCTCCATTTAAAACAATAAATAAATAAAAGAACAAAAGAAAAGCCCACAAGTACAACGAGCTGTTTACAAGCAAATTCCACTTACCGAGACCCCTAATTATCAGGAAAAGGTGCAGAAACCCAAATAAAACATTAAATTGGATGGAGGAAGGGACTCTTACTCATCCAAAGGTTTAACCAGGAGGGCCACCCCAGTTTCTCTTGCGCACAGATCGCAGCTTTCCCCCTCACCCTGCTACTGCTTGCAACCACACTTGTTCTTTTCTTCCCGCTTCGATTTGTGGCTTATGGCATCGCCACATTTTGCTGTGCAGATGGAGCAGCTGTGCCAGGAGACCTTGTGGGTGCACAGCAGGCTGCTCTTTAACCACCCAGAGAAGGTGTGGAACACAAGGCACCAGACAGTAAAGTCCAAGGTATTTTGCTTTGCAAAGTGACCACGGGTTTTAGGAGGATGTGCTGCTGAGACAGCTCCCCCTCCTCACATCACAAAGGGAAATACTGATTTTTATTTGGGAATATTTCCACGTGTTTATCAACCAGAATTTGACCTGAAGGGAACCGAGCTCCTTATATGGCTGCAGAACAAAACCAAGTCAGCAACACTGGGGCCAATGCAACCTTCGCTGAAGAGGGGCCTCACAGTGTCCCACTATTATGCGGAGACACCGCACTGTGCCTGCCACAATGGGATTCTCCCCAGCTGCAGAACACATCCCATCAAGTACAGTAAGACTCTATTAGAGGAGATACAATAGGGAGCCGAAGGACTCGCTCAGCCCAGCTTCCAAGAAAATAACTCATTTCAATGCAAAACAGCAGTAGTTATTAGACACCTCCTTAAAGAGGAAAGGAGAAGGACAAGGGGAGGGGGGAGAGAGGGAGACGGGGACCATGGCAGTTTGCACAAAAGTACCTTTTTCAGATTAATCCACTGTTTGAAGTAATCAGCAACCGGCAGCCCTAAGTACTGGCATTGTCCTGGTAACCTGTAAGAGAGAAGAGAGAGCAGGTTTGATTCAATCAGTGTCCTGACAACACAAACTCTGTTTTCTTAAGTGCATTTCGTTCCGAGATGGAAGAGACCCTCAAATCTGCTGTAACATGCTGCACATCAGAAGAACTGTAGCTCTTGGCAAAAAAAATCTCACGAGAGCACAGCTTGGCTGTAGACTTATATACATCCAGCCACATCCAGGCTGCTGACACTTTTCCGATTGAGCATTTTGAACAGAAGCTGTGTGCAAGTGCAGCATATGGCTCTTCTCCACGGTGGCTAACACACACACAAGACTGGAGTGTCTGGGCTGTCCTTAGCTAAGCGAACTCATCATGAATCCCTGCAAAACCATCCTGCTCAGCCAGCGGCTTACAGGGCAGGCAGGACTGATAATTAACCTGCCATGGCCTGGTGCTTTGCCATTTGGCCTTTATGGTTAAAACACCAAATGAGACATGAGGGAGGGAAGGAGGCACCAATGCATTCATTTTTGGGATAGTAATGCTGCAGGACCAATGTTTTAGGGCTAAGAAAGCAGAGGCTGTTTTCAAGCAGGTGCTTGGAAGAAGGGAGCAGTCACAACTCTGAAGATGCACGGTGCCGCACACTATCTCACGACGGGTTTGAGCACCAGCGGCCAGAGCTGCGAGCACACGTATTTAACCTCTGCCTTCCTACAGCAAGAACAGCACCGCTAAGGGAGCTGGATTGCCTGAAGGGAGAGCAGGACCCCAGGATTTGGAAAGCTGTTTGTGTGGCCCCAGTGTGTTTGCAGGGGAGCGACAACGCGCCCCTCAGATGGGGAAAGCTGTGCGGCTCCAGCCAAGCCTGCGCAGGGAGATGAGTTATGTGAGTTTTCCCTGGCCGGTTTGATCTGATCAAGAGTAATTGATGGATCTTGTTCATTCACGTACTGCTGAGCATGCCTGGGGCACTGGTCACAGGATCTTTAACTGAAGCAAAGGAACATCCCAAATAAATATGTCAACTAAATAAATGACTAAATTAGAGCCGTTTGTGCATGTTAAAAGCCACAACCCCAGAAATCGGCTTTCACAAACAGAGGGGGGTGGGGAATCTCACAACTTCCTCGGGCACTTGCGGGCTGTAGGGAGAGGTTGTAGGGGAGGAGGGAAGAGCTGCAAGTGCCACCATCAGCTGCTCAAACATCCCAGCACAGACCACATCCAGGGCAAAGTCTTCTCCCGCTCTCCATAGAGGAAAGCGTTTTTTTAAGACTTCAGTCTAAAGGCTGAAATTCAGGAACAAGCTCTGGTCAGATGTGGATACAAGCCAGATACACCGCCTTGAGCCGGGGTGCACCATCAGCACCCCATGCACCATCTGAGTGCTTGGCTCAGCTCCAAACCCTCTGGTGAACAGGGCAGCATCTCTTCAGACCTACAAGCAGTTTCCCAAGTAAGGAGATGAAGGAGGGACACATAATGCGCTTGCAGATAATGTGAGACTCAGGGTAGTGCAGTACCAGAACGGTTTGGTCTTGGTGCTGCCTCCATTTCTATGAGAAGAAAAGGAAGGAAACTGGCAAACATATCCAGGGGAATCTCCCAGGAACATGTGGCCAATAGAGTAAGCCCCACCAGTGTACTGCCTTTGTGAGCCCTGCTTAGGCTAAGAAAGGAATAGACTCCCTGCGCCAAACCCAAACGCTTGGTCCTTAAAAGATGCACGTGTCATCATTTAGGAGCAACAATTTAAGTCATACAAACACATTTGGATAAGGAGGTCCAGAGGAATCTCTTTGAAAGCAGGAAGCCTGTCGAAAGAACGAGCTTGCAAGCAGCAGGGCTGCGGCGATTTGCAGGGTAAGCAATGTGACTTGACAGCACGGTCTCATCTCTGGGCACGGCTCATCTGATGCTAGCACCATCGCGCTGAAATAAACCACCTGGAGTCACTCCTCGCAATTGCATAGCCGTCACATAAATAGCAGCCTGGTCCATGCATTTTACAGCCATTACACACATGTCCATGACATCCCATAGTTGAACAGACCCCACCAGCCTCAACCAGCATGCTAAGAAAGCTCTTTCTCCAGGAAAGCTGCTTTCTACTGGTGCCCAAATCAAAAAAAGATCACAAGAAAAGGAACCATCTAAAAAAAAAATGACCGGTCTAAATACAGACATGTGATCAGCTCAGCCTCTCTTACTCTGCTCACATTTAGCTAGAGAGGATGATGACAGCAGTTAGCAAAAGTTATGTTACTAAAAGCTGACGTTCTCCTCCCAACCCAAGAGGTTTTTGTTAATACAGATCTCAGCCTAGCTCAGGTTAGAGGAATAATTATCAATTCACCTAACATTTGGATAGGGCCCAGAAGAAGCAAGTACAGCGTTGTTCTCGTTAGCCACAGGAATTGACAGCTAACCACCCAGTGCAATGAATGGCATCTAAAGCATTCCCATCCCTGTGGGACCAAAAGACCCAGCAAACTGGACAGTCTGGTTCTGCTTCCACCCCGAGACTGATGGCAGTATGCCCTGGGCGCTGGACAGTGGGTCTTTAATTGGAGAAAATAAATGCTCCAAATAAATATGTCAACTAAATAAATGACCCATTTTTGCAAACAAGTAACAACCCCAGAAACTGCCTGTGAAGCCGTGTGACCTCAGGACATTCCCCCTCCCCCTCTGTGCTTGTGCTCCCCTCATTTCACGTTAGCACCAGAGAGACTTCGCCAAGTTTTTCAAGCACCAGACCTATGCTCATGCTGTAATCTGGCCAGGCTGCCAGCAGCACGGACCAAAGCATCGGTTTACTCCCCGAGCTGGAAGACGCAGGCCTGGTAGCTCCAAGGCCAGCAGGGATGCAGCCACTCAACACGCTTGCCTTCAGCGAAGGATTGCCATAATGGTCTGGTCTAGTCTGGGTACGCAGCGCTCCCAGCACAGGGAACAGGGGGCTCTCACTGCACAATAACCAGTTCCCCAGGTAGCTATGGGGAGGAAATGTCTTTTCCCCAGCTCCAAGCTTGTCACCTGCAGCAGTCCCCCCACTCCTCAGCCCGGTGACCAGGCAGGAGTTTCACCAGCACTGTCTCCAGGTTGGAGCGAACAAGGTACATCTGTGGCTCTCCTGGGGAACAGAAGTGTCAGGGCCTGTAAGGAAGTAGATAATTTATCAGGGCCACCACTCACTTGAGCAGCTCATTTGGTAAACACGCTCTTATGCTCAGTACCGCTTCTTGCTCTTGCAAGAGTCAACCTTGCTCACTGGGGGCAGCTTTTATTGAGCAAAGAGCTTGGGATTCAGCCCTCCCTCAGGAAAGGGAGAGGAGAAATGATGGCACATTTCACTGCATTCAACATCCCACGGTCCTTCCAGCTTTTGAATGAGGTCTCGCTGCCTCCCCAAACACTGAAGCTCTCACTCCTTGGGAAGGAAGCTGGCTCTCAAAACCACCTTGTCAGCCAAACGTCGTAGCTTCAGGTATGACAGCACTTGACAGAGAGAGAAACTTGAAAATGGCTGTGGGAAATTCCAGCCTCTGATGCAGCTCTGGTAAAGTCTGTCTTCCCATAGCAGAGAAGGGAGCACACAACCTCCACCCACTCCCGAAATGCAGGTCCCCTTTGGGCAGAAGAGCAAGTGACATCAGGTAGCACAGTCTCCTCCACCAGCCAAGCGAGTCCAAGTCCTCCTTGGACCGTGATCAGCAGTGGCACCTCTGCACCATTTTCAGAGAGCTTTCATCACCTCAGGCTCTGACTTCCATCCAGCCCTGCTCCTTCACTCTGCAGGGTAAATGGGGCCTGGAGATGAAGGGGATGCAAATAGGAGGCGAGGTGACATGGCTGCATTTCTCCCGTTGAAGTCGGCTCTCTCCAAGGTGGCAAGAAGCGCACAGCTCGGCGGTGATAAACGGCCTTGCTTTAGTTATCACTTTCCTTAAGTTAAGGAGAGCAGCCTAGTGATGGATGGGCTGGAATTCGGTTATCAGGGAAGGCTGTCAGCCAGAGTTGCCTATCTCCACACACATTTAGCAGGGCGTCATTATGCGATGGCATGGAGTTAAAATATGACCAAGGGTATTGAAAGAAAAAGAACAGGATTAAAAAAAAAAAAAAAAGGCAAATTGAGCAACAATAAAGGAGCATGAGGCAAGAACGTTATCGTACTAGTGACACCTTTTATCTCGGTCTGGTTAGCTAGAGCAGGGCACAAATTGGTCCTTCCTCCACTATTGTATCCTCTTGTACAAACAGAGGCAGATAAAATGTGTCACCAGTGCGATAGCATATCAATTTAACCCTAATTATCTAGGGGGTCAAGCTAAGAAATAGGGGTTTCTCATTTCAACAGGTTCCTCCATCTCTGCTCGGAGCCACCACATTAATATGGAAGGGGGAGGGGCAGCCATAATTGATTTCCGTCACTCAGGTGGTCCTGGCATATAAAAAATTAATGCTTGATTCTCCCAACTAATCAGAGCTGGTTAACGTCCATCTGCTTCTGGGTTCAGGATGTCAGGAGACAAAGAAATTGGGCCACTTTCTACACACTGGGTGTATTGATATTGAGCCAGTTAAAAGAACAAGTCCCTCTATGGGGAAGATAAAGGGACGTTAAATCTTGTTTTTTATAGACCTGGTCTCAGCCTTCCAAAAAATCCATGCCCTGGAGACCTTGAGTTGTAAGAGATGCAGAACATTTTAATTGTGTCCTGGAAAAGCCTACTGCCCCGGGCTGCAAAGGAGAGGGCAGGCAGGCTCCTGCCCTGGAAGTCCTTCGCTGAAGGAGGGCTGGAGAGCCTCAACGAAGCTGCTTGGATGCAACAGCACACAACAGCAACAAGGTGGTAGCCAAAGAGAGGAGCTGTCAAACCATCTCAGCCTTGCACCCTAGTTCAAAGCAAAGCTGGTCCATGTGGTGCAGAGGTGATGCCCTGTTTTTGATGTAGGGTGGGATGTCTGCCAGGCCAAGAGGAAAGCTTGGGTGCCCTCTCCTAACAGAGAAAGCTAAGGCACCTGAGATGTTTTAGCAGAAAATCAGCACCGTGAGAGGCAAAGCCACATCTGTCTGCACCGAACCTAATGTGAGCTAGAGCCAAGCTAGGAATTTAATGCAGTGTAGGTAAACCCACACCCTCCCAAAGAGGCAGGCCAACGGTGATCCCAAATTGGCTCAAATAGTCCCTGCTCCAAAGCACTGAGGCTGCTGGAGCTCCTCACGGAGGGGCACAAAGCCTGGTTGGGCTTTGCCAGAACCACCATGCCAGGCCAGGAGGGCTCTGACAGCATGATGCCACAGCACCTGCATGCAAGCAGAGCATCCTGGGCACACAGCACAGCCCCAGCCACGCCACAGGCTGGGGGCACCG
>NW_009259687.1:1882928-1899523 GCF_000687185.1 Egretta garzetta | reverse complement strand
GCCAAGGGGTGAGACCCTGCTCCAAAGCACTGAGGCTGCTGGAGCTCCTCACGGAGGGGCACAAAGCCTGGTTGGGCCTTGCCAGAACCACCATGCCAGGCCAGGAGGGCTCTGACAGCATGATGCCACAGCACCCGCATGCAAGCAGAGCATCCTGGGCACACAGCACAGCCCCAGCCACGCCACAGGCTGGGGAAACTGAAGCATGCTGACACACACCTCCAAAAAAACAGCATGATGCCACAGCACCCGCATGCAAGCAGAGCATCCTGGGCACACAGCACAGCCCCAGCCACGCCACAGGCTGGGGAAACTGAAGCATGCTGACACACACCTCCAAAAAAACAGCATGATGCCACAGCACCCGCATGCAAGCAGAGCATCCTGGGCACACAGCACAGCCCCAGCCACGCCACAGGCTGGGGAAACTGAAGCATGCTGACACACACCTCCAAAAAAACCCCAAACCCTAACTCCGCCATCCCAATAATTCAATTCACTACTGGAGTGAAGCCTTGCATAATCCAAGGCTTCAGCAGGGAGATGTCTCCTCCCCAGAACTGGACTCACCATGCCACTCAGTGCAAAGAGGCAAGAGCCAGTCTCCCCTCATGCTCCTGCCCAAAGTGAAAGGCAGAGGGACGAACCCCCTGCCAGACCTCTGGCACCCCACTCACATGCTCCTCAGACCCACAGACCTGCCATTGGGCCTGAGGACCCCACCTGTCCTTGCTTCCTGATGGTTGAACCCTCGCCAGCTGACTGCACCCTGCTCTCTCCGAGCACACTGATGGCACCGTCCCTCTCTGTCCCTCATCACTGCAGGCCAAACCACCCCAGCATAGCTGTACTTAAAATTCACAAGCAGTAGCTGTGGAAAGACAATACATTTGGAGAGGGTCTGAAAAGCCCTGGGCTTTCACAGAAACCCTGAGACAGGTCCCATCTCCCTCCCTCTGTGCTTTCCTTCCACCCTTTCAGTTCTCTCAACCACCCCCAAACTTGTCACAGTGCAACAAGCCTACGAGCCGCACATCAGCTTTAAATATCAGCATGCGTGAAGCAGGGACATGAGAGCAGGGAAGTGGGAACAGACAGAGCAAGCCTCCATCGCCTGTCAGGAAACACTAATGAATTTCAACACCAGCAGCCATTGCCTCAGACGGGCTGGCAAGAGGAAGAGACGGAGTTACAGCGAGGAGCCTTTGCAGGAGCAGCTTGCCTTTTTTTCAAAGCCCCCTCTGTTAATAAATGTCATTGCCAAGCAGGCTGCAGCAGTCCTCGAGCTGGGATAGGGTGGGTCGGGGGAGAGACAGGCGACTGACAGTGCTCAGGATGCCTGGGCAGCGCAGCCTTTTCTTCTGCTGCATCCCCAGACAGGAGCCAGGAAAAGGGAGCAGATGGGACATCGCCGTTGGCATGAAGCCGTCTTGCATTAAGGTCCTAGCACCTAAATAACAACCCCCACAAGGAGCCACAAGTGCAACCCCAACACCCTCCAGTCCCGTTCACTGGGATGGATGGAGGCTCTACAGGGAATGGTCCTTGGGATGGGCAGAGGGATGCAGAGACATCCAGACACACTGCCTGCATTCCCAGCAGCAGCAAAGGGTTACAGAGCAGCCTGTCCCTTTGCTAACACAAATGCATTCCCGAGGCAGCGCAAGAAGCATCCAGCACAGGGCACCGCATGGCAACCGCACCGATGCACAACATGAAGGTCAATGCAAGTCTTCTTTACAAATGTCAACCTGTCATCTCTGGATATTAATGAGGGCTGACCAGCAGCTAAAATGCATCCATGCTCCATTAGTAATAAGAGAGACACGATGCAGGAGAAGAGCACACACCATGGCACGGGGAGGCACCAGTGGGTCTGCAGGGCCCTGGGAGGTGTGGTGATGCACAAGATAACAAGAGCCACCCCAGCTGCCCAGGAAGGAAAGCAGTTGCCACACAACCCCCTTCACTGGAGTATGTGTTATCTCTTTTCCATCAATCTTTAATTGGATTACTGTAATGAGGCCAAAAAACCCAGGCTAAGCAGCAAGGCTAATACCTAGCACTTTCAGACCTTCCTTTCCCTCTCTGTCATGCCCATTTCTCTCTCCATCAGGCATATTCCTGCCTAGGAAGCTTAAAAGGTAAGCTGCAAGCCTTGGGACTTACAGCAGCACTGGCTGAACTGTCCAAACACCCACCACCCATCATATGCTAACAGCCAGATCCCTCTTCTCTAAATTTCTGCTGGGTGCTAAGACATTTGAGAGAGTCTCAACACTCATGTTTTCCAAGCAGCTAGCCTGTGAATGGAAAAGGCCGTTACCCCAGACGGCAACCAGAGCAATGTATACACTAGGAAAACAATTCTGCCACAAAAAGCACACAGGGAAACAATTCTGCCACAAAAAGCACACAGGGCAAGTGGCTCGTCGTGAGTTGCTCATCCTGCAAAGCACTGTGTGCCTTCCACTGCCATCAACCTTAATGAAACATGAAGGCATTTAACACCATGCGAGATCTGGCCCTTTTATGGGTATCTGTCTGTGCGTCAGCTAGATGCTGGCAGAGATGCTATCTCAACATTAAAAGCAAGGCTGTAACACAGCAGGTATTCAGCCTCCAACAGAAGATGTTCATCAACAATTGCACGCACATGATGCTACAATAAATCTATGTGCTACCGCTTAACAGCTTCTCTTAAAAAGATTCATAGCTCTATTTACTGGGCCTGATTCTGCTGCTATCCATGTGGGAGTAAATCTGGAGTAACTCTACCTGGAGTTAGTAAGTAGCCGGTGAGAGCAGGATCAGAATTGAGCCTTTTGATTTTCAAATAACTACTTAATTACCATGCAGGAAACCAGAGCTTGCTGGCTCCACAGTTCAGCTGAGGTTAGCAGTGCAGCAGGCAGAAGCTTTGCACTCCTCCATACCGAGTCCTCCAGATGCGTGAAGGGGTAGAGCAAATGCTCTCCCCAGCCCTTCCAGACAGGGAGGACAACGGGGTGGACTTCCCTTTGACATCAGAAATGCATCACACTGCTCCCAAGGAAAGAGAAACTGGAGAGTCTCCAAGGCTGAGGTTGCTCACTCTGAAAAGCCCTCAAAAACAGATTTCTACACACAAGCTTGCTGTGACAGTCCGTCTGCTTACTAAATGAGACATAATGCAGCATCTTATGAATAGGAGCATACAAAATCGGATACTGTGTACATCTACCACACAGCCATGCTCTCAGTGAAAGCCACCCGTCATGACCGCAGGCTGCAGCAGGTGAACTTCCAATCTGTCATCAGGAAAAACTCTTCACCGTGCAGGTAATAAAGCACTGGAACAGATTGGTGGGGGAATCTTCTCCCCTGGAGACACTCAAACTCCTCTGGAGAAGACCCTGAGCAATGTGGTCTAAATTTGAAGTTAGTTCTGCTTTGAGCAGGGGGCTGGATTAGAGATCTCCAAAATATTCTGTGATTCACACTGCAGCGGCGTCTGATTGCAAACTCAGAGCATCTCCTTTCTCCATCTATATGGTCTCTTACGAAGTCCTTCATACAGACACTAATTTAGGAATTGCCTGGTCCTCTGCATACCAGCTGTTTTAAGAGGGAGAGTTCAGACTCCTGATGCACTGAGTAAGGCGAGTATATCTGATGCAATGGATGCACCCACAACACATCATCTCTAAACCCCCTCAAACCCAAAACATGTATAAAAACTAAGCTAAAATTAAATGTGCTTCTCCTCCCACTGCACAATTCCCATTGCAGAAGTATTTCTCCCCAGGAAACCGGAGCATGCAAGACCTAGAGCAAGGCGCTGCTCTAGGGCTGAGAAGACACATTCCTGTCCCAGTCCTTCCTTAGACCTGCTATACAACAGGCAGGAGGAAACCTTGCCTCCTCCATGCCTTGCCTGTCCAGACCATTTAGTGTATAAACTCCTCAGGACAAGGGCTTCTCTGCTATGAGTCATAAACTGCTTAGCGCCTAATGGTAAAGCCTATAGACGCTTAACATAATACAATCATGTCACTTAAAGGCCATTAGTCTCCAGTCTGAACAGCACTTTTCCAATCACAAAGGGGACCTGCCTACTCAGGAAGGAAGGATAAGGGACATAGGTGGCCAGGGGGGGTCACTGGACTCGCAGACACCCGACGTGAAGCCCCAAGCAGGACAGAGCCCAGCCAAACGGCACAGGGGAAAGCCATGGCAACTCCAGCAATCAAAGAGATTTATCTTTTGGGCTTTCTTGAACCACTTGAATCAGCTGAAAGCTCCTGCCAGCCCGGTGAAAAGCCTCTTCACCTCCGGCCACGGCTGTACCGCTTTGCAAGGGCGGCAAGAAGCCCCTCACCCACACAGAAGGTTTTCAGCCTTCTGCATCACCTCTCTTCCCACTCACTGTAACAGATCACTTATCTACAAGAAAATACGCCATTCTGTCTTGCGATGCTGTTTGAACCCCTCTTCTTTCCCAGCACCATCTCTGCAGCTCTCTGGCACTACATCGTCCAGGTCTACTCTCTCAATTGACTTCTGCGATTGCCTCTTCCGCCCTCTCCACACTAAGAAGACAGACATCCTGTAAGGAGCCAGTGGGATGGGGTAAACCCCCTCCCCATCCTCTCTGATGACACATGACCCAAAATTACACACACAACCACTCCATGGGCTCTTGGCACAGCCCCCAGGCTGGCAGCAGCGGGGAGCCTGCCACGTCGCGTAACAGGGTCTGAGCACAGGTTTCTGTGCAGCTGCAAATTACACCCACACGAGGGGAAACAAGTTCGTCTTTTCCTTGTGGGGAAGAGACCGGTCCCCACCTCCCAAGCACAAGCTGCCATTAGTATTTGCTTCGCCAGAAAGAAGGAGCAGCGAATTCTCCAGAGCAAAGGACAAGTGCAGCAATTAGGATGCAGGGGCTGCAGGAGCTGTTTAACAGCACGACCCGGAGGTCAGTGCCGCCGACTCCCAGCCCCGCATAAATATTGTATGAGTTGGGGAGAGGGGCTGTTACAGCCACCCTCAGCGCCAGCCCTCCCCCCTCCATCACCACTCTGCATCTAGCTAGATACGCCAGCAACATTATTTACAGATGTGACAGTCAGGAAAATCACTCGAGTAACTAGGGGAATGGGAAAGAGGGCTGCTCAGTGGAGCAGGCGCCTGGGAGCGGGCTCCCACCCGCACCTTCTGCTTCCCCTCGCAGGGCGCTCCTCCGCACGGGTAATTGCCAGACGGCACAGACCGTTCTCAAACCAGAGGATGAAATACTACCAAGAGCAAGGAGGGGAGGCTGTGAGGTCCCCTCTCAAAGGCTGCCCAGGGGTTTGATTACCAATGCTGCTGAAGGATACCTCAGCCAGCAGCTGCTTTCCAGTTTCCTATCAGTATCTCTCTGCTAGACCCTCCCTTTGGAGGGAGCTTTATAGCAACATAACGAGAGGCTTTATAGAAAGCTTCCCCTCACACTCTGTCCCTGCAGCTCTGCAGAAGGGTCCCTACTTCAACACAGTCACAGCGGCCCCATCCTTGCAGAGACTTTCCCAGCTGCTGTTCGGTACCAACCACCTTCTTCACCTGTGACCTCTCCGCTGTTTCTTCTCTGAAGGATCACCTTGGAAGGACCTCTCATGCCTCTGCCCATTTTTTTTGCTGGAGATACCAGTAGACTGCATGTTTGCCGTGATGGTCTACGCAAATACAAACCTACTTCCCAAGGTTCACTGAGGCTGCGGCTCCTGACGACAAGGACACAGGCCATTCTCCAACTGTACCAGCAGCCCATGAATTCCTAGGGGCAGGCAGCTAATAAACATCACTGCCCTGGGCAGCACACAAGGGCTCAAGACAGAAACACAGCTTGGATGTGCTTCTGCCCACGACACCCCTCCCAGAAATTTCTCTGCTGCTCTGTGGCTGGTTGCTGAACCCAGAGAAAGCAGAAGCCCGGTCTTACCATTCTCAGCTTTCCTGAACAAGCTGTGCAATTAATGGGCTTAATTATTGATGGCAAAGGCAGGGAAGAGAGGAAAGAAAGAAAAAGCCAACGAGAAGGGAATGATGTGGGGGTGGCGGGCGCCAAAGGTCTCCGAAGATCTTCCCTCAGCCTAGAGCAGAGAAAGAGCCCCTAGCCGCTCTGCCGCTCCCACGGCCCTGCTCTAATGCTCCCTGACATGCCTCTGAAGACAGCGAGCTGTTTGCAGTCACCACCGTGATTTGTTAGTAATTATTTTCACGGTGTCACATTGCTGTCACTCTCTTAACAAAGAGACAGGCAGCCTGAGGCTGCCTGCGAGAAAGAACCAGCAGAGAAAAGGAATTGTCAGGCACCCAGGGATCCTCTTTGCTTCCTGGGTTTCACAACCAGAGTCCTTACCGGCTTCTGAAGAAACTTCTGAGGAGAAGTGGCAAGTCAGAATCATCTCCCATCCTGGTCCCAGCAAGAGGAATTCATTACCTAGCCCCCTCCTAATTTCACCTTACCTGTGAATCCAGTGCAAGACCCGGGTGCTTAGAGCCCCTTAAAGCCAGCAATTTGCTTCAGGCCTGCAGCAAATGCAAAAAAAACTTTGGCAATTGATGACTTTTAGCACTCTCCTTGCAAGCTCCCATTTCTTTTCATGTGCTCTTGCCATTAGACCATGCTTCCCAAGCATGGCAACCCTGATGACAAGACCCTGCCTAAGCCTATCCCCCTCACACACATTAACCCTCCGCACCAGCCACGTGAGCTCTCCCTACACCAGCCTCGTTCATTCCGGCACACCGCTGTGCTCCGCGTGGCAGTAATATTTCACTTGGCATTTCGCAACACCAGGGGACCTTGGCAGCTTCCTCACACCTGAAATACATAGCCTAATGGCTTGCCATCTCTGTTTTCTCACAGGCACCACAGTGACTTGACAAGAACCTCCCCTTGAACCACCTCCCATCCATCCACCTCGCCCCTCCTATGCAACTGCAGCCATCCATCCTTCAGCTGACTTGTCAGTCCAAGGTAATCACTCCTTTCCCAGTAAGCGTGGAGCTTGCTTGGGCCCCCAAGGAATGGAAGCTATTTTGGCACCTGAAGTGTGACACAATGTAAGGATATGGAGATGAAAGACCGAGACACCTGGCCAGCCAGCCCTTAAAGCGCTCTTGATCTCTCTGCAGAAAGCAAGTGGACTTCCTCCAGAGCAACTCAAAGTTTGAATTCCTCCCGGCAGAAGCATTCTTCCCCCGCCTGGCAGCGCACAAGGGTCAGTTCCCACAGCCGCAGGGAGACCTGGGTATTAATTCACCCTCTTAGCACAGGGAGAGTTTGGAAATACTAAGCCTCACAGTCTAAGCAAAACCCTCCTGCAATTAACTGCATGGAAGAGCACTGACTCAGAGGGCAGCTCCTTTTCAGGGGTCCTTTTAATAACCAAGAAATGGCACATACATGCTGTGAAGAATTAGGATCACCATTGGGAAGCTAAATGGTCCATAAAATGTAACAGTTCTCTTCAGAGCTGGGAGCACAGCGAGCTGGAGGAGAGGTCTTGGCAACCTCCTCCCAGCCTCCTCCCTCTGCCCGGTGTGCAGGGGACACATGCGTCTCCAGGCAGGGACGAGCTGCTGAACTCAGCCGGTGCCCAGACATTGCTGGCACGCTGGCCGACAGTCAGCACCGAGGCCTGGCTCAACACCCAGATGGAAAAACTGAAGCAGGAAAATTAGAGATGACCGAGAGGTACCTACTGAGGGAAGACAAAGGGTGTCCCAGAGCATAGGTGCTGGGCAGAGGGGAGGAGAAAGCCCTTCTCAAAGAGAAGCAAAGCTGGTGGGACCAAGGCAGGACCAAGTCCTGGGTAGCATGAGCTTCCCACACACAGCCCTGCCAGCATATTGCACTGCTTCCTCAGTCTTCTTCCTCCAAACTCCTCTGTTCTGCTCCTTCTTCTAGTACCACCTCAAGCAATGCCGCAGGTCACTGCCTACACCTCATCCAGAGCAATCTCTGAGCACAAGACACTGGTTTTGGGATGCCAGGCTGAGGGCAGCACCTTGGCCAAACACACAGAAAAAGGTGACTCCAGGGTGGAATGGACTAAGTTCAAAAAGTTAGTCTGCAGCTCTGGCATCCTCCCAGGAGTCCTGCACGCACCCAGACATCTGCTCCTCAGGATATGGAGAGTTGCTGGACAAGGCACATGAGAATATGCTGGAGGGAAAATACCAGGGATGACCTCAAGATGGCCCAGTAGGTCTTTGCCAGCCAGGAGCTTCAGGAGGAAAGGGACTGAACCCATCCAGTAAAATGGCTCCCAACAGGAAACAAACATGCAAACAAAATAAAATGCTTTCAAGAAAGCTACCAACTTACACAAGGCTTGAAGAGAGCAAGTGAAAGGGGGAGAGGGGCGCTGCTCCCAGGCTAGCAGCGTTGTTCAAGCAGAGCTCTCTAAGCAGAGAAGCCATGAGAGCATCACTCCCAGCCAAGCCACCGGGAGGGCAGCACTGATGCCAACACGCGACTGCTTTGCTTCAGCTGGGAAGTAAGAAGAGCTGGGATCCAAAGGGAGACAGCTGACATTTTGGCTCCAGCGTGAAACGCTACGGCTGTCTAATGCTAGAAATATTAAGCTTTTTGAAGTAATAAAGAAAATTCACACTTTGTGAAGCTAATCCTATTTTTCACACATGCCGCAGACAACAAAACTCAGATGGCAACCAGCCCTCCAGTGGTTTATCTGCTGTAGTCCCCAAGCCAGCCAGCTTCTCAGTTCCCCGGGGCACAGGATAACCACAATGCTGAGCTGCTATTAGAGGGTTCTCTCACACAGACAGAGGCCAGGCTGTGCTTTTTACCAAATATCCATTATAGACCCATTGATTTTGAAACCATTTTGCCTGAATTCATTATAACATTAGACACAGAATTCACCTGAGCAGTTCCTGCTGCAGAGGGAATTATGGTTCCTTACTGTATGACCAGATGACACCAAGACCAACAGCTTGCGTTCAGTTCAGCGTGGCTGTTTCCAAACACAGCTCGAGTTAAGTTACCCAGGGATGGAAAACCCACCTTCTCCATTCATTACCCCATCCCAATGGTTCAGTGCTGGAAATAAAGTACTTGATGCAATGCCTGTCTCATTCCCCCCTACACTGTAAATTTATTCCAAGTCTCTCCACCATCTTTCATGCTGTTTCCAACTTCTTTGGTCCCAATTCCCAGGCAGCAGAGTCCGTGCTCCCCAGAGTGCATCGGGCATCACAGCTCAATAAATCTGTGGCCACTACAGCCCTGACTATGACAAATGCCTTTGCTATGACGCGCCAGACAAGCAGCAGACCTGAAGGTGATAGTCCATTGCATGATGATCCCTATGCAAAGATTTCATGTCCAAAGTTTAACCCAAAGGCATTCTCAGAGTCACACATTTCAGACAACATAACTTGCAGAAGCTCATGCAACCTATAGATTTCAAACAAAGGCAAGAACAGGAGACAGCCAGGGGAACCGCTGCAGAAGGATAACTGAAGTCAAGTGTGCTATATTCATTTTAAATAAGAGTGAACAGAGAGGGAACCTTAAATTCCAAAATTTATTTTGCATAAGTGATATCATTTCCTTTAAAAACAAGAAGCTGGACTGCAGGGTCGCAGAAGTGAATGGGGTCAGTGCTACTCCCTGTAAGTGCTAGAGAAGAGCATGCTCACAAGGCTGCCTTGCTTAGCTCCGGCAAAGCACTTTAGGATGTAATTACATGAACGACTCCATCAGCAAAGCTGACTCGAAAGGTTCCTGACCCTGGATACTCAGTCCCGTCCCTGCACTGTAGTTCACACCACCCTCTTCCTTCAGCCAATGTAACCGTGTGAAGAGATACACCACAGGCTTGGTCAGCAAAATGATCCCCACTAAAAGCAACAACAACAAGCTAATCCAAAGATCTTAGCTGGAAAGGAATTGGTTTAGTATTTTTAAATGCAGATTACTATGTTACCTTTCTGTTACCAGCTCCTTCTTGTTACTCTCAAAGCCACCCTCTGAACATACCTCCTGCCCTGCTGCCACCCAACCAGCCCACCCTACGCCTTCTCCTGCCTCTCCCCACGGCTACCCAAGCAGTCCCACTCACTCCGTTCAGTGGCTATCCGCAAGTTACCCCCCAGGCAGAGGCTACCAACCCCCTCCCAGCCCTGTGACAAAGAACAGCACGCACGAGGGACCACTAACACCATCAATCCTTCTTCATTCATGACCTAAGGCTGATGATCTCAGACCAAGCCTCCAGGACAGAAGGCTGGAAAGACCAACCCATTGCCACACTCGGAGCTCTTCTGAGATGGCAAGCATCCTCCCAGCCTGTGTAACTTGCAAAGAAAGAATTAAAACAGTAAGATAAAATTAAGCAATGGAATAATTTACTGCTCAGAATTTACTAATACGCAACCTAGGAAGAGCACCAAGGGCTATAAACATTTCAAGACACTTCACTGTGTTTTATCACTATATTAGAGAGTACTTGCCTTTTAACACTTATTTAAGAAAATAAAAAACTTCTGAGCAGTAGTTTCCTGTAAAGATATAAATTAGCATGTTCTAATCAGCCACAGTAAGTGCAGGAAAAGCATCTTCATGGCGGAGGTATACAGACCAAAACCAACATGTATGTCTACCTATGTTCAATGCATTTGCAGAATGATCCTGAACTGGAAGGAGAAGGATTAACTGATGCTCTTGACATTAAGATGCAGGTCTGAGATTCAGCACACGTGGCTTCAGCTCCTTTCTCTGCCTCTGCCTGCCTGCACGACCACAGGCGTATCACTTAACCTCACCATAGCTCAGCTCTGTAGCCATGAACACACAGTAAAAATGCTTCTTCGGCTGCAAGATCAATTCACATTGTGCTTACAGAGCGGGTAACCTGGTTCCATAATACACGGAGGGATGCAGTTTGACATTTCAGAAGAGATAAACCACACTAAAGAGCTTACATTACAAGGGCTCAACCCTGGCAGACAGCGAGTACCCTCTTTCCACTAAACCTGCCTCCTGCAGTCAGCGGCTCCCTCAGCCCTTCAGAGGCACGTTACCCCCACCACCCAATGCCACATCAGCGCAATTTGCTTAATCGCTAGTGACAGTTCCATCCTAGGTACAGGATGAGGTCCGAGCACTAAAGCAGAGCAGAGTATACCAGGTGTCTGAATCCGGCCCTGGAGCTGTTAAACTTGGAGGATAGCTCCTTGCAACAGGCTGAAGGAATCCTCCTGCTGAGCACTCGGAGGCCCGAGGACCGTGTGCCTAACGAGGCTGTATCCCCACTCGTATTTTAGCTTGGCAGGTCTGGTGCTCCTTTCATCTTTTGCTTCAGGTAGCTCTCTTTAATTAATAACATTTCTGTGTCGACACAGGGAACTTTCCACCCAGAATGAATGGCCCTCTCTCATTAGAACCACGACTTGTCATGATGTATTCAAGAGCAGGAGTGTGATTCATTCCCTTGTCTGGGAACGAGGAGTGTTGCTGGGGGGTGGGGGGGGAGAAGAGTCTCTGTAATGAGTGACTGGTATTTGCTGAAGTTGATATGCGACTCTGTCGGCTTGAACTGCCTTGTCAGGACAAGCCTTCAGAAAGGTGATGTTCCTACTCAAGAGGTTTTCCTCATTAAAGAAATTGCATCTTAACAAGAGGGAAGGGGAGGGGCGGCAGGAGAGCTCCTGTCTCCCCGACTCCAGCCCGGTTCACACACAGTAAGTGCTGAAAGCCGGCTGATCCAAGCGCAGCCAGCAGAGGATCAGCGCTCCATTTCTGAGCCCTCTCGCACAAGGGGCTCTCTCCAGCAGCAACCAAATCCCTCCAACAGGGACTCTTCTTCTGATGGTGCACCATACCCATAACAAAGCCTCTGGTGGCATGGCCAAGGACCTTGATTCATGCTGAACCTCCTCCATAAGCCCTTCCCAGATGCCTCGTGTCCTCTTCTGGACACCCAACTCCCTGTGACTCATGCTCCCTGTTGTCAGAGGGAAGCCAGACAAACAGCTCTGTGATCTTCCAAGAAAGCTCCAACATTCAAGAGACGTTCCCAATGTTCTCATTCCCTGAAGATCCCCGAGGCAAGCAGAGGCTTCGCTGGTCCTTTAACAGCTGAGTTTCCATCTTGAATCCTGCAGACCCAGATAGGGCTAGACACCATCAGTAGGGAGCAGTACCTCAACAATTGCTACTCTGATGCATTTCTTTCAGCTAGGAGTGCTACACATATTGCAACTCTTGGCTTTGACGGGACTATTTGCTCACCTTGTCCCCATATCCACCACCGACAGGCTTGTATATTCCTCCTCTTTCCAGCCACTACCCCCCATGCAGCCTGCTCACCCCACTGTGCCTCCCAGTGCCCTGACACCTACCAGTGGCACCTGCTGGAAACACCCACAGTAGGCAGACCTGTCCAGAAGATACTACACCTCACCTCTTCAACAGCACATGCAGACAGAAGCCAAACTAAATGCTCAGGTCATTGCAGGCGAAGCCAGCAACAAGGCTGCATGGTTTCCCACAGAGGACAGGAAATCCAAACCACATGAGATGCTTGCTTCACGGGCAGCTGTGCAGGCAGCTGTCATTACTAAGGAAGCTGAGAAAAGGAGCAGCAGAGTTAGGAACAGACCTGCCCCAAGCTGCCGCTCCCTAAGCCAGGAAGCACTGCACTCACCTCATCGTCCTGAATTCCTCTGGAACCCAGCGGAGTTTCTACCACACAACGCTTCCACCAACACACTCCTCCAAACGTGGACGAGCAGCACCACCTCCCTTCCCACTGCCCCAGTGCCTTCTGTGCCCAGTGTGTGGTCTCCGCACAGTAGCAAAGGGCACCAGCTACACCACAAGTCTTGTAGGGAAGCACGGGGCAATTCCCTGGAATATGTCCTAGACGTTCCACATCTCTGAGGCTCTATCTCCCTGTCTGAGTGGCCTTGTTTCAGCTTTCTGCCTTCCCTCTTTAAAAAGAGATGCTCAGTTCTGCTTTGCTAAACCCTATTTGGCAATGTGTCTAAACACACGCAAACTTAATTAGTTCAGGAGGGAGACTCGGCATTTGTGGTGACGGATAAAAGTAATGGGAAATGAGACAAGTCAGAGCTGGCAGGGAGTCCTCACTCAAGCCTCATTCACTGGCACGGCGCTAATCAGATGTGACGCTACACGCTGCTGCACCCAATCGGCGACGGAGCGGCGTGATGTGCTACTCACCGAGCGGCTGCAGCCAGACTCCCACTATCCATGCGGTTGGAAAGACGAAATGTATTTTCTGCTTTGCCCTGGAGACGCTTCAGGATTGAATTCTGAAGTTAATGGTTTAAAAAAATTTTTTAAAAGGAAGAGGGAGAAATGAACCACTCGCTGCAACCTCATGGCCAGGAGTGGAGTCTTCTTTTCCAGCTGACTAGTGAGGCACAATCCATGTGAGAGACCACTGCAAATGGCGAATTCAGTATCTCTGCTCCAGAACTGCATGTCCTGCTGAGCCAGTTCGCCCCACAACCCCTGACTCACCAGAAATGGGGCTCATCTCTACCTCTATTTGCCCACCGTAGAGCTCTGAAGAAAAAAAAAAAACAAAACAAACCAAAACCCACCAAACCAAAAACATCCAGAAGGTTGCCCACTCCACACAGACACCGAGTTAGGATGTCGTTATCTGGAAACCTTGTTATCCCACTCCGAAAGCAATGGGAAGATGGGCTTTGAGCACAGATAACTCTGTTCCTCACAACCATCACCAAAAGCAGTAAACTGGACTCTTGGAACAGCAGTACAGGAGTAAAGAACTGAGAAAAGAGAACAGATGCGAAACAGAAGTGTAGCACGTCCCTGCAGCTGTCTTGGTGCTGGCCTCTAATAAAAGTTTAAACATTATATATAAAGAAAAACAAGCCTGTCCTGGTTTCAGCTGAGATAGAGTTAATTCTCTTCCTAGTAGCTGGCATAGGGCTGTGTTTTGGATTTAGTATGAGAATAATGTTGATGGCACACTGATGTTTTAGTTGTTGCTAAGTGGTGCTTACCAGTCAAGGACTTTTCAGCTTCCCCTGCTCTGCCAGGGGCACAAGGAGCTGGGAGGGGGCACAGCCAGGACAGCTGACCCCAACTGGCCAAAGGGCTATTCCAGACCATAGGACGTCAAGCTCAGCATATAAACTGGGGCAGTTGGCTGGGGGGCAGCAATCGCTGCTCGGGGACCGCAGGCCATCAGTTGGTGGGTGGTGAGTAGTTGCACCACTTGCTTTTTCCCAGGTTTTCTCTCTCTTTCTCTCTCTTTCCTTTTTCATTAAAATTTATTATTATTTTATTTCAATTATTAAACTGTTCTTATCTCAACCCGTGAGTTTTCTTACTTTTGCTCTTCCAATTCTCTCCCCCATCCCACCATGGGGGGGAGGGTGAGCAAGCGGCTGCATGGTGCTCAGCTGCCAGCTGCAGCTAAACCACGACAAAGCCTCACTCTTAATCTAAACCAGTAACACAGGAATTGGCAATACATACCAGCTCTGGACACAGCCCCAGCAGAGACCCAGATTTTGACTCAAAAGCTTGCATACCACACTCCTGTCTGGAGCATTCCAAATCTCTCATCTCCACTAGCGCTTGTGCTGCTGCTTCAGTCCTCCTATCTCATGTCTTGCTAATCACACCAAGAAGAGGCGAGGAGCTGCCACTCTACAAAGACCACTCTGCAGGGAAGAACTGGTGCTGATTGCTCCCAGGCTGTGTGCAGTTTATTTAGGCTTCCGACTTGAGGAAACCAATGTCACACGGAAAACCAAGTAACACTACTAACGAGTTGTGGATGTCAGTTTAGCACTGGATGTGTCAAGCCCATGCTTTACCAGTGTGATAACAACAGGAGTCTTTACCCAGTGCTCTGAGGAAATAAAAAGCTGAAGCAAGATTACAGGAATCCAAGCAAATTCAGCACAATATGACACTGATCTGCAAACACCTTACAGGTTAGACTAATCTAATTCTCATTTAACTCCGTTGTTTTTTTAAATAACATTTTTAGGTTGGTGGTCTAGCTATTTTCATAATAAAACACGCACACACACTGACACTTGCAGACCCCAGTGCAGGTCCCCACCTGGTACTTTCCAGATACAGTCATCCAGCTGAGGAAGATGACCTTAACAATACGAACACCGATGAAGCGTGCCAGACTTGGCTTGTGTTCTCTTTCCAAAGACTACTCTGTCATTCACATCCAGGTAGCGTGCCAAGATGACAGAGAGAAAGCCTTGCATGCAAAAGTCAGGTAAGGACCATTGCTTGATTTGGGTGTACAGAAACAGAGTTCCATGTATGTGCTCAGAAATATCCATCCCTTTGGAAAGTATATTGGACAAAAGGGAAAACATTGCAAAGTTCCAGTTTAAACCTTTCTTGGGGTTCTGAAAGGATTCAATTGCTATAGGGAATATCCTAGGCAGTGATCTTGCACGATGCCCAGCACCTACCCCTCTTCTTAAACAACCCTCCACTCCCAATTACGCATGGCAAACAACAATTTCCCTAAGAAACAAAGACTAGGGACAGTCAGAGGCTTGGAAGGACAAAGGCACACGTACCACAGGCAAGCATGGAGCAATAAAGCCCAGAAAAATCTCCCTCCCCTTCCATACTCACATCACTTTCAAATCCCAGTCTCCACAGGTCACAAAAATCGACTTGACGCTGGGATCTAAGAGGCCTTCCTTTGCCATCCACTCGTCAACCCTCTGAAAAGAAGGCAAGAAAAGGGGATGAGTTTTGCAGACACAGGCCGAGCCACAACAGTTAAACTCAGATAAGCTGCTTGCAATCAAGAGAGAAGAAAATTGTGATCTTATCCTCCCTCTCCCTCTCTCTCTTCTCTCTTTGCTTGCCATCTCAACAACAGCACGTTTGGACCTTTGAAGATTTCTGATAGGAGACATCAGGCAACCAGAGCAGAGATGATCTTATCAGACACCGCAGCAGCTCTGCTCATGGAGGGATGGAAGTTGTGCAGCGTGAACGGGACAATACAACTGCACTGTTACCTGGCATTCCTCCTCCACTTTTCCTTTCTCTGTACCAATTGGGCTCACTTGTGTCCCCTCCAGTGAGGAGAAAATGCAGGCATCCTGGGACAGCATCCCTCACCTACAGCATTTCTCACGTGCTCCAATTCATACAGCTCCAAAGGAACATGGGAGAGGGGGAGAAATGGAAGTGCTGGGCACACATGGGCAGTAACAAGCAAAACAACGTGTCCCCTTCCTCTCTGGGCTGGGTCTCTTTCCTCCTTACAGTTCTGAGGATGTGCTTGTTCAGGGTACAGTGTGGATTTAAAGTGAATCTGCTACTCCTGATCAACTTCCCATAGCAACAGATGTTCTGGATCCACTTCAGAAATGGGCCACGTTAACCTGGAGGATGCACATCCACCTTAGGGATTAACCAGGAGGAAGTGACCTAGACTAAAACGCCTTCTTATTCCAGCTAGAACTAGCAAATGAGGTGTCCAAAATCTCCCGGTGGCAGGTGACAGACAATCAGCTGCTATCATGCAGCCTCACCAGCA
>NW_009259687.1:1881596-1882916 GCF_000687185.1 Egretta garzetta | reverse complement strand
CAGCAGGAGAAATCCCTCCTCCTTCCCCTCACTCGACACCTTCTGCTCCTGAATAAACTAGCGTGCCCCAGAAGCTGCCTGACCCGAATCTCATTTTAACCTAGAAACATGCTGCTGTATGAACACCTTTTCAGCCCAAATAAAAAAAAAAAAATCTACATAAATGTTTCCACACTCTAAGAAGCTCCTGTATAGAAGTAATGAACCATTTTCTGTAACACACCAGCGGCGATGTATGTATGCCCATCCAGGCAAAGAGGGCTCTCCCTCCTGGGGAAGCAGGCACAGGTATACGCATGCTTACAGACATGCATCGCTGCTATGTGCTATCTGGAGAGCACCAGGGACCGTGGAGAGTTGGGAGTTTGCATGCGTGCAAGATGTCACCTCCGTAGAGCACTGACTTCAGCCTCATGTCACTGCTGCAGCCTTTCCAGCAGAGGATGGCGCTCCTTTCTGTGACCAATTGTACAATGTCCCTCAGGAGTAAAGCTCCCCACAAAGCAGCATCCAGCCTCTCAGCCCCATTTTTGCCTCCCTTGGGCTGCTGGCATCTTACAGCCAGCCCCACGCAAGGCTTCCCGGAATGAGGGACAGCAGAGATGACCTTTCTAAACGCCCTGATGTGAGCGCCCATGAAGTGCTGTCTCCATGGAGGATTTTAAAGCCTTTAATTTGATTTCCTCACATAAGCAATTGTTGCAATTATTCTGATTAGGAACAATTAGGTAACACAGCAGTGTAAATCCTGACAGAGACAATGCATCGACAGCAACCTGCAGCCCGAGCGGGCTCTGCTTGAGGAGGTTTCCTTCACTATTTGACTACCAACAAAAGCTATTGATGGAGAAATACTTCCAAGCTAATTAAGCCCTAAATGCTGTAGGAATTCAACATTAAGCAGATGGCATTATTAGGGCTATATCTGCATTCGCACATCCTCCAGATTAGATTTGAGAGGCATTTTCTTTCTATACTACATGTATTATTGAGCATTTAAATAGGTAGAAAAAATTAATTTAATAAAGTGCTGAGGGAGGGGAAAGAAAATGAAGGCAGAAGCTCCCAGAGCAGTGGTCTCAAGCAATGTCTTGGTGCTTTAAAACTGGCTCAAGCACGAATCGCCTCTTCTCCTATCTACTGGCAGGAGTTTGGATATCTTGTCAGCACCCTTGACGTGAACAGCTGGAGATGACAGATCAATGGTTCAATACTCTCAGCAGCATGTCACCAACGTGACAGCAAATGTTATTCTAATGAAGCTGTAATCATAGTCAAATTACGCGGTTCGATTCTCAGCAAGGGGAAGGTGCAGGGAAA
>NW_009259687.1:1858325-1881584 GCF_000687185.1 Egretta garzetta | reverse complement strand
AAAGAGATGAAGAGGGGACGACAGGACCAGAGGTCAGAGTTCGGGAACTAAAGGTTACTCTGCTTACCTCAAGCACTTGCTGGAGGCTCGGCTGCCCATCCACCATGCCTTGAATAATCCCAGTCAGCTGAAACGAGAGACAAACAGAAAGCAGGCGTCAGAGCAGCACTCAAAAGATCATTAGAGAGGTCTCCTCTCCTGTCCATCTCGCTGCAACCAAAACATCCTCCTGTGACCCACGTGGATGTTGCTGAGGAGCCATCCACAGCAGAGCAACCCTGGCAGCTCCACAGCCATGGGCAAGGGCACAGTTTCATCCCAAAGACAGAAATGAAGGGGGGCTCCCACCCACACCATGGAACAGCAAACTCTCAGCAGGGCAGGATCCACCTGGGGAGCAGTGGTGGCCTCTGCTTCATGTACCAGCGCGATGCCCAAATTCTGCCCTTTCTCAACATGTGTTTCACCAGTTTTGATGTTGCCCTGACTTAGAGAGGCAGCTGTAACTACGGGGGTTTCTGGCCATTGCCCTGCTACCGCGGTGACACCAAAATTGCACAGCGCTAGGTGGACAGAACGGACTACTATTGGTAGGTGAGACCCAGAGTGGACCCAGTCATCCTCCCCTGCGCCGGGCAGCCAGCACGCGTGCTTTCCCATAGACCATCACAGCATCCCTCTGCATTTCAAAACTGTATTTAAAACAACTGAATGAAATCTGAAGAAAACAACTTTCTTCCAGAACCCTGGTCTACTCTGTTTTTCAGGAGGTTCCTTAGGAACAGGTCCTGCCAACAGATAGTCCTAGTGACTGTACCCGGACTGCTCAGCTGTTTAATGCTAGACACACACATAAAAAGATGCAGTCTCATGGGCCTCTGCCTGTGTCTGCCCAGGATAGCTTGAGGCACATGGAAAATAGATAATTTTTCTGTCTGCCTTCCAACTGACAAAACTGTCTTTTAACATATTGAATATCGGAGGTCAGTAGCTTGCCATCAATGCACCCAAGTAATTAAAAAAATCATTATTAAAACAAGTGCACACTACAGGATTTCACTTCATATGGCACTTTCCTGAAGCTACACATCTCACACGTTTTCATAAAATAAAGGTCAAACACAGCCTAGGAGCATGCCCTGCTGCCTGCACATGCATTCAAGCCTCCAGAAGCCATAGCACCCACTCGAGAGGTGCCGACAGCCCCCACCACCACCCAGGAGTAACTTCCATGCAGACCAGCTCAACCTACTCGTAAAATATAAGCCCGCTCACAAACCACAGGGCTCTGCTTTCTTAAATGTGTGGCAACTGAAAGAAGCTCAATGGTTTCTACCTCTCCGTTTCTTTGATGGCTTGGCTTAGAGCACTGAACTCAGAGGAAGGAAAAAAAAAAAAAAAAAAAGAGATTAAACTCCAATTAAACTGTAATTACATTTAATGAATACCAAATACCTGACTCACTGAATAAGCTGTAAGTGGAAAAATTATTTTCTCATAGTGACTTCCATGGAATGGTAATATATACCTTTTAGGGAAAGTATTTTAATTTTAAGAATGCAGAGTTCCTCTAGGTGGGTTTCTTAAGTTCATCAAGCCGTTATGAGGTAGAATTTTAAGGAAGTGGAGGGACACAGACACTCTCTTATATTCCAGAAACTGTTTTTATATTAATCTGTATTTTAATTGGGTAACAGCTGCTACCTACAGGCTTCCCATACTCTGAGAGGCAAATAGATTTGAGAGATTAACGCATGGCTCTTTAGACCAGTTTTTAAAGCTCACTGGCTTGTTTGTTGCTTTTCTTGCTGCCTTTCCATGCATTCACCTGGCAGAGGTGGACAGTTGACCTACTGCAAAGTGCTGGCTCTGCCTCTCAGAGGGCAGCTCAAATCAAACCTCTGGAAGTGGCTGAAAGATGAGCTTTTGGGCAAGGATCATAGAATCTATAGAATAGTTTGGGTTGGAAAGGACCTTTAAAGGTCATCTAGTCCAACCACCCTGCAATGAGCAGGGACATCTTCAACTGGATCAGGTTGCTCAGAGCCTCATCCAACCTGACCTTGAATATTTCCAGGGATGGGGCATCTACAGTGTTTCACCATCATCGTAAAAAAAAATTCTTCCTTACATTTAGTCTGAATCTGCCCTCTTAGTTTAAAACCATTATCTCTTGTCCTGTCGCAACAAGCCCTACTAAAAAGTCTCTCCCCATCTTTCTTACAAGCCCCCTTTAAGTACTGAAAGGCTGCAATGAGGTCTCCTGGAGCCTTCCCTTCTCCAAGATGAACCACCCCAACTCTCTCAGCCTTTCCTCATAGAGGAGAGGTGTTCCATCCTCTGATCACTCTTCTGTCCCTCTTCTGGACCCACTCCAAGAGGCCCATGTCTTTCTTGTACTAAGGATGGCAGGCAACCTTTTGGTATCATGGCCAGCACTGACATAAATAGCTTCTACCGCACCTTCAGGACTGCATCTGTTCAGTGTTGTACCCCTGATGGCCATGGGAGGACAGAGTGAAATGGCCTCATCCAGACATTTCCTATCAGGAGGGAGGGAGGGAGGTATGGGAAGGCGGGCATAGAGGTCTCACGAAAGAGTTTCCACTCGATCTTCTTCAAGACTCCTTCCCTTCTTCCCTGCCAGGCCAAGCAAAGTACCAGCTTACCCATACAAGAACACATCGCCAAGCACACATGCACGCAAGATTCATCCTGCAGAAATCACACACACGAATACAAAGAGATACCTGCTCCATGGGTACATTTCAATACAGGTCAGGAAGTGTTCAGAAGGGACCAGATTTCTACTCTCTCACCCTTTTTGTTATCAGTTATGTCCATCTGTAACACCCAACCTAGTGCATTGGGTCTCTGCAGCATTATCTGGTCTTGCAGCTTTGATAAAGTATAAAAACATAAAACCACACAATTGTAAAGTTTCACTGGCGATCCCAAGAAGCACATGGTACTTGGGAACATAAACAAGCTATAAGGCATTTATCTTTTTGTACTTTTATTGTCTGTTCCTTCAGGAAAAAAAAATCAATAAAAATTAATCATAAAAAGAGAGCAAAGTACCATGAAAAAGCCTGTACAAGCACCTTCTGTGTAGAGGGAACCTTTCACTTAAGCTCCTGGTATGAACTTCCTTGGACATCAGACAAACCACTTGCATCTTCCAAAAGGGCATGATGAGCTTTATATACCTGACAGCAGCTTTTAACCACTAGCAAGCGCTTTCCACCTTCTCTGTCTAAACATCCAGCACATCCCTCACCATAACCAAGCCTCATGACCTGTTGTTTTACAGAAGCAGGTCAAAAGAAAAGGGACCAGATGAGGGCTACAGAGTGAGCCAGTACTGGAAGATGTGCTCCTGGTCATTAGTGTGGGGAGTCAGAGGAACCTCCTGTAGCCAGGGAAGAGCACAGACACACCAGAAGCTAAGCAAAGGGGTGCCTTGAGGGTGACCACGAGCTCTTTACCCTTGCAGACACCCTTCCCGTGCTGTGCTGACTTCTTCAAGAAGGAAGAGGGATGTGAGAGGTACTCCAGACCCAAGGCGTAATGTCCAGCAATCCCAGTAATCCTCACACACACAGCCTAAACCAAGCAGTCTCATTGCTTCCCAGCAAAGGCAGCCATCAGAGGGGAAAAGGGAAAGCAGCAGCACAGCAGCCAGGCTCCAGTATAATGTCAACACCACTGCTTTTCCTACAGAGTTTATCTGGGAAACCATCGTATTTCTGCTCCAAGACAGTTTGCTGATTACCTAAGCACTTGTCTCTGGTGTACAATCTGATAATCAGGCCTGGTCTTTCTTTGTAGACAAAGAGGCCAATAAATCTCACCCTTTGTAAGTAGAGGTGCCTAGACAAAGCCCTTTACTGGCATTTAGCAAAATGGGTATTTTTCAGAAAACATAAACCAGCTGAAAGTCAACGGCAAATGCTGGAGCTGTGCAGGCAGCAGCTCCGCAGGAGCTGGACACGCAGCACACCCCGTCTATGTCCCCGGAGTCTCAGGGGAGCTTACACCAGTGGCATGGGGCTGACCCCTGCACCTGCCTAGCAGGAGCCACCGACCCCACAGGTCTCTAGGCACCCGCTACAGCCTCTGCAAAAAAGCGGCTGCAAACACGAAAGGGTATTTTTGCAACTGTCTAGTAAGGTCCTCAGTATGACCAGCTCACCTCTGGCTCTTAGGGCAGGGTTTCAAAGTCAGGTCCAGGAACAAGCCCAGTAACCCCTCCAGCATGATCCCACTCCCTGGACCTCATGGCAGCCCCTGTAACAGGCAGAAGGACCACCAGGCCAGGAGGGACATGGGCCATGCTGTGCACCGAGCAGCACAAACACACCAAGGGGTTGCCCAGGAGCTGGTGGCTTCCAGGCTAGGATTAAAACCAGCTCCCTAACGTTTGCTGTTAATAACAGAGAACTTGCCAAACGTGGCATGTTGGACCATTTTGTGCCACCGATGCACACCAGTGGGGATTCTGGGATCTTTTTGCCTGCTGGGCTCAGCACTGCCCATTTTTATCCAACTCTGGACACAAGACACTAGACCGAAGTCAGCGGCAGAACGCTGCAGCTGGGACACCCATGCCCATCCTGGGGGCTCCCGCGAAAGCACGGCCAGCACACACACACGGCCTCACTTGCTGAAGGGCTCCATGCAGAAGACATGAACCTGCAGAGACACAACCAGCTATTCCAGGTTCCCAAGAGCAAAAGGCAGAGGAACCGGCACCGTGGTGACGGAGCATTAGATGGGCTGAATGTCTCTGTCACAAGCTTGGTATCCAGAGAACCTCTCAATGTCCTCAGGCTGCAGCAGGCTGGAGGCTCCGTTCAGCTCAAAAAGCCACACCAAGCAAGTCATGCAGACCCTCGTACAACAACAGAGCTGCAACCCTCAGCAGCAGGGGGAAAGACGCAACAGAGGAATTTCTAGAAAAAGGAATTTTGGTGGGAGTTAATAAGTGAGATGACTTCTCTCTAGAATTTAGGTGACATGCAAAAGGGACATTTTGGGCTCTATTCTAGAAGATGACGTTGCTCTCAGCAAAGATCAGGTGCAAGCTGTGAGATTTATCACGTTTGTACAAACATATGTCCAGCAAGTCTCATGGGGATAAGGACAGCCAAAGTAGTTGTCCAGCCTTCTAGTATTAAGGTTGCAAAATCGTTTCCATTATAGCGCTCTGTTTTCACACATTTATAGCTTTCTGAAAGCCCCTCTCCTGGGAATAATGCTTTCTGTGCTTAGTCTTTTTTTTTTTTTTTTTTTTTTTAACGTTTAAATAAAATACCTTCAGCTGGTTTTTAGTTACAAGAGAATAAAAAAAAAGAAAAGTATTTGTTTTTACAATGTGGAAATATGGAAGGGGCTGGTTGGTCCTGGAGGGAACTACACCTAACATAGAGGAGTCATTTTTCATCACGTTAGTACACACGGGACAAGCACTTCAAGGACCTAGACCTGCAGCCATGGAGGTCAGGGAAAATGCACCATGGTGTTGATGAGCCCGGATGAGCCAGGACAAAACGAAGAACTTGGATACCCTGATTCCCATAGGCAGTACTTCAGTCACTGAGCTGGCCAATATCGAAACAGTAGAGTAACAGGAAAAAAGCCCAAAGCAAAAGGAGCTTAGAAACTTAGTTTTAATGGCTACAGCAGGGAGGAAGAATGCACTTGCAGAAACAGTTAACTTTGTGTCAAATGAAGAAAATGTAATAACAAAAAAAAGCCCAAACCAAAAACCAACCTCTGCCCGCCTATTCCTTTGAACCATCAGGGATCGCATTTACCACCTTCATCCTCTCACATCTGTATCCGAGGAAAGGTGGCCGCAGCTCGAGAGCAGCTGTCCTCAGCAATGAGAGTAACCAAGTGACAAGAGGCCACTTCTCCAGCAATCATTTCAAGTGCCCCACAAGCACAACATCAAAAAGAAATTCTTAAAAATACAGACATGGGTTACCCTACCACTCTGAAGGACTCATCAAATCCCAACAGGCAGGCCCACAGGAGAGTCATTTAGAGCCTCTGAACCATGCAGCAGTACGACACTTTCTTCCCTCGGACCATGCTCTCCTCTGACCTTCCCCACCACAGAGCAGCACGGCAAAAATCACGAAGAGCTCATAGAGAAGCTACAGGATTTTGAACATCAGCTAACAGGAGTGCTTTTACTTTGTGGTCACCCAGGAAGGCATTCATTACTTGTAAATACAACTGATCTTAGTTAGCAGATGATAGCTAGAGTTATTTATGAATCCAAACTGAAGTCTTTACACGCTACTGCAACGACAAAAAATTATTCCCCTTGTCCTTAACTCGAGGCTGGCATAACATGCTGCCGTGCAGCCGCACCGTGAAGAGGCGACCCCAACCCCTGGTGCAATGGAAACCTGCTTCCCAGGGAGACTCTTGGAGCACCAGGGAACCTTTGCACTTTACCTCTGTACAGAAGGGCGTAAGCTGGGGATGCACCACAGGCTGAACATACATGTGAAAGGTGGATTCGATCTCCATTGTCCTGCCATTCAGCTTCAGGATAGGGAATTCGATGATTTCCTGAATAGGGCAAAAAGAAAAGCAGCTGTTCATTTAAAAGAAACAAAAAATGAAGCTGGAAATGATCCCGCCTAGCAAGCTGGCTGTAAAAAGAGTGGCCCAGCAGTCCCAAACAAAAACAAGCCTGATGTGAAGCTTTGCACTACGAGGGGAAAGTGGTGCCAGAGCACAGAGCACATCCAACACCGTGAGCATGGAGGAGGATGATGCCAACACTCGTCATGGCTGGGACAGGCGGCAGGGATGTGTCCGTGCTCAGCGCTGCAACCACACACATAGCTGCCTGAGCCGAGCCTAAGGAAGACGGTCTGGCACCACTCACATGTGCTAGCACCACCCCAGGAACATGGAGACAGACTTGCAATGGGCTCACCTCTGTTTAGCAAGGACACCCAGGGGTTGTGCCCTCCCCAAGACCAGTCCCACCCTCTCCACCTTGCTGTCCTTTTGGAGGACACCACCAGACAGACAACAGGGGCTATGGCATGAAGCACCTCCTTCCCAGGAGGAGCAGAGGAGCACTGCTCTCCTCCAACAGCATGGAAAACAGCTGGAAACCCGTCCAAAATCCATCCCTATGGGATATGGCACAGTAGGAAGCCCTGCTTAATTTTCCTCTTTGTAGCCAATTTATGCTGATAGGGAAATAAAAACGTTCCTTCATCAGAAGAATGTTCAATTATTTGAATAATCAGCAATCAGAAATTTACATGGACCTGTTAATAAAAAGTTTAAACAAATCCAGTTGCGATGGATTTCTCAATTATTAAAAAATATACATGAAATTAAAAAAGCCAACCACTGAATAAAAGCGATAAAATCCTTTGTGTTCACCCCCCTCCTCCTCCACTCCCTCTCCTCCTTCCAGTTTAATGTAAGAGGAGAAGTGACAATTTGTTTGGTGTCTTTAAAGAATAATTTGTCTATGTTATTTAATAGAGATGCATGGCACCAAGGTTCTGGAGTGCAAATGAGCCCGCTGAGTGATATCCACGCAACAAGCCTCTCAAATCACTTCTGGAGAGAAACAGAGAGAGGGAGAGAGAATAAAAAAAATATTGCTTTTTAATATTCAAAAACAGTTTGCAAAATTTAATCAAAGCAGAGCAAAAGCTAACATTTTTACCACTTTGACATTTTTATTAGCGCTTTCATAAATTTTTAAAACATGAATGGAATTAGTTTAACAACAAAAAAAACTGCCTGAAAACATCTGGAAGAGACAAATAAGAAATAATAAAAAATAAAAAAAAAAATCCAACTCCTGTGAGTAAAATTAGCATGTGGAAAATGCAGCCGCTGCAGAGGAACTAACACAGTTTTTGGACCCTGGCTGCAACCCTCATGACCCACAGGCGGAAATTATCATGAGGTCATACATATGAGCTGATGACATCACCAGCCCAGCAGGCAGAGAGAGGGCGAGAAGCTGGGTGGGTAAATGGAAATAACAAATAATTTAAATAGCCAGGAGAAACACCCAATTTCCACGGTGGACAGAGCCCGTGGCCGCAGCAGAGCAGCTCCCTGGAGCAGCAGGCACACAGCCCAGACCAGGGCACGCGGGCAGCGTGTGCTGCTGGGGATGGAAAGTTAGAGGAAAAATTAAAATAAAGTGTTAACAGTACTGAAGGGCCCAGGTAGACACCAAGCAGTCAAGCTGCAAAGGACGCAGGGCTTAACCATCTCCCCCCAGTCAGCTGTGCCACACTCAGCGGGTGCCGTGCAGGCTCAGGCAGAGCAGAGGTTTGGGCGCATCCTTCCCCATGGCTGTACCACCCCACCAGGAGGCACCAAGTTTACCCAGGAAAGAGATGAAATTCCACCCATGGGCTGGAAGGGGAGGAGGACACAGAGGCAAAATGTTTGAGCATCATGCAGATTGCCTGTTGCGGTGTAGCCAAACTGACCAGCCTCAGCCACCCAGGACCACCCGTGGAAACACGAGAAACTCCATCTGAGTAAGAAACGCTGGACACAGCTGATCCTCACTTCAAAACAGCTACCACAGATAGGCTCTGAACGCAGCAAGTTTCTGTTCAGAAGGAAAACGGACTGCAAAGTTTGAAGCCAATGGACAGGACATCCTAACAGAGCCAGGCTTAACCCAGGATAACACCACCCCAATCCTTCAAACTGGGTCGTGGTGGCTCACTGCCCCTTAGGTCTGCACCCCGCTCGGGGAGTGATGGTGAAAGCGGGCAAGCCCACGGCGGGGCAAGATGAGCGTTCCCCCTCCTGGAGAGGGACATGGACCGGCTGGATTTCACAGCAGGGCTGCGTTGCCATGCCAAGATTGGTCCTCAGGGGCCAGAAACATCCTCAGGGGCCATCAAGTGGCTGGATGCAAAGTGAGGCTGAAAGCCCCCCCTGCCGCTGATCTGATACACAAAGGCGTCGCTCGCCTTCCAGAACCAAAGGCAAAAAGCACGTCCAGGAGGGTCGGATTAAGACAGACGGAGGAAATAAAAAGCCATACTAAAAAAATGTGGAAAAATTAACCATATCCAGAATTACTGCAGGTCTGACAGCCAGGAGCAGGGGTAGAACCCCAGGAGTGACTCGAGCATCTCAGGAGAAAGCGCAGCCGCTCTTTTGGGCTTATTTGGTCAGTTTTTGAAGCAAGTGGTAACGAACCTTTCCCAAAAGGCTGTTTATCTGCACGCTTCCTATAGCAGAGATTTTTTCCAGTCTCTGGCAGTGTTTGCTCCACTGGTATCTAAGGCAACAGATACCAGCCCCATGAAATCAGCCCCACTCCTCACTAACGACGTTAGCCAGTCCTGCAATGAAATTTAACCTGTGACACTGCTGTACTTTTCATTTAAACTTTCATTTGGAGAGAAGCAGTGTTTGGAGACCCTGCAGTTTGTCCTGCTAATAAAGACAAGTGTTGGGACCTTTAAAGGTGCCATTCATCTTTTGCCTTTATTAAATTCAATTTTCTTAAGCCCATGATACATCATGAAATTAAGAGTTGACATTCCTGCAGAAACAAAAATATCTATCAAACATAAACAGAAAGGGGGGGAAAAAAAAAAAAAGGCCTCTATTACCAAGAATTTATGGCTTAAAGTTGATCTGTTTCCACTTTTTTCCTCTCCCCCTTTTTTTTTTTTTTACAAGCATATGGTTTGTTTTAGATATCCAAAATGTTATTACAGATCTAGAATTTCATTAGTAATTATTATGAAATGGCAAGCACTTAGACACACACACACAATCCCCCCAGCAGACTGCGATGCAGGAAGGCAGCCGGGCACTCGCTCACGTTTCACAGCAGCCCGGCGAGCTCAACACGCTCAAGCTCCATCTCCATCGCCAAGGACCTTCACCGCTTCTTCCCAGGTGGGAAAGGTGGAGGTGAGAGGCACAAGGGAATTAAAAGGAAGAGGCTCACTGACACTTCCTTTCTTTTTTCAGAGTCTGATCATCCATAAGTACTACCTTAAGATCCTCACCCATTCCCAACACTGAGTACACGGTCCAACTTCAGCGGTGATTTGTGCCAGCAGCGTTTGGGGCTTCTAAGCCTTCTTTCTTTTCCTCTCCCCCCACCCCCCGCCCAGTTTTTCCTTACAGCGCAACCAGAAGTTATGGATGTGCTGAAATAATGCTGAGGGTGTCCAGAGGCTGCAAATAGCCGCCAGCTACCAGAAGAACAAACGTACCCATTTGAATTTTGTGAGCGCTGCAATTAGGTATTTTATTTAGCACTGCAAAGCAACTTGAAAGGAAATCCAGGATTCAAACCACCACCAATAAATAAGCGGCTTTTTATTTTCCTTTCATTGTCATGAAAAGTTGAACATGTTTTCTGTTGAGAAATTCTGCACGCGGCTCCCAATTACAAGACATTTGCATTTATATTGTTGGAACACAGAGCTTCTAAAATCAATATTAACACGCTTAAAGAAAAAGACATCGGCACCCTGTCCCTCCCCTCAGCTGCGCCCCCAAACATGGTAACAATAGGAACCTACAGAGCCGGAGGCTTATACATATCCATTACCAGGTCCACTCTCTTTACAACAAACTTGCATTTATGATTTCATGGTACTTCAAGCCAATCTGTGTGACAGCTTGCTCAGAATTTTTGCCTTAAAAAAAAATGGCCCGCCCCAAAAGACGTCCCATGCAACCCTGCTGTCCCAGGCCAGTGGGCTGAGCAGCAGGAGGCTGCAGGGTAACTGCGGAACGGCTAGGGACTTCCTTTTAAGAGGGATTTGAAAAACTCATAAGGGCACGTGAAAGCACTGCTATAAAGCCAGTAAACAAAACCTCCCTCCCTTTAACACCAGCACAGGGACGCATGCATTTGGCCGTCTTGATCTTCTTGCTAATAAAAGAAACGAACGAGCACGCAAACTGTACTCACTAAATAATTTCCCGTAGCAGACAGATCTCCAGTTCAGAGAAGAAAGCACCTGAAGTTACACTAATTCCCACAGAGAAATCTTTTTGCTTATCATTTTGGATCTGGGGAGCACTAACATCGTTAGATGAAAAGAATACAGTGCACAGCAAGAACTTCCCGGCTCTGAAAACCTTTTAATCCAGCAGCCCACGTGCGAAGTGGACAGGGCACACTTCAGGACACTGATTTATATATTTGAGGAAGACCGTGTGGCCTGTTCAGTTCAAAAGCTGCCAGAGAATAATTTATCCCTTATGCCCACCCCCATGTGAAGAAGTTTAATAAACACAAGAATAAAAGATGCCCATAAAAATCAGAGCTGACTGTTCAAAATGCAATAAAACAAGCAGAGGCCGTTGAGAGAATGGGATTTTTTTCCTGATAAGAAAAAGCATAAAACTTCCCACCAAAAGACCCCTTTACACCTTCAAAGAAGGTAAGGGCAGAAGAGGCAAGGGAGTCTCTGTGGAGAGGGGACAGGCTCAGCACCAGCTCATTTTGTTGAGGGATGTTTCTCCCCCGCCTTCAAAGAAAAAAAAAGTCATTTTATGCACAAGGAGCTTATTTCTTAAACAAACACTCGTGTTTTTGATTTACACCACGGGCTGCTCCTAAATAATTTATGGCGGGTTAAATTTATTGCACAGCCCTGGCCGGCTGCAAATTCGAATTGCCAAATAATTAGATTTTAGGGCAATGCTTATAAATTATCCGCCGATTTGTCCGGACTTGTTTGTCAGTTGCTTTGTGCTTCGGGTCATCTTTGGCATTTCGCTGTTTGTGTTTTAATTGCTGATTTACACTTTGACAGATGAGAGTTGATGCCTCTGAGATTGGGGAGGGGGCGGGGGGGTGAAGAGCAGGAAGAATCAGAGCTTTTAAAGCCTTGTGATTTTCCTTTTTTTCCAAGGCAATTAAAATCGAAAAGGGACATAGTAAGGACAGCACTAGCCTAACAGATCTGCCTCCCCAGTTTCCATCCTCTGCCTTAATTATTATTTTAACTAAAGCCATTTCCAAGTGAGCAGCCTTGCACTGGCCCTCAGGGGCAGTAACCAAGATGACCTCATAGGTCTTTTCCCCACTTCTAAATTTTTATTAAACTAACCAAAACAAGCACCATAAAGGCAACACCTCTGCAGTGGGGGACAGCAGGACTTCTGCTGACCCAGGGCTACGCTGACTTTCCAAAGGATGCCTACCTGCACGCACGGCGAGGAGTCTCTTGGCATTTCTGTCCTGGGTAAGTTACTCTGTGTACTGATTAACCCTGCCAAAGGGGCTTCGGGGAAGCAGCTGACCCCAAATTTCTTTTTCCATCGCTACTTAGCTTAAAGTACATATTTGCACACACCCAACAATTTAATACATTTAAACAACTGTTATATCCTGTAGAAGTGTGAAGGGAAATACACATCAAAATCAAAACACAAGGGAACCGGCAGGACTATGGAAAGATCATAAAACACTTGGATAAGATGA
Source organism: Egretta garzetta (assembly GCF_000687185.1). NCBI lineage: Eukaryota > Metazoa > Chordata > Aves > Pelecaniformes > Ardeidae > Egretta > Egretta garzetta. The sequence continues at coordinate 1,869,097 of NW_009259687.1, read as the reverse complement.
TGGGAAGACAAATTCTGCTGCCCAATCATTGAATATCCAAGGTTTCTTCCTCCCCCTGCTCTTAGGTGAACCTCACTGCCCACCCCCAATGCTCAGGCACTGGAGCCCAACATCAAAGGCTGGATTTCCTCAAAGATAAATTCTGAGTTGCATCTTGAGTTCTGCACTGGCATCAAACCTGCCGCTTATTTTCAGGTGCTTCCTTACAACTGTGAGGGTGAGGGACCATTTCTCTTTCTTTAATAGAAGCTGAAATTCCTATCTAATCACATGCCTCCAGGAGCCTGAGCTTTAAGAGACATCTAGTCCATGCACCTGCCCGAGGGCAGCATCACCTCCCCCTAAATCATTTCTGACTTTGTCTAGGCTGTTTTTACAGACTCCAATAAGAGAGACTCACGCGCTCCCCAGGCACTCTATCCTCCTGTTTCATTAGTCTTATCATTGGAAAGTTTTTCCTAATGTCTAATCAGAATTTCCCTTGCCGTTGTTTAAATTCACGACTGCTCTTCCTACCCACAGCAGACACAAGCCAGAACATCGCCTTTCTCGTTTTTCTAACAGAAGACCTCATCATACGTACCTTTCTCTTCGCTGCCCTAAACACAACGCCAATGCCATCCAGCCTGCAGTCGTGGGTTGTGCTTTGCAGACCTCTGGTCACACCCACTGTTTCTCTTTTGGATGCTCTTGAAATGGTCTTAATTATTTTTTTTTTTTTCTTTTTTTTTTTTAAAGTGTGGAATCCAAAGCAAAACACTTCCCCAGCTGAGGTCTATTCTTACTTTCCCTACCCAACCACCCTAAACAAAACCTCCCTCCCTTTAACACCAGCACAGGGACGCATGCATTTGGCCGTCTTGATCTTCTTGCTAATAAAAGAAACGAACGAGCACGCAAACTGTACTCACTAAATAATTTCCCGTAGCAGACAGATCTCCAGTTCAGAGAAGAAAGCACCTGAAGTTACACTAATTCCCACAGAGAAATCTTTTTGCTTATCATTTTGGATCTGGGGAGCACTAACATCGTTAGATGAAAAGAATACAGTGCACAGCAAGAACTTCCCGGCTCTGAAAACCTTTTAATCCAGCAGCCCACGTGCGAAGTGGACAGGGCACACTTCAGGACACTGATTTATATATTTGAGGAAGACCGTGTGGCCTGTTCAGTTCAAAAGCTGCCAGAGAATAATTTATCCCTTATGCCCACCCCCATGTGAAGAAGTTTAATAAACACAAGAATAAAAGATGCCCATAAAAATCAGAGCTGACTGTTCAAAATGCAATAAAACAAGCAGAGGCCGTTGAGAGAATGGGATTTTTTTCCTGATAAGAAAAAGCATAAAACTTCCCACCAAAAGACCCCTTTACACCTTCAAAGAAGGTAAGGGCAGAAGAGGCAAGGGAGTCTCCGTGGAGAGGGGACAGGCTCAGCACCAGCTCATTTTGTTGAGGGATGTTTCTCCCCCGCCTTCAAAGAAAAAAAAAAGTCATTTTATGCACAAGGAGCTTATTTCTTAAACAAACACTCGTGTTTTTGATTTACACCACGGGCTGCTCCTAAATAATTTATGGCGGGTTAAATTTATTGCACAGCCCTGGCCGGCTGCAAATTCGAATTGCCAAATAATTAGATTTTAGGGCAATGCTTATAAATTATCCGCCGATTTGTCCGGACTTGTTTGTCAGTTGCTTTGTGCTTCGGGTCATCTTTGGCATTTCGCTGTTTGTGTTTTAATTGCTGATTTACACTTTGACAGATGAGAGTTGATGCCTCTGAGATTGGGGAGGGGGCGGGGGGGTGAAGAGCAGGAAGAATCAGAGCTTTTAAAGCCTTGTGATTTTCCTTTTTTTCCAAGGCAATTAAAATCGAAAAGGGACATAGTAAGGACAGCACTAGCCTAACAGATCTGCCTCCCCAGTTTCCATCCTCTGCCTTAATTATTATTTTAACTAAAGCCATTTCCAAGTGAGCAGCCTTGCACTGGCCCTCAGGGGCAGTAACCAAGATGACCTCATAGGTCTTTTCCCCACTTCTAAATTTTTATTAAACTAACCAAAACAAGCACCATAAAGGCAACACCTCTGCAGTGGGGGACAGCAGGACTTCTGCTGACCCAGGGCTACGCTGACTTTCCAAAGGATGCCTACCTGCACGCACGGCGAGGAGTCTCTTGGCATTTCTGTCCTGGGTAAGTTACTCTGTGTACTGATTAACCCTGCCAAAGGGGCTTCGGGGAAGCAGCTGACCCCAAATTTCTTTTTCCATCGCTACTTAGCTTAAAGTACATATTTGCACACACCCAACAATTTAATACATTTAAACAACTGTTATATCCTGTAAAAGTGTGAAGGGAAATACACATCAAAATCAAAACACAAGGGAACCGGCAGGACTATGGAAAGATCATAAAACACTTGGATAAGATGATGGGAAGACAAATTCTGCTGCCCAATCATTGAATATCCAAGGTTTCTTCCTCCCCCTGCTCTTAGGTGAACCTCACTGCCCACCCCCAATGCTCAGGCACTGGAGCCCAACATCAAAGGCTGGATTTCCTCAAAGATAAATTCTGAGTTGCATCTTGAGTTCTGCACTGGCATCAAACCTGCCGCTTATTTTCAGGTGCTTCCTTACAACTGTGAGGGTGAGGGACCATTTCTCTTTCTTTAATAGAAGCTGAAATTCCTATCTAATCACATGCCTCCAGGAGCCTGAGCTTTAAGAGACATCTAGTCCATGCACCTGCCCGAGGGCAGCATCACCTCCCCCTAAATCATTTCTGACTTTGTCTAGGCTGTTTTTACAGACTCCAATAAGAGAGACTCACGCGCTCCCCAGGCACTCTATCCTCCTGTTTCATTAGTCTTATCATTGGAAAGTTTTTCCTAATGTCTAATCAGAATTTCCCTTGCCGTTGTTTAAATTCACGACTGCTCTTCCTACCCACAGCAGACACAAGCCAGAACATCGCCTTTCTCGTTTTTCTAACAGAAGACCTCATCATACGTACCTTTCTCTTCGCTGCCCTAAACACAACGCCAATGCCATCCAGCCTGCAGTCGTGGGTTGTGCTTTGCAGACCTCTGGTCACACCCACTGTTTCTCTTTTGGATGCTCTTGAAATGGTCTTAATTATTTTTTTTTTTTTCTTTTTTTTTTTTAAAGTGTGGAATCCAAAGCAAAACACTTCCCCAGCTGAGGTCTATTCTTACAGGGCCAAGAAAAGGAGGATCCACCTGTCTCACAAATGACATTTTCCCCCTGAACTTATCACTGCAGTCTTTGGGACTTCTTTCATACCTGCCACTGTACCTGAAATCTCCAGAGCTGGCTCACAGCCCTCATCCTGCCATCCTGAATAAAACTTTTGGTAGCCATTTGCTCCCAGGCTTGTTCCTGCCTCTCAACATCAGCATCAGCTCACCTGCCAAAACCTACAAGGCTGTTTTGATCTTTCCAGCAGTGCCCAGACATCACGAATAGGGCAGAACCTCCCTTGCTCTTTCCACGCCCGGGATGAGAAATATGGACCAGCCAGACATCAACATTTCAACTTGTTCCTTCAAACGCTACTGACACACATTTCACCACCCAGAAAATCTCCACTGACACAGCCAACAACAATTTAAGCTTGACAGTTTGGTGGAAGTTTAGTACTCAAACCAGGTTACAAACAGCACACACACATTTCCAAATATCACCTTTCCATTGCAAGATGACAACCGTGCTATATCCTTTTTCACGTCCGCTCCTTTCTACCGCAGGCAACCAGCCCGTGCGGTCCTCGTTGCAGCATTATCAAATCATTTCAAGACCCAACCTCTTCACCTGGTATTGAGCAGCAAAAATGATCAATGTTCCCAGCAACACTAAAACATCTGGGATGGGTAGAAAGGGCACACTAGTGCACGGAAATGAACACCCAGGGTTTTACAAACATCGCAAACAGCTGCTGGTGACAGCGCATTTCTGCCTGGCCAAGAGGAACTAAATAACACAACCAAGAGCTATTTTGCTAGCTAACAAGGGCACAGATTGACAAAGAGAACGCAGGAATGGTTGCACAGCCAGCTTGGCACAAAGGGGAAGAAAACACGAGACTCAGGCACGTCCTGTGGCCTTCTCACCAAAAACTGCTAAGCCGCACTCTCTCTTTACCAGGAAGGTTTTGTTCGAAACTACGAGGAGATCACCTCAGTGCAGCAAAGGCCATTCCCCAGGATCCACAGCAGCCTGAGAAGCGGCATCCCCGCGCGGTGCTCTAGGCAGATGCCATGCCATGGAAGAATACTGCCTGATTTTAAAACACCATGCTGGGAGGGATGCCAAGCACCGGCCACGCCGCAGAGGCTGCAAAACAGCAGCAGGCACGCACTGGTCATCGGCAACCGTACCCGGGGCCACGCACACAGCAGGACAAGCCCAGCAAATGTACAAACCTGTGGCACCCATTCCCTTCACTTCAGAAACGCACATGGTGTGAACATTTCCAGCGGCACACATTACCCTCAGCAGCAGTTTTAACGGAGAGGCAAAAAAACCTTTAAACATGTACAGCGGACTTGTGCATTCCTGAGCCAGCCTGGATCTTTTCTTTTCAGGGTGACTGCCGCTCAACTACTTTCTGCTGTAACAACAAGTCTACTTAACTTTGCAACTTGTCACCTAAACGATGTGTAATGTTTGCACAGCTAAGGATACAGTGTTCAAACAGCACAGGTGGGAAATTGCACGCCGGGATGCATAACTGATGTGGGGTCTCCGCACGCTGCAAGGGAAAGGGCAACGTGACTGATTGCTTTAAAGGAGTCATCTCATCGGCCTGTCAATAACCAGCCGAAAGCTAAGCAGGTTGGGTCAGGTTAGGACTGCAGCAATTGGCCACCCGAGTGCCTTGGTATTTTAGGCTTGTTGCTATAATAATGCTGGGTTTGTATCTTTAAATAAGAAATTGCTTTGAATTTTTTTTTTCATACATCAGACATCTTGCCTGGTGGTCTCATGGTTGTGCTCTCCAGGAGATTTGGGTTCAGTAACTGTTCATGTTCTCTAGCTCATCGGCTTTAAATAAATACAGCTAATTCTGTTGCCTGAAGCCATAACCCGCCCTGTCAGAGTCATATGGGTCACAGCAAGGTTGTCCCCACTTACTGGGAGAACGAGGGAGGTCTCCAAGGCAAAACGACTGCCGTGGAAAATGCAGCTTTTGAGGTTTGCACCGCACCTGGCATCTCAGGCCCTGCAAAAGCCTCTCCAGAACGTTGGTCTTCTCTATACATCTTTTAAAATAAAGACATTTATTCTCCATATGGTCAAAATAAGATTTCACAACAGTCCAACAGAACTGCAACGAAGCACATGACATACGGAAAATCTGATTAAAAAAGAACAGCATCTCTTTAATTTCAGATGCACCTTGGAGGATGTGGAGCTATGGATGTTCATGCACTCTTCGCAAAATTTTTAACTGTTCAGAGGAACTAGCTACAAAGCCTCAAAAAGTTTTTCCAAAAGATTGTTCAAAAAATTAACGCAAAGAGAAAAACCCATCTGTAACAGCTTTTATATGAACTATTTCCTGCCACTCTAGGAACTTAAAGCATTCCAATGTAAGAAGAATAGCATAACAACAGCCATAATTGGCAAAGAGGTGATAAACATATACAATTTTTATATTTACTTCTAGTAAAAAGAAAAAAAAACAAGAGAAAGACTTTAAGTTGCTGTTCTATGTGCGTTTTTAATGGCATTCCTCTAAAAACAACATTGTAAGAAACCGAATTGAGAACTAGATATTTAAGACTACACCCAAGCCTAAGCTGCATGAAGACAGGTAATTGCAGATTAATATTCCACTGTAATACTTATGCACAAGAGTGCCGAGTTAAAGTTGCCATGGGAAACAAGCCTGAATTTCTTCACTTTTCAGCAATTCACGATCATCCTTAATAAAGGTTTTGGCAGGTGATTTCTAATGCACTGAGCTTAACAGCCACACAAAAAACGTGCAAGAAGAAAGCTGCTACGCAGGGATGTCTAGATAGAAGAGGTAGGCACACGGGCACATCTCCATTATCTCCATCGCCTATCACTGGGTAGGATCGTGACAACCTCCACTGCTGTGTGAGCCACCTTCTGCATTCCCATCCCAGCCTTCAGCTAGGATTGCCTGGATACAGGCTCCACAGAGCACCACTTGACAAGCACGCAGAAGATCCCTCGCAGCCTGCTTCCCTAGCGGACCAGCAGTCCCTCTGTAACCTCCTCCCGCAGCAGGTTTGTGATTTCAGGGACATATTCCTCCTAGACAGTCCTCTGAGCCTCAGCTACAGCTCCCAGGGTGGCTTGCCTATCCTTTATCTACTCACCCTGAGCAGGGAGCTCGGCAGGGACTGCACATCTGTTGCTATGGCCTAAATTTGGTGGAAATCAACATCCATTCCCATTACAAGGCCAGTCTATAAATCACAGCAGCTCAGGAGCAGGGACTCATCATTCAGTTGTCCCTGCCATGGGAAGGAGACCACGGGTAGAGCAGTACGGGCGGCAGAGAAGCAGCGATCGCTGCAGTCACCCCAGGTGCAGCCGCCTGCGACTGCCAGCCAGAACCGCGAGAGGAATATTCGGAGGAAAACACCTTTAACGCTCTTTTACACCAGCAGTCGAGGAAAGGCAGCCTGAACCCAATTTAACCTTGTCCTGCATTTGTACTTAATATTATCTTACAGAAAGACTGGCTCCCATTTGTTAGTGTGCTTTCGCCAATCAGGAAATGTACTATGATCATCCAGATTTGTTTGTACACTTAAAAAGAAATTAGTAACTGAACATATGCTTATTCACAGTCTCAGTGTTTACGGTTTTCTGATAAAATGGTGAGTGACGTTCTGTATTTATTAGTATGTCCAGTTTCGTCTGACAGCAATTATAATTAAAAATTCTCCCAAAATAACAATAAAAATTAAAAAAACACCTGAAATATGTAGGATACACTAAAGAAAAATATCAAGATGTTTTTGTATTTAACATGTGCTATTTAAGAGAACACGGAAAGTATTGTCTGTAAACAATTTATTCTTCTGGCTCTGGTCACAACCTCCTTCGGCAATTAGAAGATCTGAACATTTCATACCTTCCTCTTACAAAGAATTTGGAAGAGGCAAATTTCTAACTCCCAACTGATTATCAAATTGGAGTGCACCTGAGACTCTGAACTCAAGTACCTGAAAAAAGTGACATGAAAAAAAGCAACTTCATCATCATAAAAAGCTCATTTAGCAGTTTAGCAACTCCTAGGTCCAGCTCTCTCTGCCAGGTCAGGGGTCTGATACTCTTACACTTCCAGGCAGCAGACATACAAAGCTTGAATCTTAATTGGTTTGCATTTAAGTGGCTTTAATAGATTATAGTAGAGATTAACATCCTATGTAGAAGCCTGATTTCAAATTCAGCTTTGAACAGATCTGATTTCTACCTTCAGACTTTTCACCTTTAAAAAAATCATTGCTTTTCTTCCACTCCGCTGAAGTTGAAGGCAAGATGCTTGGCTTGCTGGCTGAGAGAGGCACACACACTCACCGCATTAATAAAATAAGGTTACAGGCAGACGCGGATCTGAGCCTGGGGAGCTCCTTAACACAGTCACCGAAAGCACTGACCACCATAAACACTGGTGTATACAAGGACAAAGGGACAAAAGAGCGAGACTCCCACTTATTAATGCATCTTCTCCTCTGTAGCTAAAGCACCATATGTACCCAGCTCTACAGGCTGACAGCGTATAAAAGCAGCAGGTACTTACAAAGTCTTAGCAGACAGTAAAGGAAAAAAAAGTCAAAGTTAGAGCTGAAAGATGAAGCACACTACCACCGTCGTGGTCCGAGGTCCACCGACCTGCACAGAACGACAGCTCCCACCTGACCCCACCGGGCTTTGGATCAAATTCCAAATGCACAAGGTAAGCTTTAAAGAGATGCGAGGGGCCAGCCATAAACATCCCTTACTGCCAACCCCCACTGACCTTTGGCTGGCTAAAACACTGCATGACACAGACTGCACCTCTATTCTTTCACAATTTCCCATCTATCCACCCAGGGCAATGCAGCTAAACCCCCCACACACACCTTCTTTTCTCTCTGGGATGGTCTCATTATTCATAAATATATCCAAAAAACTCATAAAGCTAAGCTGCTTCTTTGTGCATATAAACGTGCACTTTGATTTAGGGGCATATTATCTGTTGAAAGCCATCAGAAGTCAGGACTGCAAGGATGCTACCGTTTCTCTGTGGGCGTAGGGCAGGGAATATGAAGGACCCTCCATACCCGACCCAGAAGTGGCAAAGCAAAGGGCAGCAGCCACGAGGCACTCAGCCAGTGGTCCCAGCCACTGGAGCCACGATGCAGACAGCTTCCTGGGGAATACCACTGTCCTTGACCCTCCTTGATCCTCATTATGGAGGCCACACCATGAGACCTCGGAGGGAGATTGGGCAGTGTGAAAGGGAATGGAAATGAAGGAGTCTTCAGGGCTCCTGAATGAGCATGAAGGACTTCCCCAGGGATAAAGCCAGCGAGGCTGCCGGTTGCAGAAGAGCACAAATAAATACAGCAGGAGGGGGAGCAGATGTGGCAGTCACACACCTTAGTGCAGATAAAAAGATAGCTCTTTCCTCAGTAGTTTCTGGTAAGAAGCCAGAATATTTTGAAGAGCAGTTAGTGAGAAATGCAAAGTGTGCTGCATGGTGGCAAGTGCACTCTGCAAGACTTTTAGGCTGAGCTGGCTAAATTTACAGCTACGCCTACCCACTTAAAGTAACCTGGATCACAGCTTAGCTGTAATATGCAGCCTCCTCATCAAATCCCAATGCATTTGAATTTCAATGCACCTAGACTTCTATTTTGCAGGTATTAAATCAAAAGCAGAGGAAGGATCAGGATCACAGTGAAGATGAGCATCTGACCATTCCTAGTTCCCAGGTCTGTCCTCAAACCAAACTTCCAAAACCTGTCTGCCACTGCTCCAGTGAAAGATCCTGCCACTAAAACCTCGCACAAAACTTCGCTGAAATACATGGCACAGTTTGCTCACCATGACATGCAGCCCAGCAGTGAAGAGGACAAAAGCCACACTGGTCAGGCAAGATGTAGGTAGGGGTATCAACTGAAGTCTCATTTTATAAAGTTGCCCAATTCTGGCAGGCACCTTCAGCCTTTCCAGCTACACCGATTCCCACGTAGCAAAAGCCATTCCTGTATTTGTCAAACTAATTTGTTGGTGAGGATGCGAGGGACTGACAGCCCTTTCCACACATGGTATGATGCAGACAGGCACTGAACGCAGCAGACTGGAAAAACAACACTGAAGAACATCTCCACCTTAAAGGTGCTATCTCACCAACAAAATATATAGCAGATCTGCATTGGCCCAGACCATTACTTTCCCTGGCAAGGACTTGGGGACAAAGCTCCTTAAAACAGTAGTAATCATATTCCACTCATGCTCCTTTTTACTGCCAGCTGTAAACTAGCTCCACATGCATCATGGTTTTGCATCAAAATGTGCACAGACCAAACCCATATCCAAAGGGACAAGGTAGATCCGATTTACAGCTTTGACAGGTCTGTGCACCCGAGGCGGAGCGTGCACGAAATAGCCTGACATCTCACTTGGAGAGCGGTTAAGACCCTGCTAGCAGAACTGGATGCAGAGCCACAACAGCCTCCCACAAAGACCCAGCGAAAGAGCAGGGAATTTGCCATCCATTTTTCAAGAAACACGAGAGGCAGGAGTGCACTCACCAAGGCAGTGCTGAGGAAGAGACGAGTCCAGTTTGATCCCAAGTGGCATATCCCTTTGACAGGACAAGCCCAAGGGAAACCACAGCTGCACTGGGAAACGAACACACTGTCTCGAATCACTTCAGTAATGAGACACCACACTGGAAACCACTTAGCCTTTAGTGTATCTGAATCAACGCAAATTGAAGTTATCCTGGCCCAATACATATATTACCAGCAATACCCGTAAGAGGCCAATTGCTTGGCAGAAGAGGATGAGAAGTCCAAGTTCAATTTAGAGACTCACAAATTCTGTTTGTGTGTTACCAACCCAATATTAGGGTTCTTTTTTTCTTTTTAGCACGATTTCTAATTTAAACGGAAAACCTAGGCCCATCCTGCTGACAACTGAAAACATATTTACTAATATGCTCTGTGCTACTATGGAAGAACTGTCTGCAGAAAAGCCTCTGTACTTCATCTGGATCACAGAATCCTTTGGTTGGAAAAGGCCTTTAAGATCACTGAGTCCAACTGTACCTATCCACTACTAAACCATGTCCCTAAGCACCTCATCTGCCCGTCTTTTAAATACCTTCAGGGATGAGGACTCCACCACATCCCTGGGCAGCCTGTTCCAATGCCTGATAGCCCTTCCTGTGAAGAAATTTTTCCTAATATCTAATCTAAACATCTGCTGGTGCAACCTGAGGCCATTTCCTCTCGTCCTACTGCTTGTTAGTTGGCAGAAGAGATCAACACCCCCCTGGCTCCCCCCTCCTGTCAGACAGTTGTAGGGAGCGATAAAGTCTCCCCTCAGCCTCCTCTTCTCCAGGCTGAACACCCCCAGGTCCCTCAGCTGCTCCCCATCAGCCTTGGGCTCCAGACCCCTCACCAGCTTCATCGCCCTTCTCTGGGCTCATGCTCCAGCCCCTCAATGTCCTTCCTGGAGTGAGGGGCCCAAAACTGAACACAGCATTTGAGGTG
>NW_009259687.1:1848180-1858182 GCF_000687185.1 Egretta garzetta | reverse complement strand
CATGGATCCAGCCTGTCCAGGTCCCTCTGTAGAGCCTTCCTACCCTCCAGCAGATCAACACTTCCACCCATCTTAGGGTCATCTGCAAACTTGCTGAGGGTGGACTCAATCCCCTCATCCAGGTCATTGATAAAGATGTTAAACAGAACTGGGGCCAACACTGAGCCCTGGGGAACACCACCTTGTGACCAGATCTCTGTATGTCTCAAGTGGTAGAGCACTGGAAAACTCCCCTGAAGCTGAACTCTTCCTGTCTCATTACATTCCAGAGTTAACACCCAGGCAAGATAACTTCAGCAAGATCAGATAGCTCCAAACTATTGTTCTCCTCTACTTAGAAACACCATTATGTTGCACATATTCATATCATTCAAACTGTTTTTCCTAAAGCTGTTGGCTACCAACAGCCCTTTCCCTTGCAGAATCAAATGCTGCCATGAGTACTAATGCAGGTTCCCAGCCAAAAATTTTTAGACCCTCCCCAGTTCAGACAGATGACAAGCATACATGACTTAAAAGATGTTTTCGATAAATGAATTGTCGCTTCCTTGGTGGAAATCAGGCTCCTTCATTTCATTCTCACCGAATGGTCCTGGCATTGCTCCTGAGAGAGCAGGTGACTGGCAAGAGCTGTGGGGGAGGACCAGCAACAGAAAGGAGGTGGGACAAACCAGAGAAAACAAGTGAGCCAGCACAGTGCTTCTTCCTTCCACCAGCAACTTGCAAGGGGATAATTAACAGGATTGACTATTTACCTGAGGATGAATCTGTGGTTTATCACATGTAGCCTCAAAATCCAGCACTAAGAAGTAGTGATATCTCTGTGGAGGAAAGGATGACATTGCTGCCATGGAAGCTCCAAAGCCGTGGGACGCCAGTTTCCTGCTTACGATGGAGCTGTACCCTTTGAGAACACCAGCCGGGAGGAGGGAGCACACAGCTTGTCTTGCCCTTTGAAGTAAGTTTTGGGGAAACTTTGCTGCTCCAGTATGGAGGAGTGCTATCATTGAACATCCAGAGGCATCTGAAACTGAAGACAGACTCACGTTACTCATGCACACATACATCTCATCTCTGCTAGTATCTCTTCACTGGCCTCTGTCAGGGATTTTCTGTGTGCTTCCTGGTGGAGGTTCCAGCATCTCAAACCTGAAATAACATAGTAACCTGCTCTAAGCATGACAGATGACATTTGGACTGAGCTCAAGGTGTCCAGAATCATGGGCAACTGGAAATTAACCTCTACAAACGTCTCTAAATTAAGAACTATGAGACACACAACAGTCATTGCTCCAGGCATCAGATCACAACCCCCTGCTTTTTCCATAGCAGAACACAACACAAACCACTTAAGCATAGAAAATCTGATCTAAACCCCATTGAAATTTCTGAGGAGGCCTTTTGCCTTTTTGTATACAATGCAACTTCTAATACATGGTAGGAATTAAATACAGCAGTACACATATCAACACTATAACCCATCCAAACAGTTTGGCCCTAAAACGCCTGTTAGTTGCACCAAAACCTCCCACTTCCATTACAAATCCACACGTCTGGTGGCTGGAAAGCTTCTCCCCAGGGAAGTTCTCATTTGCTCTGTGTATGAGGTTTCTCAGAGATGTGATTCTAGTGCTATGCTTGATTTCTTACTTCAGGCATTTCTCAGAGGAGGATATTGGTTCAACAAACCCATATGTGAACCGCAGGGATTGCAGGAACTGTAAAACATAAGACTCTATAGGTTACAGTCTCCCTCCCAAAAGAGTACCTCACGGATTTTAACAGATTTATTACAATGAGGTGTTCAAGCCCAGCTCATGGAGGTGTTCCACAGCTGGGTTACAGTGACCGATAGCAAATGAGGTGAACCACAACAACCCAGTCCTCTTGAACAAGGATATGAGTACCCCCTTTAACTATATATATATTATTTATATTTAAAATCCATCCTCACGGTTGGTCCCACTATTTGTGGCTCTGGGCAAGAGCTCCATTGCACCACATGCCACCCACCCGCCGGGCTTCTGAGCCCAGCCTCCCCGCGCCTGCGCTTGCTTTTTGCTCCGCTGCGAAGGGCTGGAAGCACCCACCGTGAGAAACAGAGCCGAAACGGGCAAGGCGAAACGAACTCGCCGCCCACGAACAAAGTTGCTGTTTGCACAAAAGACAGCGTTTGCTCTCTCCCATCCGTTAGTCCGTCAGGTAAATAATGCACGTGCCAAAACACACACTTAATGAGGTAAATAATATGCCTTGAATAACGGCTAAATCTGTATTTACCTGCGAGACCAGAGAAACTCGGAAGGACCAGATTAGGAGATAATTGCGGCTGAGCAGGTTGTGTGCTTCGAGTAAACACGCATTTGGTAACCTTCCCTTTCCAAGGTTTTGAGTGAAAGGCAAAATTCAAAGGAGGTGAGATGTTTAAGACGGAGCCAGTGCCCACGCTGCCAGTTCCATGGCGTAAATGCATCCCCACCTTGTGGCTATCATGTTTTGGGGGGCTGCTTGCTTTATTAAAGCAGTGTGCCAGGCAGCAGGTACCCAGAAAAATGAAAATTCAAGTTACAAAACCATAACAAAGAGCCCAACATTGCATTTATCCTAAAGGGGCTCAATTCTACCTATTGCTTTTCCATCTACAGCTTTTACTGTCATTAATAAATGCATTACAGCCAAACAGAAGTTAGTTATATTCACTTCTAACCTGCCCCAGATAAGAGATATTTAAGGTATACGCACTTTAAATCTTCAAGCTACCAGCTATGAATCTAAAGGCCCATCACAGCAAATATAACATCTCGGAATAAAGCAGCTTGTAAGTTAGTTGCGGTAAAACGTGGTCTTTAGCCTACTGCATAAAGTGAGATATACAGTTGGAGTGGGGGAGGCAGGCAGGCTCCAACCCCTATATCAAACACAGGCAATAAAACATACATTATCCACCCACACACAGCAAGATCAGTGCCTCTCTAACACATCTCAACAGGCAAGACTAGGGCACGAGACATGAACCCCACGGATCTTCAGGCTGCAGTGGTGCAGTGGTTCCCGAGCCACCTAGTCCACATGGCAAAGACAAACCGGCCATCTCGGCAGGAGTCAGGCACATCACCACGTGGACACGGCAGCACCGCTCCAGACCCTGGCCGGCCTGTGTCACACAGGTACCGTGGGACATCAGCAGAGGGAAATAACAGCTAACATCTACTGCCTGCTTACACTAACAGCTTCTGCAGGCAGTCCATGTCTAATGACAGCATCAGGCTCCCCATCCTAAAAGCATCCCTCCCCACCCTCCTGCGTAATGGAGGGAGCGATGCTCTGAGCAAAGGTGCACGAGTGGGGTATTGCATGCCGATTCCCCCACGCAGACAGCATACAAATACGAGCAACCCCACTGCAAACGCCACGCTTCCAGCCAGATGAAGTTTTAACTGCATGTTTACCCAGCCACTGCTCTAGGTGCCCTGGGAAGACCTCACATCATCTTCTCTGGCAAGGTCAGAGTGTCTCAGAGCACAAGATAGCTGGTGAGCAAACACACTTTATTAGAAGTCATGTAAAGCATTTACACCGGCTATGACAATGCAAAGCGCTAGTAATTACCCTTTTTTTTTTTTTTTTTCCAACAGACAATAATGCAAGCAATGCAGCTTCAAAAACTGGAAACCCAGCTCTATCCATATAAATCCACATGTTCAATGATTCCGTTTCCAAACCTACGTAAAATGCCACATATATATTTCTTATGCACATAGGGTCAGATTATAATCTCAGACAGTGCAAGATGTCGCATCTGGCATTCAACCCTACTAGGTTAATATTTCACATCACGCAGCTCCAGCTCCTTACACAGATACACATGAAACGTAATGGGACCACGAGCTGAGGCTGGACTTCAGGAATTATTTTGACAGATTGTACACAGACCTAGGAAAATGTGACAGCACTTTACATTTGCAACACCCAATAACACAGGAAATGGCCACGCGTGGTAGGTTTCAGCTGGAAGATAAAGTTTGCGTTATGGGCTGTATAACAGCACATGCCACATGTGACATCACTGGCTATAATCAGCAACTGTCTTTTAAAAATAATTTTAAAAAAATGTAATCTCTGGACATCAGACAGCCACAGGTAACAGGACAAGCTCGGGCTGATAACAGTTCTTGCTTGTCTGTGGTCCAAGCACCTGGCACAGGAGCACGACAGTTCAATCACCAGCAAGTAAGGAAAGCCAGGAGGAAGGCAAGTGCCAGCCGTAGCTGCCAGCTTGCCAGGGGCCCCACTGACCGAGAAGCAGAGAATCTGCACTGGTGGCTGTCACACTCCAGGCTTCCCACAGGGGAAGCCGCTTAGTGGCAACCACAGGCAGGAAGGAACAGGATGGGGAACTCCTGCCACACGAAGGACACCAGTGACAGAAGCCAGAAGGGCACTCTAAGTGTTCTCCCCCACCTGCAGGACAGCCCCAAAGCCACAGAGAGAGACGTGCACCACTCAAGTTGCAGAGGATTCAAATTCAATGGCCAGACAAGTCAACCTATGAACTTAAGCTTAATGGGTTCTTTGCACCTAACATTAATATTTACTTTTTATAACCATATCTAGAGAAAATCATCTGGCAGCAAGAGAAGGCATAACAGCTTGCCTTTAACCCAAAAATAGTCCCCTTCGCTGTCCAGTTTGATAAGGTGATGCAGGGAGGGGGCGAGAAAACAAACACCTAAGTTCAGGTTGGAGGGGCGACCCAAGAAATTATATATTTTACGTGAGCCTTCATTTACACATTAAATTACTTTGTTATGGCAATATGGCCCTCCACCATATTAAAAAAAATAAACAAAAAAAAATCTAAAGGACAAGACAAACTAAAAATAAAAAATAAAAGCAAGCAAGCTTTGGGATTCATACGCTTCAGTTTATTCCCTGTGCAAAGCCTGGGTAGGGGCAGCTGAGACTCCTGGCCTCCAATAGACAACTGAACTCAAGGCTAGAGCAACCAAAACCAATCCAAAATGTAAGTCAGGTTTGTCTTATTTTATTACAGTGTCTTATTTTATTAAATTATAAAGAGGGTAATAAAGATGCTTTTTGAGAACAAAACCACATACATTTAGCAACACCTGGAACAGAGTATAACAAAAAATACAGGACTTCATTTTTGTAGCTGTTCAAATGCATACTCAGAGGTCAAATGTGAGCCCATATTTCAGTTGTGTGAAGATATAACTGAAGAACAATAGAGATAACTCCTTTTTTTTTTAAATCAACCTTAACCTAAAAACAAATATTTCATTAGACGAACTACAGTCCAAAAACGACAAGTAAAACAAACAACAAAACACAAAGCTTTTAGAACTGTTTTAATAAAGTAACATGATTTTAGACAGGTGAATTTGCTTCTTTAATTTGTTAACCTCACAGTATCATCCCTTGAACATGAATCCAGTACACTTCCAGGGTTGCACTCCCTTCACTTTCGGCTGGGTTTGTCTCCGTCACTGCTAGACAGCCAAGCCCATGGTTTGGAAAATTCATAACTTAACTTTCCCAAAGCATTGCCATGGATGCCTATACGCTGTCCCATCATTATTCAGCTCAGACATAACTTGGCATCAGTCATACTTTTTTTTTTTTTTTTTTTTTTTTTTTTTACAGCACTCCGCAATCACACCCAACCTCTTCCCACTACAGATGAAGACGTCCCTGTTCCCAAGAACTTACAGTCTAAAATTAGATACAATACAACAAGTGAGGGTAACAGCAGAGAAGAATGAGGGTTACAGGAGCAAAGTGAGGCAACCGCTCATCCAGGAGATATGTGCATCTCAGTAGTTCAATTAAAAAAAAAAAATTCACTCTATATAGGCACCGGCTTCCCCCTATATGGGCATTACGGAAGAGATAAGTGAACACAGAAAGGGTTGACTACAGGATGGAGGGCACTCTCGGGTTAAGGAAGATCTCTCCCATTTCTTGAGCTCATTCTTCCCGCTGTGTTCCTTGGCCGATATGTCAAAGGCACCACCAGATATGTCAGCTATGTCAGAGCACCAGAATCTCTTCCATTGTGACATCACAGACGCGATGGCTTGTGAGATCACAATGAGCAAGGCCGAAGGCGCTGATTACTATGGGAAGGACTTGCTGGGGCTATCACACCCTACGAGGCTGGGAAACAAACACATCTCAGTTCACTTGACAACACAGTGAAACCCGCACGAGACTCCACACCAGTAGGAACTCATCTCAACAGACCACCCAGAAGCTGTCCCAAAAACGCACGCACAATTTCTTTCCAATTTTACTAGGCCACCTCTGCTAGGCAACCCGCTTTCATCAGCTCCTTGACTGGTCTCCTAAGACAAGCTTTGCTGTATATTTTTAAACCTTCTCCAAGAGTAACTGCAGATAGGCAAATGGGTCTAAGCTGAAGACTGAGGAAGTTCCACACAGTTACACACTGGTCACTTAGAGGAAATGTAGAGGAAGGAAACAACAAAATTAAAAGCAGCAACAACAGAGATGCATACACCAAAAGACTGGAAAGCCGCAGTGGAAGAGTGGATTTGGTATTAAGGAAAAGAAAGTTGCAGCGGACCAAGAACCCTCTAGTCCAGTCTCCTGCCTCTGTGTGGGAGCCATAAGAAAATGCATCAGGGTGAAGCTACACAAAATAGGTTACTGAACCAATAGTTCTGGGAGGCCAAAAGGAGGCAGGCCTGTCCTTCCCTCTTGGTCATACTCTCCTGATTACCTTACACCAGTTCCTGAGTTTCTCTAGCCCCTCTGTGAGCTGATTCAACCACAGGAACCTATAAAAGCGCTAATGCAGCCAGAGTAAAACCCAGTTAAAACAAGACAGTTTCCTGCTGGTTTAGTGAGACAAATCAGCTCAGGGCCAGGCTGGATGAGTGCCAAAGCTCAAAGGAAGGGATGGGCCCACATCGTCAGAAGTAGGAGGGAGATGAACCATTGCGAGCTGTTGTTTGGCTCAGCCACTCACCAAACCAGGTACCCAGACCAGGATACGTACAACTGGGATGGTATGGCACTTTGCAGGAAACAGAGAAGGTATCTTGGCTCTAGCAGCATAAACACATAAAACTTGAAGTCGGAAAGCCCATCGGACCATCCTGTCTGAAGCTCATGTAATTCTGGCCATAAAGTTTCCACTTCATTACTCCTGAATTGAGCCCAAAGGCTTGAACATCTTTCAGAAGAAGTTTCTGGCCTTGAATTGCAGCATCAAGTATGGAGGCTCCCCACTACCTTCAGACAGTTCGTTCCAATGGTCAATCCATTTGCTGTCAAAAAATAACACATCTTAAGTTTTCATTCAAACTTTTCCAGCACTGGTCTTTGGAGCAAGTTCTGAAATTTACAGCATTTCAATGCTCTCAATCCCGAGCAGAGCTCCCAGAGCCAGAAGTAAGAGATTTGTAGTTACTACGCTTCTAGTCAGTAAAAGCTACTATTGCATATTGGCCTAATTTAGCGGAAAGGAGACCTAGCAGGCCACCCTTTGTTTAATGGAATCTAGCACGCGTAATTACTTGATTTTCATACACATGAATGCCACAGTTGTTCAAACCACACCTTCGTTATCTGAAAAAACGAACTTGAAGGTTAACACTGGAGAGTTCCAAATGAATCTCAGACTGGATTCAGGGAGACAACACTTGCAATGCTCAATACACTGTTCACTTTTGATCTTCACAAGTTCCAGTAGTACTAAAAGAAAGTCTACACTCTGCCAAAACTCTGTCCTGGTAGACAGGCAAATGCTCCGAGCAGCGTAGCAGCTACAATGGGGCACGGTTTCCACACAACCCAGTCTCAGTGAGCACAGAAAACCAGCCAGGAAAGATGTTGACCCTAATATTCAACCACAGAAAAAATAACAACTATAACAAATACAGCTGGGTGGGGAAAAAACAAAAGTTTTTTTTGTTAGGAGTGAAGTATCTATACCTGCACGACATATCTGGAGAGAACACAACCTCTCAGCTGGCATTTGGCCAGCACAGCTAACTTCTCTTAGGGGAGAGAAAAGTTGCCAAATGGTATCTAGCAGCAATAGCCAGCACCTCTGCTCTAGGTTACACTTCGAGAGCCACAACTTGTCCTCTTCTCCCCTCATTCCCCTGCTTGCCATTGCACCATGCTGGCATGTCAGCTCAGCACTACTAAAGTAAAAACACCAGGAGTCTCAGGATGACCACTTCCAACAACAACACGTGCTTCAGATCCAAGAACAGACTTGTGACAAATGCATAGTTGCTTAATAGCCTTCAGTGTTCTCCTCTAAGTACAGCCACAGGGGCTGGTCCTATACTGTTTACCTGAACTTCCCCAGACCTGCACTCTACAGTTTCGTTGCCCTTTACTGGAGGTGGCTACTGGATCTATACAGGGGCAGAGCCAAGCGCAAAAACATCACACATTTCAGCCTCTTCCAGAACTCCATTTCCAAAATTTAATGGGGGAAAAGAATAATCTAAAAAAATAAAATCAAGACCTACCAAAGTTAAGAAAGCCAAAACAAGATAAGCACTGAAACAGCTGTAACCAGGCCTCCTAAAGAAATCATATGGAAGTTAGGTCTCCCTCAACTGCAGAGCAGAAACTTTAGGTCATATCAGTGTATATTCAATCCAAGGACTTCTTTATTTAGCATCAAGCACACGAGCATTTTCTTTTTAATGCTTTAATGGGTTTCTTCTTTCGGATTTTGGTAACACTCAAATCTGTCTTGCTATACACACTAACTTAAAAAAAAAAAAAAACAAAACCAAAAAACAACACAGCATTCATGTACAGCAACCCAAAGTTTGAGGAACAAGAACCATAAAAGGGCTGCTCTTTGAAACAAGACAAGCATTTAGTCCACGCTATAAATTAACAAGAAAATTCAGTTGCAAAGGTCAGAATTCAGTACTTGAAAAAGGAAACAAAAATATCTGAAATCAAATTTCCCAAGCCCACACAACGAAGAGTAACCAACTGGACTTCTAACACATTACTTATTTTAAGAATAATTCATTCTTGGAAATAAAAGTTCAAATGCCAACTTTAACATCAAGTGATATGAGATGCTGCAATGTTGCAATGAGCAACTAAAGGATACAATAAATTCAAGTTACCGTTAAAAAAAAAAAAAAAAAAATCTTCAAACAACTGTCTTAACATCTGATGGGACAAGTGCCTTCAAGATGTACCTGCCCAGAGCCCTGTGCACCTCATCCTTCCCGAGGTACAGTGCAAACATTAACCTATTAGAAAACTTGCCGGTCCCTTGCAAAGCAGCTGAAAGAATGTTAAGAGTTCAGACTAAGCAGCAGCTCTCAATCCACCCACTTGTGAAACCAAAAGCTCAGTAAGGAAAAAGAGATAAGTAAAAAAGTAGTAAAACAAATGTCAGACTTAGTAGCAAACAGGCCAGCAATGACCACGTAAATCCACAGGACTTGTAAAAGACAGAATGTAAGGAGTAAATGACAACACCTTTTTCATACATCTCAGTTTAGAAGAAACACCTGTAACAGCACAACAGCAAGAAAAGAACAGCAGAAGAAATTCCTACTGCCAGTCAGGAATCAAGTAAACAGATCCTGCACTTCTAAGCCTTCTCAAGTTTACTTCAGTCTCAAGATCCGAGACAGGTGACCAGTTCAATCTCACAGGATAAAAAAAATAGGGGGGGGATTTTTCATACATCTCAGTTTAGAAGAAACACCTGTAACAGCACAACAGCAAGAAAAGAACAGCAGAAGAAATTCCTACTGCCAGTCAGGAATCAAGTAAACAGATCCTGCACTTCTAAGCCTTCTCAAGTTTACTTCAGTCTCAAGATCCGAGACAGGTGACCAGTTCAATCTCACAGGATAAAAAAAATAGGGGGGGGAAAAAAAAAAGTCAAACCTCCTAATCCCCCATCACCTTCATCCATGAACCTCCACATCCCAAAAGTAACATGAAAAATCCTCGCTGCTG
>NW_009259687.1:1826910-1847331 GCF_000687185.1 Egretta garzetta | reverse complement strand
GGGCCACCCCTTGCCCCCCGCCTGTCCCCTGGGGCCATCCCGCCGTGTCCCCCAGTGCCACCTCCCGCGGCCCCCGAGGCCTCCCCGCTCTGCGCTCAGCCCAGGCCCCAGCAGCTCCGGCCCTCAGCGAACCCAGCGTCAGCTGTAAACGCAGCATCACCCGTGCGTGGCGTTCACGTTGGCTGCAGCAGCACCGCTCGTCTTCCTGCTGGATCAGGGCGGCGCTGCCGGAGCTGATAGCTCATCCTTGGTCTTAACGGTGCCCAGGTAGGGCTGCACCAGTGACCGCGGCTGATGCTGGCCAGCGTTCCCTCCCTCCGTTTGATTTGGATTAAGTCAATGTCAGGTCACTCAGCACGCCTGGGGCTGTGTTCCTTCCCCTTTGCTTGGACATCAGTCACCAGCTTCCAGTTCTTGCATGTTCATGCAGCTGTCTGATCCTAAACCTGTGTCTGGACCTTGCCCAGTCCCCGCTAGACACCCCTCAGCCGTGGCATCTCCTCCCCATGCCTGTGGCTGGCACCCCCAGCCAGGACACTCACAACTTAGCTGCAAGGACACCTAATCTTTAGCCTGCTGCCATGCCTGCAACCCTTGGGAAGCGCGGCTGCAATGACAAGCATACAAGCTGGGGCCATTCCCCCGCTTTGCTCCCTTCTTTGCCCCCCCACGTTAACTCACGCCTCCACATTTCAAGCCAGCAGCTCCTTTGCACCGTCCCTGATTCTCCACATGTGTGCGAAGAGCACACTCAGTCACCAGCTCACACAAATAGGACTGCATGGGATCCTAGAGGTCACCTCACCCATCCTCTGCCCATAGGCGGGAGTGGTCCTACCTCTCAGTCATCCGCTGTCCTCTTCAAATCATCCCTTAAGCCTTTCTCTGGCTCTGTGCCTAAAAATATCAGACAAAAGTAAGCACTGGGGTGCAGAGATCACTGACTGCCCCTCCACGCGAGGTCGGCTGCTCGCACTTTCCTGGCTGCCTGGCTGGATCTGCCAGGTACCACTGCCTTTAATTGCGTTGCCGACTCTATGGCTGAATTTATCGTTTTCCTCTGTTTGTATGCAGCCTTGAACTTGGGAGGCCTGAATCATGGAAGTAGCATGTCAGAACTAAAAAAAAATACCAACAGCAAACCATTTAATAATAGAAAGAGTTCCTTTAAGCCCTCTTAGATTTGGCATCTCTCAGCCTCCCACCCACATAAGCAAGGATAATGTGAAGTTTTACTTCTAAGCTTAGCTGTATCGCTGTGATTTGTCAAGCCTTTTGTATTGGGTTTGCGTGGCAAGGTTTTGGTAGTGGGGGGGCTACAGGGGTGGCTTTTGTGAGAAGCTGCTAGAAGCTTTCTCTGTGTCTGATAGAGCCAATGCCAGCCAGCTCCAAGACGGACGCGCTGCTGGCCAAGGTGAAGCCCATCAGCGATAGTGGTAGCGCAGCTGGGGTAATGTATTTAAGAAGGAGAGGAAAAAAAGTGCATAATTGCAGCTGGAGAGAGGAGTGAGAGGATGTGAGAAACAACTTGCAGACACCAAGGCCAGTGCCAAAGGAGGAGGAGGAGCTCCAGGCGCCGGAGCAGATTCTGGTGCAGCCCATGGTGGGGCAGCCTGTGCCCCTGCAGCCCAGGGAGGCCCACGGGGGAGCAGATCCCACCTGCAGCCCGGGGAGGACCCCATGCCAGAGCAGGGGGGTACCTGAAGGAGGGAAGGATGGACCCACACTGGAGCAGTTTGTGAGGAGCTGCAGCCCATGTGAAGGACCCACGTTGGAGAAGTTCGTGGAGGACTGTCTGCCATGGGAGGGAGCCCACACCAGAGCAGGGGCAGAGTGTGAGGAGTCCTCCCCTGAGGAGGAAGGAGCAGCAGAGACAGCATGTGATGAATGGACCCCAACACGCATTCCCCGTCCCCCTGCGCCGCTGGGTGAGAGGAGGTAGAGAAAATTAGAAATTAAGTTGAGCCCAGGAAGAAGGGAGGGTAGGGGAACGATGTTTTAAAATTCAGTTTTTATTTCTCATTATCCTACTCTGATGTGATGGGTAATAAATTAAACTGATTTCCCCAAGTTGAGTCTGTTTTGCCCGGAATGGTAATTGGTGAGCTATCTCTCCCAGCCCTTATCTCAACCCACGAGCTTTTTGTTGTATTTTTTCTCCCCTGTCCAGCCAAGGAGGGGGTGTGATAGAGCGGCTTTGGTGGGCACCTGGCGTCCCACCAGGGTCAACCCACCATACCTTTGGTGACTGATATATGGTTTGCCAGGGACCCAAGAGAGAGAATTGAGGGCCTTTGTGCTGTGGCATTCCTTGAGCAAGCTGTCCCTGCCCCTCCTTCTCAGGGATGGAAACTAGCTAAGACGTGCTTGAAATTATACTGCAACCCCAAAGCTTGAAATTTAGGGCTCACAGCCTGCTTGTGTTTCTAGGAGGATGAGAGAGAAGAGACCTTTTCACTGCTGACCTCTACATCTAGCAGTAAAAAATAATTTTTTTCTCAGTAGACTAACAATGAATGGCTCATAGACGTGTGCACCTCCTTTTTTCACCAGCCAAGGCTCACGCTGTTTCCAAGGTTTGTCAGGCAGCACAGCAGGCAGGAGATTTCCTCCTGGCCATATTTTTTTTTTGTGGGGGAACCCCTTTTCCCAGCTGAGCATCTGCAATAATCAGGGGCCACATCTTGGCTTCTGCCAGCCTCAGTGACCCTTGTGAGATCTGCACAAGTTGTCCTCCAAAGCCTGCAGGACAGCAATGCGATTTCTTTCAGCAACTGCACTTTCAAAGAGGTCCTTTTTTCTGGCACAGCTATCAGCTGCCGAAGAAGGCACCCAAACCAGTTTGAAGAGAGCCATGTTTTATTAAATATCGTCACTGTTTCTGTAGTGTTCATATCTGAGCCTGTCTTATGTGAGTGTGCATGTCTCAAATGAACACTGCGGGCCACTGAAAATGTCACCTACAGATTAATCTGGCTCACTCCAGGCTCCTGTAAAAATGAACGAGGCTGATCAATAGATATCCTGTGGCTTCCCTATCAATGCCCAGGCCCCTGTAGCATCCTCGCTGGGAACAGGTCCCCTCCCTGAGCAACACAGTTGGTGGCAGAGCTGTGAAATGCAAAGGTGGATGACTGTCACGGGGCCCTGGGCAGGCAATGCTGAGAAACTGGGTCATGCAGATGGGGAAAAGTGGGCAAAAGGGCTGATAGTTGCTGATCAGGGTCAACTTATTTATTCCTGGTAGCACAGCCCATGCCAGTCCTGCTACGCCATTGCCTCAGGACGGACAGAAACAGCCCTCAGTCAGTCCGGGAGCAAGTGAGTGTGTTTCAGGAGCAGGTCTGGTGACTTAATTGCTTGTCCTACTTTAGAGATTTTGGGATGGCTAGAAGCAGCCCAGAGGAAATAGGGTCCGCACTGGGGCGGTGTCTGGGCTGTCCTGATTTACACTGAGGACTACCTTCGAACCCTGGGTGTAAAGGGCAGCTGGAAGCTTCCCGCTGTGCCCCCCTCTCCTACGGCTGGATTCCCTGTGCTGCCGCCAAGAGATGCAGCAGCCTGGTCTACAGTTACCTGTAAGTTTTATTTGTTTTAAAAACCCTAACATTTTCTTGACAAAGCATCATTTCATTCAGCACAGATGTGTAGCCACCTCTGGGCTGACGGATGGACAGGGCATTACAAGAAGGCAGCAAACTGATGGGGCAGGGTAAGGCAGAAAATACAGAATAAACCCTCCCTGGACCCTGCGTGGCAGCTCCAGGGGATCCTCCGTGTGAATAAAGGGCTGAGCCCATCCTAGCACAAGATGAGGTATCAGGTCACTGCCTGCTGCTGGGTCAGCAGAGAGGAGGAGGAGGAAGGTCCTGTGCCTCCTTCCCAAGGGTCCCTGGAGCACAGCTCCTTTAAAAGCAATGGGATTTCACATGATTACAGCACAAAGAAACGTCACCTCATTTTAAAGGCGACTCCTCTAGTTCTGTTCCTCTGCTTATGCTGAATGCAACTTTTAAATGTCGTATAATACACATGGCAAGTAGTCTTGTATCACTGTTTTCTACTTAACAAGTTAATAACATGCCAACCCAAATCCTTCAGTTACTAACGCCACCGGTGGGACTCATTAACCAACGTGAACACATATTTAAGGGAATACTAATATTCACAACGTACATTTTTATATTCATGTTGTCATTCTTGGAACCACAGCTCAGTTCATGTATTCTGTTGAAACATTTGTTTGCAGAGGATTTCTCTCTCCCTTTTCCTCCCAACACAGATCCTATCACTGGGGTATCATTCTGGTGAATGATATTAATGACAGCTTGTCATCATGGAAACCTATTCCTAGCTGTCAATTAAAGGGTGTTTTGAAAGAAAGCAGCTCGTTCAACCCCGGTGGGACCAAGTGTGTCTCATTGTTTGACAGTGACCCCCTTGATGAATTTGGGAGCAGTGGCAGCGGCAGCTCTGTGGGGCCAGGAGGTTTGCAGATGCAGCACAGGGCTCTTGGGCGATAATAACAGGAGATTTTAAAGGTGCTGATGTCCTTAGCAAAGGAAAGGCAAAAGAGGATTTCAGATCCTAAAAGCAATCCATGTATAGGAGTATAGGCCAGGAAAGGAGTCCCAGGGATACCGAGCTGTTCCCCTCCATCTTATAATATAATTTCCCATCCAACATCCCAGTAAATTCATCAACCACCATCTTCAAATATGTTTGTTTACTTGCCCATGCTAACCTGAGTAGAAGGCTTCTTCAGGTCTTCTCTGCCCGATAGATGGGAAACCTCCTCTACTTCCCAGATTAAATGTATTCACAGCTGGTTTACACTCTGGCAAAATGGTCCTTTGGGAATTTTTCCCCTCCCCTGGTGTATCTATAGGCAGCTCTCAGATCCCGGTCATCTTTGTCATCCTTGTTTTGCTGGGCTAAACAAACCACATTATTCTCGTGTCTCCTCAACACCTTGGCTTTCCATTTCCCACACCATCTTAGTGGGCCTCCTCTGCACCTGCTCCAGTTTCAATTAAATTTTCTTGAGCACAAGCGCCCAGGCTGGTACGTGGTATTCCTGAGCTGGGCTCCAAGGCCTCGTACAACATTTGTCACTTGACTCTATAAATATCACTCATATAAACATGCTCGATTTCTATATTTCCCCCCTCAACAGGGTGGTCCACTCTCAGGGCTTTCTTGTTCCTTTTATTTTCCTAAGCACTCCTTGCACAGTAATAAAAATGTACAGACTCAGTGGGGATCTGTTTTAACTTCAAATGTGCTGATTCAGTTCAAAAACCATTAATTCAGCCGGAATCAGGGCCATGGGGTGGAAATCCTTTTCCAGTTAAAACAGAGGTGAGAGGGACAGCCTTTGGCAGGCTAGGAAATAATGTGCATTAGGAAAACATAGCAGGACATCAGAAAGTGGCTATTGCTTGGACTATGTTAACACAGGACCAAGGTGTCTTAGACATTTCAGATCAGGATGGGATGTCCTCAGAGGAGATTTGCTGTAGCTGGGATTTAGGCAAAGCTCTGGGGTTTGATGCACGGGAGCTTTATATTTCTCTAGCCTGTGCTTTGCAGGGTTGGACACGATGGTCCCTGCTGGACCTCATGTTGACTGAACATACAAGATGCTGTGCAAAGCTGGCCAGACAGGCTGGTTCTGTCTCCCAAAAATCCCCCGTTATTCAAGAGCACAAGAGGATGCCATGAAATGCAAAGCAAACACGAACAAGTGTGTAGCTCAGGCTGCATGCCACCGCGGTTCCCTTCTGCATGGGTCTGGTGCGACCGTCCCAGCCACACAGTGCTTGGGGCTGGATGCTAAACTGCCACCAACGTACGTGCTTCAGGAAGCAGAATCACACCTGGGTAGGTGGCTTGGGTAAGGAGGGAGGGTGAAAAGTGCCCAGTGAATCCAGGTTTTGCCCCTTACTCCCACTCTGCATGTGGAACGAGCAGAAAAATGACCTACATGTGTCAGGAAGGCATCAGCACCGAAGCACAAAATAAAATGACCCCTCAGCAGAGCATTTCCACAGGATGTTTGACCGAAGGAAAACGTAGGCTGAACATCAGGAGAAATTTCCTGAGGCTACGATGCATTAAACTGTGGGATCACCTCCCGAGAGGAGCGATGGGAACCATGAAACCAGCCACTTAACAGCACCATAAAATGTCCCGTCGGTGCCAACCCGATTGTGGTTCAAGGGAGCTGCACTGAATCATCTACCATGCCTTTTCCAACTCTGGCTCCTAAAAATCAGACCCAAGAAGTACAAAGAAAGAAGGACAAACAGTGATGTCAATTTGCTCAAGAAATACAGCCTTTTTTTCATTATTGTATGTCGTAAAACCCTTGTGCTTGCACTGTATACTTAATCTTGATATTCCAGTGCCATCCACAAAAAAATTCAGGCTTAACCCTCACAGTTTATATTGTCACTATAAATGCTGGTAAAAAAATATTGTACAGTTGGGTGCAGTTTATTCTTTATATTTTAATGGCTATAGCAAAACTCCATTGCTAACTAGTAAAAAAAAAATTTTAAAAATAAAAAGTTGAATGTGTTTTACAGCTATGTCGTCATGGGAAAGCTGTATTTCAAAGTGAGGGCATCAAGAGCAGTGAAATGGGACATTTTTAAACATTTTAAACATTTTTAATAGGACATTAAAAAAAAACACTTCACCAAAATCTCTTTGCCAGTATTTTAGCTAATAGAGTTGCAGTGTATAAAGGAAGGGTTCTGACGCCTGCACAGGCCACCCAATACTGAGCCGCTGCTCAAGTGTCTTGAACTCTAAGTGTAAATGGAAAAAACATCTAAAATTAAGCGTTTCTCCTGGAGGAACAAATTGCTGATAAAGCAAATCTTCCCATAGGACAAGCACACCTGCTGGAAGGTAGAGAGACATTTTTATGTGTGGGATTTTAACTCGAGATAAAATACTTTTCACGGGCAGTCATATGGAAGACAGCTGGCCAAAAATAATAATAAAGGAATTTGTGCCCCTTGGGAAATTCTGAGGTTTCCAAAAAGATGATTTTTGACCTAAGCTGGGACAAAAAGTTTAGCGCTCTGATTTTTTTCGTTTAATGACACATTCCCAAATAAAAATAGTATATTTCTTTTTGCTTTACCACTTTGACATTCCTTATTACATAATTCTAGAAGTCCAAACTGGCCATTACACCACACTGTTACGTTTCCTTATCCCATATATTACATCGACAGGCATAATCTCCACCCTTTTTTAAGATCCCTCATAAACCAGCTAAGTTTCTTCATGAAACCAAATATCAGGAACGACAAGGATCCCTGCCCTAAGCCGGGAGGGCAATGGGGTTTTGGCTACTATTTTTCAAATATGCTTTTAAAACCTGGACATGAGACACTAGAGCAGCCAGGAAGATGAGAAGCGCCCAGCACAATCCAAACAAGCACGGGGAATGTGACTGTTGGAAAAAACCCTTGAGCTAGCTCTCGGGCTGTTGGTTGGCAGGCAGACAGCCTGGCACAAGCCCATCGTCACTGGTGGCTTGATTCTTGCTGTGGTCAGGGAAGCAAAACTTCGCAAAGGAAAAATATTGTACCCAGAGAGTGCCTGGCTCCCTCTCAGCTCAGGAGACCCCATGCTTTTGGCCAAGCTCTTGGACCGAAAGGGGTATAAATGTGTAACACAGGAGTGAAACAACACTGTCAGAAGGAGATGAGAAAAAAAACCCACACATGAACATTTTGGATAATTTCTCAGCAAACACTTGGATAATGTTGGTACACCCTAGGAAATGCTTCCAGTTACTCCAATCAGTGTTTTCTAGTAGAAAACTGGTCTGCTGGAAAAACAAATGACCTGCTCTACCATGAAATCTCTTATGTTCATTATTTGTTTGGACTCAGCCGTGACGTTCAGTGCTATGCAAAACTTCCTGGATCCAAAAATTCTCTAAACTGCCCTGTAGAAACTAATTACCTGGCTAGCACTCGCCACCGCTGCTCCAAGTGTCCGGAGGCCAGGTCTTTAAAGTATTTCCTAAATTCCTGGCCAAAGCGTCTCCTTTCACCAAACTTAAGGTCTCGCCTCCCTCTCCAGAAACAGGCACCTCTGAAGGACAGCTAAATTCACCAGGAGGGAGGTATGTAAGGGGTTACTCTCTGGAGTAAGGGGCTGAGGGTCGGACCCTTGCTCTCACACACCTTCTGGCTACACTGCTTTAATTTCCCCATCATCTGCCTGTCTGTTTATTCTATTTCCTGCCTCTTTGTCTTTCCTCTCCAGTGTTTGGAGACCCTCTTTCCTTTTCCAGCCTCTCTCTTCCTCCCATCGTTTCCCCCAGCTCGGTCCTTCCTTCCTTTCTTTCTTCTTTCCTTCCTTCTCCCTGGAATTTCTATTCTCTCTTCCCTCCTCCTTCTCTTCCACCAGGACTTCCCCTTCTGCCACCGGAGGCACTTACTCTGCCAGGGGTAGGGAGGAGAAGGACACGCCATGTCCAGACAATCCTTAGACACCAACATCCCAGCCTCCCCTTGCTTGGGGACCAGTTGCAGCTCCTGCATCTCCTGATGCTTTCAGTCAGCAAGTACCAGCTGTGTGTGTTGCAGTGTAGGGAGGGGAACGCGTAAGGGGTCTTGGGAGACAGCACAGAGGGGTCCAAAGGCTGGAGACCTTGGCCTCTGTGCTTGCAAGTGTCCTTTGAAACCCAAGAGCCTGCAAGAGTGAGTGGCGCATCCTCACCCAGACCTCCTCCTCCTCCTCTGTTACAGCCCTGAAGCAGCTGAGCTTTGAAATGCCAAAATTCCCTTCCCCCTGCTGCAAATATGCTCACTTAGGTTGGCTGCCATTGAAAAGCACAGCTGAGACCACTGAAATTCATCCCACCTGTGATCCTTGTTGAAGGTAGGAGACAGCTCCTCGCCACTGAAGAGGCCGGTGTAGTAATGTGCTACCTTATCTCCAGTGCCACTGACTTCAGTCTATTTAATTTTCCCTTTGATTTTAATATAGATTTATTGAAAACAACAGTTATCAAAACAAACTGCACTGGCAAATTGGTGTTCGTCTGTAGCTGTACAAGCACCTATAAAGCTGCCAGCGTATGAAATAAATGGTGCTATATGGGAGGTCAGTTATTGCAATAGGAGTTCCCCAAGGATTTGCACTGGGCAGTTTAATATTTTTCTTATTACCCTCTTTTCTTTTCTACTATTTATGCCTCTCTGTTTAAATTTAAAACATACAGCCATCTGCCAAGACAAGCCTCTCTGATAAAATCATCGCTGGTAAACCTTTTCATGAGTGGGCTTCCCTCAGAGCACCAGCAAATACTGACGTGTCCTATGCAAAAGGCAGGCAAACGGGAACAGGGAGGCAAGTTTTCTTCCCAAAAGGCTTCACTGCCTAGGCCAGCTCTTTTTTTTTCCCCACCTGCTTTTGAAATGCTTTGTCCTTGCCTCGTGTTCCTTTAAAAAACCCACCGATTCAGCCCCTGCTTCTTGCCATGTTATTTAACCTCCATTCAAATTCTGTGGCAGTATCCCACCTTACACAAATTGTACCTGGTATCTGTGGGCTCCTCCCTACACATGGTTCTGAAAAAAAAATCAAATCCAATCATAGTCTAAACCCGTTCATCAGAAGAGATAAAAGGGTTTCTGTACCGATCTCCACATCAGGAGAACACAAATCAAATAACATAACTGTCAAATGAGGAGACGAGGTGTTTAAATGCCTATAGAAATAGGAACTCTAATTACGGAAACATCTATAATGTAACTAATATTATTTACATTAGAGTGATGCTAATCCAGACGAGGGTTAATGTCCCTGCTCCTAAAACATTACAGTTTAAATAGACAAGAGACAGTGAGAGGACAGAGGGGAGCGTCGGCATGCTCATGCCTCCTGGAAGATGAAGGATGGAGGCAAACTCCTCGCGATGGAAGAGGAGAGGATGAAAGCTAGCCAAAATGTGCAATAATGAAGATTAGTTTAGATGCAGCCAGAGAGAGCAAGCGACTTGCTCAGCTTCACACAAGCTGCCTGGGGGGGTGGTAGAAAATGAATAGAAACCGTGGATGGCTTGTATGAGTCTCTTACTCACAAAAGCATTGCTCGGCAGCGGGCAGCGCTTGGATCCCACTGAGTCACTGGGCAGCCTTGCGTGGCACTGTGCAAACATCCAGTTCACTGGGAATGAGCTCCTACTGCCACTCCTTAAAGCCAGGTTGGGAGGTTTTCAGACCAGGCTGCTCCAGGTGGCCTTTCGTCTCCATGTGAGAGGCACCTGCCTTCATTTCGGGGCACCAGGGAACAAGGCATCTTGCTTTGGTTGGCAGAGAAAGGGTCGAGCTGATGGAGGGCAAGCAAAGCCCTCTATCCTCCGGACCTCTGGACTGATTCAGTGCTCAGCCCGTCAACAGGCAGATGACCCACCCCATGCTCAGAATTGGACCTTCTGGCTTTTTGAAGTCTACTCTCTGGAGGACCTCACCCAGCTTCCCCAGGCCAAAAGCCTCCTCTCCTTTCTAAGTCTGTACAAACTGGGGGAGCAAAACATTAATGCAAGGGCTTTGACCTTTATCCATTCTGGTCTCCAGCTCTGGCAGCTGTTTCCCAACTTCACAGAGTACTGATGAGAGGATGTATTCTCCTTGTCCTCCATCCTGCCCCTCCCTGCTCTCTTCGCAGTGCAAAAGCTCAACATGTGCAGCTACTGGTTCTTTAGAGACTGCCTGAGGTCCTTCCTGTCTGGCCAAGCTACCCCAAGACAACCTGGGTTTGGGTATGACCTGTTTAGACCGTATTCCATTTGATGCAAATTGCTGAAGTGGAGACAGAAAGAGCAAGCATGACCTGCTATAGATAAAGCTATCACAGTACCGAATATAGCTCTCATCCCTTCTTAAGGGATCTCAAACATTTCTCATCCCCTTCAGAAACTTGCTGTAAAGCATAACAGTCCTGCACACCTAAAATGGGACAAAAATCTTCTGTGCTTGGAGGGAAAGGATCCACACAATTTGGCACTGGACCCAGCAGATTTTCCAAGGCTGTAGTAACAGTTCAGCACAAAAGGGAAAGCAGGCAGATGAGGAGCAGGGCATTAATGAGTCTGAATGACACGTGCAGCCAGATTGTCTGCTTCGCTGACAATTGATGCCGTCCCCATTACTGGGAAAATATTGTAAGCATGCTTCCATAGCGCTCTGCAGCTTATTGCTACAGAGAGCCAGTGCTTCTTGTCATGGCTTACAGCTTTCGTGAGCTGGTGTAAAATGGCTTGCTCTTCCCCTGCCCAAGTTTACTGGTGGAGGCGGCTGATGTGCAGCCAGAGAGTGCCTCGCCAAGCATCTTGTATGCTCTAGGATTCTGCAAAGTAGCAACTGTATCATAGATACTCCTCTGGCACTGCTGAAGAGACAGTCTTCGCTGGAGAAGCTCGCTGTTAGGTCTCACTGTTGAGGATCAAATACGGGACAAGGGAAAGGCAGTCCCACAGACAAGATCTTCTGAACTTGTACAAGGAGAGCACAAGCCTGTCTGCAGATGCTCCTCCTTAAGTTAGGCAATTTGTCACCATCTCAGCAGCGCTGGATGAAGAGCGAGTGGTATGGAGGGCAAGGCCGGGGGGCAGGAACCCTGGGCAGGGTGAAGGTGCAGGCAAGCACCCCATGGCAGCCTTGGGATGGGAGGGGAGGGCTGAAGGAGTGGATCCAGGCAGGGATTGTGGGCGATTCCCTTACGGAAGGCTCTGCTAGAAAAACGGTTGAGAAACAGAGTGCTAGAGCACTGCCCTTGCTTCTGATAACATTCCCTGTTCGCCCTTGCTCTCCATTTCTTTTTCTTTCACTCCTGAAGCGGCCCATAAGGAAAGACAGGCAGTTTGCCTCTCCTGGTGGTGGAGATGTGACACAAGAGCGTGGTTTCACATCTTCACATCCCTCTCACATCCTCCACCTACAGTCAAAAGTACCCTGTAAGGAAAAGAGCTGTGGTGGGCAGGCGGAGCAGGGGATAGAGGGAGAGGAAGGAACAAGAAGAATTGGAGGCTGAGGCAGAGCATTGCTGTGAATCACAGCAATTTCCTCTGATCCTGTTTTATCATTGGGGGTGGGAATGTAAAAGATGCAGAACCTGTGTGAACAAGGTCAAATTAAATCACATTTCCAGGCTGGGGAAATTACTTTTGCCTGCAGCAAGAGAGGTGCACAACAGTGAAGGAGGGGAGGTTCATGCCACCAGGCATGCTGTATCCAGCTAACACGAGACAGAGGGAATTTATAATTAGCCCACTGAAATATATCCCTGCAGGATTTCAGTGGAGGGGGGGTGTCACACCAATTGAATGTGTAAGAGAAATACTAACTGAGATCTGATTTCAAACCTATTGCTCCTTAGAGAAGACAGCTTAGCCTTATCTCAATGGACATGTGTTTCTGTCTCATGAGATGACATTACTCAACAGGGTCAACAACCCAGACACCCTGAAGACGTAAGAGAGAGACCCTGAACATCTCCAGGACAATTCAAACCTGACTCAGCTTCGAGAACATCAGTGGGAGAAAGACCCAGATGCTACTGAAGCTAAAGATTTCCTACAAGAGCACGCAAATGGTCAGGTCTATTTAAAGTCTCTTGGTCAAACCCTACTACTGTTTCTCACTGGCACAGCCTTAAGGGACAGAGAACAAAGCTATGCATTTATGCTAGGCCTGATGGACCGATGGGAGGATGGGTGGAAAGGAGTCTCCTGAAAACCAGCTGAAGGACACATGACTGGGAGAAGCGGCCTTTCACGTACTTCACATACAACAGGGAGAAATTCATGCAGACTCCCGTGCAGCCTCACTAGCTGTGCATGATGCATTGCAGGCAGGTGGGAATCGCTGTGTCTGCCTCGGCTAACTCAGCGCCAGCAAAGACAAGTGGGTGAGGTGGTGTGTGCCGGTGATGGCTCTCAACTCTGAAGTGCCCGATCTGGGGTATTGTGGTGGAATTTTTGAATCCTGAGTATCCCTCATTCCCTTCAATTTTAACTGGAGTTGTAAGGGGAAAAACAGGAGTTTGGAGATGGACCAGACTTAGAGCTCACCTGATCCATGTCTTGCCTGTGCTGGCAGTGGCATTGCCAAAATGCACAGCAGGCGTGTGAGAAACCTTGCAAGGGAAAACTGCACAGGCAGGAGAAGCCATTCCCTTGGCCAGTTTCCTCTTCAAGCCAGCTACTGGTCCAATCTGTAGTGTAAGGGTTTATGCCCATTCTGGGGTTTATTTGGTTTATTTGCTGTTAAAATTCAAGCTATTCTTGTTGTTGGAATCATTTTGTGAATGCCAGTAAACTGGGCCTTAGTGGTTCCTTGGGGGTGTTTGAGGTCCACAAGAAAACTGCAGATGCGATGAGATGCTCCTCTAACAACCAAGGCAGGCATCTGCAGGGATGTGAGATATGGGGCACTGAGACCGGATGGTGGGATATGGGGCATTGGGACCAGATGGCAGAAAAAGCTAGCTAAAGAGAAAGCTGGGCCAAGAGAAAGAAATTTTGAGTGTATCAGTTTCTGAACGGGCTCGCGTCTGACAGAAAGCGAGCTTGTTGCACGTATTTGCCTGCTTTAAATAATTTACTGCTACAGTAATGTGAGCTGGATTAAAGGACAAGAGAGGGGCAAGAAGAAGGGATTGGAAATGCAGTTGAGAAGTGACTCGTGAAAAAGACCGGTAGAAACAAGACATGTGTTTCTCGGAGGAAAATGGGTAATTTCCCAGGAGGCAAATAGTAAGAACGAGGCACAAAGTCCCAGAAATCAGCAGCGGGAGTCTACCTCAGTATGAAACGCAAAATTACACAAAGTTGTAAGAAGAGATTGTGAAAATGGTCTCTGAAGCCAGGTTTGGTGACTGAGCTAAGGAAGAGCTGGAGCTCGGGAGCACATCGCCCTCTCAGAAAGGGAAGAGAGGAGGAGTGAGGCTCAGATGGGTCCACAGCAGCACCCTCCCTCCTGTGAGCACCCCGATGGGTACGCCAGAGTCTGAAATTTCCGCCGGGGCAGCAGAGGTGCTGGGGCTGAGCAGAAGGCGGGCTCGGCAGGCTGCTGGGCGCTCGTGCACAGCATGGCAGCAGCAGGGACAGGCTTCCCCTCTGCCGTGACTCTGCTGGAGCCACGGAGCTGTGGGACCAGGGTAGGGGGGTTCTGCGTGGAAGTCCCCGGCCTGACCCAAATCCCTAGGGAGGGACTGATGAGGCAGAAATTCCCCCTCCGCTGCCCTGCCACAGGAGGGGTTTGCTTCGCCGGAGAGGAGGTTTTTCAGAGTCTTCTGCCAAGGGCAGGGGGATGGAGGGGGCGAAAGACGTCTCACTCTGTTCTCATCTGAACAGAGGCTGGTTTGTCATTTCAGCCCGGATTTCCCCCCCTTCAGATTTAACCTCCAACTCCAATTAAACACACAGATTAGAAAGTATTTATTTATTTGGTTGTTATTATTTTTTTTTCCTAGGGAGGAATACCACCTGGTTGGCATGACAACAGTGCTGTGGGCCACCATAAACACTGGATCATTAGCACCGATGCATTGGGCTATTATGTAGGCTTGGCCATCAGCGCGGCTAAGGTGTGTGGGTTTATGATGCAATCCCATTCGTATCGCAGCACGGGAATTATCACAGCAGTCACAGCAGTGAGCACTACAGCCGATGCTGAGGTCCAGCCTTAACGCAGGACTAACTGCATCGGCATAAAGCATTTTCCATTGGAGGAAGGCGGGCACAAAGCACAGGCTTGTCCTAAGTCCCCTATGGCATGTGAGCCAGCTAATATCTAACACTGTTCCTGGGCAGGACCACAGGCATCGCAATACTCAGCATTTTGAACTCCTAAACAGCATCCCTCTGTGTTACATGGTATCATGAGAAAATGCGGGTGCGTATAAGGCACCAGTATATTTCCTCCTAAGAACAGCCAGTTCCTATCACTACAGATGTGCGGGGTGCTCAGCATGGCTCTGAATTAGATCCACAACCTGTCTGTTCTTGGGAAAGAGCAACTTGTCTTTCTTTTTACTGTAAAGCACCATTTCAGCTTATATATCTGTAGCAGGTATTAATAACAATCACGCTGCACTTGGCTGCTGCAAACTCTGACTGATGAGAGCAGCCCTAACTCACACAAGTTTCCAATTGATTTTATCTCATGTTAGGCTCTAACTAATCACACCAGAGAGCTGCCTTAAAAGCTCACTAGATCTGTCCTGCTTGGGTTTGCTTGCCTGGCTAAAAGGAAAGGTGGGGGTCATTTCCAGTTCCCTGCTGAATTAGGGTTCCCCGCTGAACCGGGGAGCCCCATATCTCAGGTAGGTGCAGCCCCATGTCCCTCCAGGCTTTGCCCCTGCACCAGGCTGTGCAGCCTGTTTGGGCACAGAAAGGAAACCTAACATGTTCCCTGAAGTGCGGGCACAGCAAACACCAAGAGATAAATAAGAAGAGCAAAGCCTTGCTCACCCTGCACGCTTTCCATAGGCCAAAGCAGGAGCCACCGTTCTCAGCTGCTTTCGGACATGGCTCCAGCTTCCTGCGGGTTCCGAGGCACAGTTCAATAGCTTTGCCTTAGTTTTACTTGATCCCATTAATGACAAAAATGACAAACACATATGCTTTGCCTTTATAGCTATTTCACGCTTTGACATGATCCCGGGCAAGTTACCTATGCTGTCAGCGTGATGGATGGTGCACAGAAGGGGGGTTGGACAGGTGTAGCTCTTGTCACAGGGAAATATTTTTCCACACCATTAGCCTGTGGAACTCATAGCAACAGGATATTGCTCAGAGAGGGATTCAAAAAAGCCCTGGAAAAAAAGAGTGGATGCTTGTGCAGAGAACAAGTGTCCAGTGCTGTAGCAGCAAACATTAGAAATAACGGATAGGAAAGGATGTTGTGCACTGCATGTGCTTGAATCAGCAGCAAACATTAGAAATAACGGATAGGAAAGGACGTTGTGCACTGCATGTGCTTGAATCGCACAACTGCGGATACTGAAGTTTGGGAGACAACTTTCCTCAGGAGCAGAGTGCCCCAGAAGTGCCTCATTTCGGGCTCTGGACATCTTACCCCGAGCAGCTGGGCTGGGCCTCAGCTTTGGGTGTGATAAGATGGCTGATGTTCACTTCTGAGCAGTGCTCCTGGAACGGTTGATATAGTCACTTGTCGGGCATCCGGCACCCAGTCTGCAACCTCTTTTTTTTGGAGAAGGAATTTTCCAAGGGGAAGGTCATATAAGAAATAGTACCACAGGACGATGGTTTATAAACAACACCTAGCACTCATTTGCAAAATTCTGGGCATGGTCTCCACCCTTGCTGTTAAGATTTGGTGATGAGAAAGGTTTAAAAGTAAAGCAGCATCTTGCAGCGTGCCCCGAGAAGCAGAACCAGGAGGTTCTCCTTGCTCTCCTGTGTTAGTCGGCAGATTTTGGAAGAGGTCTAGGTGATGATGAAAAAGGGACACGTGTATCTGCCGGCTGTAGAAAATTATTCTAGGCTGAAGGGAATTTTCTCACTACTAGTCATATGAGTCAACAAGTCATTTAAAGGACTGTTTTCTCATTCTGGGAGGACTAGTCACTGGGCGTACGCCAGCTCTAAATTTCAAACTTCTGGCAGATAGTATGATTTCAGCCCTGCCTCTGCCAGATTCTTCCTCTGCAAGAGAGAAGGGGACTGGCAGAGGACAGTCACAGATGGCTCAGAAGACGGAGAGATCCCATATTAGCCCTCCTGAGCTATGGGACAATCCTTACACTGATCATTCGATTAAAGCCCAGATCAGCTGCTAAGACCAGCATAATGCTCCCAAACTCATAGGTCAATCTTTCTCTCAGATGCCCTTGCTAACAGCATCAGAGAGCGAGACACGGCTAACCACAGAGGCTTCAAGCTCCTGTCCTTCTGGAGCGTAGCCACCAGCATATCAGTGCTTAAACCAGGGCCACAGCTCTGATAAAACCAGGGGACAAAATACATTTGGAGAGTGGGGGCTACAGCCACTGCCAGCACTTCCCAGCATCTTCTCCCAGGAGGGGCCAAGTGGTCCTTCTCACGGTCCTTCCCCCAGCTGTGAGGGCAGGGTGGTGGTGGTGGTGGTGGTGGTGGCACGCTGCTGAGACACGCTGGCTGTAGCCAGCAGAGGGCATGGAGATTACACTCGCCAGCCAGCCACCCACGCCTCGCTGCAAGCGATGGCCGCATTGAAGTCTAATTGCGATGAAAAGTTTCTTTTTCATTAATTCATTCATTAAGTAATTAGCCCCCTCCACCCATGCTGCAGATGAAAGGACGCAAGAGGTGGCCTGGAGATGATAGCGGATGTGACAGAACCAGTGACTGCAGGACATGGTCCCATACCTCCAGAATTTCAGCACGTTCTCAGGGTGTCACTTTTCGGGGGACCCACAGCATCACAGCAGGGCAGTTCCCAGCAAACGCAAGGCACCATCGTGGGATCCCCCTGGGCTGCCGGTACGCGTGCAACACGGTTCTGCCCCGGGCATTCTGTAGGCACTGCTATAATTTATCATATTTCTCAATCTTATTTTGTCAAGTAGCAGCTAGAGGACATCAGGACGAGTGAGGGGTCTCTTGTTTTAAGAACTGTATGTTGGTATTTAAGAATCCAGCGGGCTTACAGTCAGAGGCACTATTCCTGGTGGGATTTACACATACCCTTGACTTTCTGTATTATTGGTAATCCTATTGAAATCCGTACGCATAAAGTTAAGCGCATCTAATCAACTCGGTAGGTTCAGGATTGTAGATATTAATTTAATTTAGCCTTCGGTATTTAGAGCGGTGTTTGCAATGAGAAGGCACAGCACTGTGATAGCCCGTAACAATCTCAAATTTTGTTTTACTACTAAGTGAAAAAGAAAAAAAAAAGAAATTGAGGTGTCCCCTATTAGTCTCAGAGATGAGCAATACACACAAAGTTAAATCAGATGTTCAAAGTTATTTTAGGGTCCAAATTATCAGTGTAGAATATATTTCAGTGGAAATTTTTCCTATGGGCCTCTGCGCACATCACAGCTCCACAGTGGTGCAGGAGTCCATGTTTATGGATCCATTTTCAGGATCAAAACCCTCATTAGTAATACAGATTAATGGTAATTACAAATATAAATAACTTGACTGTATCTTCTCATTTTCCTCTGAAGACATTGCTCACAGAAGCTAGCTAAATGCCAGACTTGTTCCCTGAATCCAAACTGTATTAAGTTCTTGTGTAACGGTGCAGTAACATAAAGTTAAATAAAGCTGCATAATTTTTTTCAAGCCTCAAAACACAGCGCTTGGTTCTCAGCTAGCATAAATTGGACACCGGTGCAGGATTCAGATCCCTTTTTCCACACTAAGGAACTGAAAAAGTAAAAAAAAAAATAAAAAAAAAAATTAAAAAATAGCTTTTCAGCTAAGAACAAAAGAAAGAAGTTTAAATCTGAGGGATCGTTTTTCACGATGTTGTAAGTACTGGCAATAGGGCTTTATAATAAGAGCACTTTTTTAACCAGAATTCTGTAATTGCGACCGTGAAGCTGTAGCACAAGCTGGGCTGTGGCTGAATGTTTTCCCTGACATCCCTGGGAGATACGGGTTGTTTTTTAATGCGGCTTCCTGAAGTGTGTCAAAACTCTGATGTTATTTAAAATGTGCCTCATCTATACTACCCCAGGGAATATTTACCAAAGTCTTCGACTGGTTGGTCCTGTTGGTGTGGAGCATGCTGCAGGATGAGTGCCTTGGAAACGGGTGTGGGGCCAATTAATTTGGTGTCCCCCCCCAAATCCACGGAGCTTGTGCGTTGGGGCATGTCTCCATACACAGCCTGTGGGGCAGCTGTTTCCAAAGAGGTGTTAGAAATGACCACCCCCCCCAAAATCATAACTTTGGTTAATCGAGGGGTGACGGCAAGACATTACTCATGAGCAGGACGTAGGCACAGTAATGTTTGCTCACAACTGCGAGAGATTTTTCCTTGGAATATCTAAATGCCGGTTTTTACATGAAGCAGAAAGGGGACTCAGGAGCCCGAGCCCGTGTTTCCCATCATGACACGGCTGATCCACGGAAGAAGGCAGCGCTTGCTGCCCGCCCTGCCAGCCTCCTTGCTCCCGTGCATGGTGTTCCAGGAAAGCAGGGGCAGAGCAGATGCCTTGGGGGGGAAGCTTGCTCTTTTTGGTGGGTGTCATCAGCCTCGGTGTGGCTGAGCTGCAGGTCAGAGCAGAGAACAGACCTACAGATGGTTATGTAAAGAACGAAGACAAAGCTCCTTCACCCGGGTGCTTTCCCGAGTTGAGGAGCTCGAAATGCCACGTTGTTTTATTTTGAAATTTTGGTGTGAAAACCAGAAAGCCTTTTTTTAATTTTTTTTTTTTTTTTTGGCTGCATTTACTACCGTTTCCAAAGATTTTACCATTCACGGGGCATGCAAGCACCCTGGCGCATAAGACCTGTCTCTGAAGTGTTGTAGAAAGGATGGGTGAGCTTCAGCCCAGCGGAAGAAGCAAACCATTACGATCTGTGCAATGCACCCAGTTAAGGCCTGGGGCCACGTTTCTGTGCCTGTGGACACTTTTGTAGGGGTTGGCGCATTCGGTGATCCCATGGAGTAACAGGCAAAACCAGCCCATATATTTTAGTGATGAGTCACTGCTTACACAAAAGCTGTTGGATGACATAAGCACATAATCCCTCTTATGCTCGCACACACGCATAGGATATAGCCCAAGTGGTTGATGATACTGGCGGAGAGGTCTTCTTTTTTTCAGTGTATGTATAGCACGGTTGCATTTTGAGAATGCCAGTGCAGAGGCAGATAAGACCCAAAAAACGCTGCCTATACTCTATTTTTAAGAACAACATAAAATGACTTAGCAGTCAAAGAAAAAACCAAAACCGTTCCCTCCTGGGTGGAATAAATAAGTCTCTCGGATCAGTCCCTGGTGTACTTCACAAGAAACAACGAGACAAGTGTTGCACCTGAGCCCCCGGCTAAAACTGGCTCTTCCATTTCCTATGACCACCGGCAGTTTTTGCGTGGGACAACCCTGGGGTTGAGGTGGAGCGCGCGTGCGGGAGGGTCCGCGCAGAACTGCGATGTGCATCCAGGAAACATGAAAACGACGTTGTGCGTGCTACAGTTGGAGAAAGACCGGGAGTGTGAAGTCCCTAATTTGCTCTCTGGCTCTGCTGTAGCTGTCCATGGCGAATTTGGGGATGTTTTTTGACCTGCCCATCCCCGGGCCCCCCCGAGTGCCAGGAGATGCAGCGGGTCGTGTGGGGGGAAGGCTGTATGCCCCTGAGCATCCCGAGGGGTGCCCGTTAGCCCAGGGCTGGAGGGGTAGGGGGCTGCCCCGGGGCGG
>NW_009259687.1:1824841-1825936 GCF_000687185.1 Egretta garzetta | reverse complement strand
TGGGGCAGCCCGGGAGTTATTTCCTCGCTTCCCTCCGCTGCGCCCGGGACCTCGCTCTCTCCGCAGTCGCTCCGGGCAGCGACAATTTCATTTCCCAGCGGCTGCGAAACAAAAAACTTTTTTTCAAAGGAAATAAGCAGCTCTACGCACCCACCCACCCGGGGGTTGGTGCGGGGTTTTTTTTTGTCTGTTGATTTTTTTTCCCCCCAAATACACAAACTAAGGCTTTTTATTTTGCAATAAAAGTGTCTGCAAAAAAACCCAACCAAAACCAACAACCAAAACCCGCCAGGGTTTCGGTGCTCTCAGGAAACACTGATCAGGCAGTAATTTTATTTCCTCCGAAGCTTTCTTTTTTTTTTTGCGATCGTGCGGTCCCCGTGTGAACTTTAGTTTTAAGCCGTACCCCAAAAAACCGCGCGATCCCCGCTTGAAGACCGAACTATTTTTTTTTTAAGCGCCCGTTGTTAAGTTGCCACTTAGCTTAATTTTGGACGAGGCTGAAGTTTGTCCAACCTCCTCGGGTCCTTCACCCCCAAAAGCTTGCCGCCCTTGCCCCCCGACTGCTTTCAGGTAGGAACCGGGCGCCTGGGTCTCACATGCGGTGTTGTTCTGGTTTTATTATCGCAGATAAAACAGGGGTAGAGAGGCGGGTTAAATTGTCAGCGTTATTCAACGAATGAGCTAAAATTACTCCCCATGTGAACGGCGTAGCTTGGCGAGGCAGAAGAGGCGAAAGGAATTATCCGTGTTTTCGCTTTAGGTCCTTTAGAAAACTTTCTGGGATCATCCAGCGATGCGATCGAGAAATCGCAGGATTTTTCTTTCTTTTTAACCACCAACCCCAGCTCTAGACCAGGGAAGTCTGTAAATAGATTGGAAGCATGGAAAATAATTCTTCACCTTCAGATCTAAATACATAAAAACCATCTGGTTGACCACAATGAAATCATTAGGAACTGTCTACTTAAAGAGTTGTATTGAATGCTTATCCTTCCACACAGGAAATGTGTATGGTAAGTGATTGTTGCAATAAATCCAAACAACTCCGGTCATCTTCGCGTTTGATGAGCTTTGTGACTTGGGGTTTAAGGA
>NW_009259687.1:1821294-1823932 GCF_000687185.1 Egretta garzetta | reverse complement strand
TTCCCCTAAAACCGCTTTTCAGAGCAGCTGCCCGGGTGTGCGGCTGCAGTTGGCGT
This sequence comes from Egretta garzetta, assembly GCF_000687185.1. NCBI lineage: Eukaryota > Metazoa > Chordata > Aves > Pelecaniformes > Ardeidae > Egretta > Egretta garzetta. Next base: position 1,823,876 of record NW_009259687.1, on the reverse strand, counting down.
ATTTCACGCGTTGGAAAAAAAAAAAAATTAACTGTTTTTCCTTTGTATCTTAATCCAGTGATGAGAGCTCTCCTTTGTTGGCTTTCGAGCTTGCATTTGTTTTATTTATTATAAGGAAATCCAGTTTGGTTCAAATATATAATCCATTTGAGCACTTAAATCCCCAAACAGCTGGCATTATTTTGTTTTATAATCTTTGGCTTTTCTGCGCAGAGCATATTTCTAAATTCCTACTTGACATTTATGGGGAAAAAACTTTTTAATGTAAATGGATATTGTGATTTTTTTCCTGGGTCTTTCCTAATTTACATGCATCATCAATTTTCCTGGGTTTCCTATTGTTTTAATCTTTTTTTTTTTTCCCCATAGCTTGTTAATTAATTTTTTTTTTTTCCCCCAGAAAACTTTGTTTCTGGAGGGAGAAAAATGCTAATTTGCCCCATTATTTTAATCTCTGGCATTTGGAAATGGTTGAGAGACCACAAAAATGCAACCTGTTGTAGAAACCAGAGTGGTGTGTTTTATTCATTTTAATCGATAGCAGAGAGGTGATTTAGTAAGAGGAACTCTGAGTAACATTTTAGTAAAAGGTTTGCAGATCTGGTGGCTGCGTATGGAGTGTGCATGTGCTTGCATACGCGTGTGTTTCTTTGCAAGCTGATTAGCAAGTGGGTTTTACGCTTGGAACCAGTGGTCACTGCTGTTTTCTCCACTTGCCGGGTGTTGGTGGTGCCTGCTAAACCCAGCTCTGTCATGGCTTCTCCTACTTTTATCAGACTTTCCTCTTAACTAATTCAGCACAGTGCTACAGCCTTCGTCAGCAGAGGAACCAAAACTGAGCCAGAGATAACTGATTGCAACTTGTTCCTTGGTGAGAGATTTTTTTTTTTTTTTTTTTATGGTTCAGAGCTAAAGGCTGTTGATTCAATTTGTCTCGGTTGTGGCGTGTTTAGCCTTGCTAGTAGTAACATACGTGATTACGCAGGTAATTTGTGTACACCTTAAACAGGGCAGCTCTAAACCCCAATACCTGTGCATATAGGTAGCCACAAAAGAAATAATAACAAAAAAATTAGACTTTCTTTTCAGTCTGTCCGTCGAACCTTCATACTTGGTAGACAGTTTATGTGGCTTCATAGATTGATCTCCACCCCCCCTCCCTCCACTCCTTGTTTAGTTAATTCAACAAAGACTTTTTGCAATCTGTTTGGAGTTTGTCTGATGCCGTGGAAAAGTAGCTGCTGATTTATTTGGTTGCTTTTCGATTTCTGTCTCTAGCCCGTCTTTTCTCCTCCTTTCAGCGGGGATGTCAGCTGTTATTACTTCCTATTGATCCCTTTGCAAAGTGAGAAGTGAACTAAAATTAATGTCAATTCCACTGCTTGGATCAATAGCTGGAGTTATTTTAATCTGGATTTGCGCGAGGTGCTAAATTAAAAAAAATCAGCATAGAGGCAGAAAAGTAGCAGTTCCTCGCTCCGCCTGTGCCCACTGCCTTCCCGGCACCCAGACGTTCCCTCCAGCTGATTACCCTGCAATCCATATTTTTTTAATTAAGAAGGTCAGTTAGTTTTCTTATTTTGGGGTTCTGTATTTAAACCTATGACATTTTGACATTGGGAGTGTATTAACGATAGATTTTCATAATGACTGGTCCGCCACGGTCTAATCTGCCTGTGTTGCTGGGGGTGGGGAGGTGCTGGGCGAGAAGGGAGCAAGAGAGAACGAAAAAGGAAGTGGGAGCTGAAAAAAAATCAAATTTGGCTGGCCGAGATATTGTAATGTGTTGATTTATTCCCAGCGTAATGAAGTTTGCAAACGAATAAACGGCCGTAGTGATTCACAGTATCCTACAGGAGTGTCAAGTGTTGCGGCCAGATTACTAATTTATGAAATACATTTAACGTAATGGGGTGATAGCACAAGTAAAAATAGAAAAGGAGGCAGAGGTCGTCGCTTTTTTTTTTTCTTCCCCTGGAAATCCGTGTTTTCCCGTGATTGCTCAGTTTCGCTTCCATGTTAACAATTGTTTATTTCTGAGAACGGTGGCTTATTTGCATGCATCCCTTTAGATACATAATCATGCATGTGTGTATATACATTTACACGGTTGCATAAGCCCCCAGCGACTCCAAATTTGCCAGTGGCTGCAGTTTCCTGACCTCCAGGTTTTGATCAGCCCCGTGTGAAGCAGTGGCGCGAGCGTACCCAGGGCTGCGGCGCTGACCAGGATGCCCTTGGCATCCCTCGCCCTCCCTTTCCCCCGCGCTCTCCGTGGCAAGAACTCGCCGGGAAAGTTATTTAAAATTTGGAAGAGAGCGAATCCGTTAATGCGAGATACATAATCTGGTAATTTAGCAATGATGTCTGTAAGGATGGGTGCCAAATGAGGAAGCGGAGAGATGATGTCCACTCATCTTCACAATTAATAACAGTCAGCGGAGCGGCTGGGTACAGGATGGGAGAGAGGAAACGTTATCACCGAACTGCATTAAAGCCGCCGACTGGATTTCATACACTTTGTTAACCTAGGCTCCCTCATTCATGGAGTACAAAAGGCACTCCATTAGGGAGACACTCTT
>NW_009259687.1:1819211-1821281 GCF_000687185.1 Egretta garzetta | reverse complement strand
GACCCTCTGGATTTAAGAGGCACAATTTGTAACAGCTTTTTATTATTATATGATTTTTCTGGCCCTTTGAGCTCCAGCGGCTAGTATATTGTTTCAAAGTTATAGTCCTTGTATTTTAAGCTGGGTTGTGGGGCCTGAATGGCAGGCGGCGGAAGCTTGAAAGAAAAGACACGAGATTGATTGGGGGAGAAAATAACAACACAAAAAGCCGGAGCAAACTGGGGGAGATACAGAAAGGAGCATTTTCCCTTCTTTCACCCTGGGAGGGGGTTGTGGCCGGCTGGGTGGCTGCAGCCGACCTAGAAGGCTCAGCGAGATGCGAGGCAGAAATTTGGTTAACATTTTCCTCTAAATGTTAATGGCACATCCAGGGCAGTTTACAAATCTACTTAAGAGTGAGTGCATTAGGAACTAAAATTACTGATCCATTCTCTCTTGTCCCCGACCCGAAAGGCAGACGCTTGCAGAGATCAGATGGCAGAAGCACCCATTATGATTTTAAATATTGTTGGAGACGCCAGGCATTTTACTGGGGAAGTCTCTTCTCCTTTGGCTAACGGGGACCGTGTGTGCACGCGTGGGCGTTTGTGTGTTACACACGCGCGCCCATACACAGTCACATTCCTACATTCCAATGGGGGGTGTGTGTGTGTGTGTATATATACATATATATGATGGTATCAAGCACTGTGTGTACAAGCACTTACCTACACATATATACTGTGAGAACGAGGGAAAATCCATGGCTGCTACGTATGTCTTAGTGTACAGTAGCACCATGTGTGCTGGGTTATTTGGATAACTATGTGCCATAGATATTTTTATGCCGGTTCCACCTCCCACCCCCACCCCCTCAAGCAAATTAGTGGTGTGTGTACATGTGGGCATTCTCAAGTTTATTGCAATTATATGTACATGCTTCTTTGGCCATATAAAAATCCAATTCTAATTTGGAGTTACTATCTTAATTTTAGACCAATCCTTGTTTATTAACAGGTTATTAAATCTGCGTGTTATTATGTTTGGTTTGCCTTTCACTCATCTGCACTGGATGATACCCTTTAACCTGGAGGGCCAGAGCTGATTCCACTAGTGTGTGAAGTTGTCTATTGATTTTCTTGAATGCGAACAGCAGTGCGGCGCTGGCCAGTGGGTTGTAACACATGTGGGCCACCCTGCTGCTGGAGCGTCCCAGGGAGATGAGCGTGGAAACCTAACCGGTTGTGTTTTCTTCTCTTTTCTGTTTCCTTGCAGCGTTCGGAAGGTGATGATGCTCCAGTAATTTTCTGCACCCCGGTCCCAGGCATCGCTTTGCTTTCCTTCCAGGGAAGATTGTTCTGCTTGTGATCCTGCTGAGGAAAGAGACTCCGATGGACTTACACCGGGCAGCGTTCAAGATGGAGAACTCACCCTACCTCCCCAACCCACTGGCCTCCCCAGCACTGATGGTTCTTGCCTCCACCGCCGAGGCCAGCCGTGATGCTTCCATTCCCTGCCAGCAGCCGAGGCCTTTTGGGGTCCCCGTGTCAGCAGATAAGGACGTGCATATCCCCTTTACCAATGGCTCATATACTTTTGCCTCCATGTATCACCGGCAAGGCGGGGTGCCGGGAGCATTTGCAAACCGTGACTTTCCTCCGTCCTTGCTTCACCTCCACCCCCAGTTTGCACCCCCCAACCTGGACTGCACCCCGATCAGTATGTTGAACCACAGCGGTGTTGGGGCTTTCCGCCCCTTTGCATCTACTGAAGACCGGGAGAGCTATCAGTCAGCCTTTACGCCAGCCAAGCGCCTGAAAAACTGCCATGACACTGACTCACCCCATCTGCGCTTCTCGGACGCTGATGGGAAGGAGTACGAGTTTGGCACGCAGCTCCCCTCCAGCTCCCCCGGCTCCCTCAAAGTTGATGAGACGGGGAAGAAGATCTTTGCGGTTTCTGGCCTCATTTCTGACCGGGAGACCTCATCCAGTCCCGAAGACCGAAGTGACAGATGTAAGTACCTCCGTTGACTTGTTAGTTCTTCTTTAGTTGCGCCTCGTTGAGAAACTCAACAGGTGACTGTCCCAC
>NW_009259687.1:1817671-1819191 GCF_000687185.1 Egretta garzetta | reverse complement strand
AACCAGCCTTTGCTGCCTGCCAGGCTCAGCCATGCAGCGCTGCCTTGTCTCTTCTGAATGGACATTGACAGGTTTTAAGGTGAGGGGCTCTTGAAGGAAACTTGTCTTCCAGCACACAGCTGGAGAGACAACGTTGACCATGCCGAAAGCTGTCTGTGCCCCAGTGCAAGGCTATAGGTGCTGGTACATAAAGATGTGTGTAAACAGGGGTTCTATGTGCGTAAAGAGGGATTCGGCTGGAGTGCGTAGCCAGAAACTTTCCCAGAGCTTGCAGCAAACATGTCCCCCCTGCTTCTTCAGGTATTTCTTTCTGACCATTTCTTCATGCACGCCGTTCTTAGAGCAAATGCATCACCTTCAGGATTTGTGCCTCAGGTTAGGACTAAAGTGCCTTTTCCTCTGCTTAACTTCAGAATATGCCGGGCCACCGAGCTCCCTCTTCGAGACATAAACCCAAATGCGTTCCTAGAATGCAATAAGCTGTTTGCTGACATACGCCGTGTGCTTTCTCTGGGTGTTTCCCCCCTTTGGTGCCTGTTGAAAGGTGATGCGCGCTTCTGCAGGTCGGTGGTAGGGCTGAAGGAAACCTGTCCACGTGCTTGTGACTGTAACTCCCTGCTCCTCCGTCGCCTTGTCCCTTGCGGCGTTGTCCACATTGAGGGGCAGAGCTGTCCTCTGGGGAGGGCAGGCTTCCAGGTTTGCTGAGCTGGGAGGTGGCCCATGATGGGGGGTGGTCTGGGGGCAGCAGCGTGGTACCCCAAAGGAGAGCGCTAATTTAGGATTAGAGTTTTCCTGTCAACCCAGATGTGTAGACCAAGGAGCGAGTGGTTTGCTTTTCACGTGGGCTCCTTTGTTCTGTTGAATTTTCTTCCTAGAAAATAATTTTATTACTGTTGTTGTTATTATTACTGTATTTTTGCAAGAAAAAAACTGCTGCCCCGCTCCTTCCTCTCCCTTTCAGACGCAATTTTTTTCCTTCTCCCGTTTATGATGCCGAGGAGAGTAATAGAGACGTTGTGGCTCTCTCTCCCCTGTCGGCGCTGCTTCCTCAGGCTGTCTCCTCGAATTAGGCACTGTGCTAACTTACCAGCGCTAAAAAGCATCTGCCTAAACCCAGCGTACCTTTTCAATAGAAGTCATCATAAAATCAACCTGCCTTGTAAATCCATCGCTCTTTGGTTTTGAAATATGCTGCAAGTGTGTCTTTTATGTTGGCGTTTGCGAGGGCAGGACGATTCCCACTGAAGGCAGAAGCCGTGTATTCCTTGCACTACGAATGCCATCTCTTAACCGTCTCCCCCCTCTCCTTCTGATCCACCCCTGACCGTGCTACTTTTTGTGCCGTAAGCGCCTTTTATTGTTCAGCATCTCCTCTCCCTCCTTTTGGGTCCGTAGGGGAAGCGGCCGTAGGTGGGAGCGCATATGGATGCGTATGTGTGTAAGCCGGTAATATAATTATCCTGGAGGCGGGGGAGGCAGGTGAGATGGCAAGGCTTAGAGACATCTTTGTCGATGCTCTT
>NW_009259687.1:1781569-1816660 GCF_000687185.1 Egretta garzetta | reverse complement strand
TCTTTCCCTTATCGATATAACCTGGCTGTGGAAATGAAGCTTTCTTGAAGGAACACTCTGGGAGATAGCGGCGGCGGAGCGGGTCCGCTAGCTAAATGAATTTAGAGCGCATCAGCTGCTATGGATCTCGCTAGCAAAATCCTGTCAGATACCCCATTTAAAGAAGTAAATCTGTTAAACGAGTTAGACCACCTGGAGCGCAGCTGCGGACAGACAGACACATCCGCATCCACCCGCCGTGCCTTGCCTTTGCCAACAGCCTGTGCCCAACATGGGTCGTCTCCTTCCTGGGAGCCATCGGGGCTTTGCACAGGCTCATGAGGGAGGCAGGCACGGGGGCACCCGGCCCCCCCACCGCTGCCGCTGCCCCAGGGGACTTGCTGGGAAAAGGAAACAGAATAAAAACTTTGCAGGCAGCTTTGAAAACTTGGGCAGAGGTGGAAGGTGTTTTGTTTTGTTGTTTTCCTTACCCATATTGCTAAATTTCTTTAAGATGCTTTGCTGCACGGTCGAGCCGAGCAAATGCAACATCCCTGGTATTTCATCGACATTAAAATTCTTCTGTAACTACCAGGGCAGTGTACACTAAATATGTCTGTTGGCTCTGTATCATATTCCCATCGCATATAGATACCGCACCATGGAAACTTCGCTCCATTAACACGGCGAGTTTATTTGGTGTGTGCGTACACGCGTATGGGTGTGTTTGCTGGAGGCCGAGAGAGTGAGCGGCGGAGCCTTTTAGAGGATCCTAATGTTCTTTGATGCTGGCCATCAGAAAAGAAAAAAATTCCGCAGTGAGGGCTTCGAGAGATCACAGTTTGCACCTATAATCGTGATCCTGTTCTGCACTGACATTTGCATGTGTATTTGGGGAGTTTCTACGCAAAGGCATGCTTTGGGGGGGTTGTTGTCTCTGAGAAGTTTTGTGGATTCCTTGTGTAATAGTTATAAATAACCCTCTGCAAAACCTGCCCACTCGTGCTCCTGATGGAGAATCTGTTGCAGGTAGATGGCTGTGGATTCTAGGCAAAAATGTAGTACGGCTTTTCTACAACAGCCAGCAAAAACTGTAAAATTTTCTTGGGTCAGCAACACCTTTATGTGTCTAACGGGTGCTTTTCACATTTGCAGAGCTCGATCCTTTAGCTGTATTCCTGAAAGGGTTTGTGTTACGTGGAAGGTGAATGACTGTGATTGTACCGCGTGTTCTTCTGTACCACTGCACAAGAACCTTTGTCAAACAGCTCATTAAAATGTTTGTTTTACCCTGTAACTGAAATGGTGATTTTCTAAGAAATATGCCTTTTTTTTTTTTTAAACATCACCACCAACAAATCAATGCACCGAGTTTTAATTTTCCTGAAAAATAGGTTTACGCCTGAGATACTTTGCAGCAAACCGAGAATCCAAAGTCAGGCATTTTCATCTCAAGGAGTGTTTGGAAGTTGTTCTGTTTGGTCCTCTGTGTCATGGCAGCAAAGTCTCATCCTCTTTTCACCAGTGGAGAAAATTCACAGAATCCAGTAAAATTATTTGGGATATGTGCTTGCGTAACCCAGCACCTGGCCCTGGAAGATAAGGATTTGTGTAATAGAGATTGCTCAGTCTTTTGGGTGAACCTTTCCTTGCTTTTAAAGCAGGGTGTTACTTGCTAGCGGTACCTGTGCATCCCGGGAAGGGACAGCATCTCCTTTGGGGTGCACCTGGGTGGGATTATGCTTCTGGTTACTCAGCAAATTGGTCTGAGATGCCTGCGTCTGGCCAAGTTTTCTCTTGCTGTAAAATGCAAGTACTCAGGAGATCCAGAGCAATGGAGCGTACAGGGAGCATGTAGAAAAGCGGAGCCTTTCCAGGGAAAAGCAGACATAACGTGCTGGATGGGCCCGTTCTCTTAGGTGCTTAGGGAGAAAAATAATGCCATTTGTTAGAGTTTAGGGGCTTCTTGTAAAGCATGTGTTAAAGACACTGGGAGACATATTTTATGGGTTTCCTTTAATAAGCGTACAATAGTTGGGATTCCTAGAAGGACTGGAAATAAATGGCATGTTCCTTTCTGCAAAAGAGATCTATAGCCCTGTTTTAAATCAGTAAAAAAGAAAAAAAAAATCCCCAGTTTTATTCTTTGCTAAAGTGGCCTTCTGCACCCAGTCACCACAGCATTGCTTTCCCACAAAGCGACAGGCAGAGGTCCATGCCGAAGCCAGGGTCTCTTGGCAAGGAGCTGGACCTTGTCAGAGTGGACACCTCGTCCGTCCCTGTGAGGCTGCCTGTGCCCCCAGCCTCCCCTCTCCGCAGAAGATGGGGTCTTGTTGCTGCTTGGTCTTCACCATGTAGTGCCTGGGATTTCTTGTGGGGCACAGCCTGATGTGTCAAGGTGACCTGCTACAGCCTGGCCACTAGCTCTTCTAGCCTCAGTTTCCTTGCTACTGCTGGTGGCTCTGGCCCAGCTCCTGGTTTTCCCTGGGGATGAGTGATGGAGGTGGTGAGCACGCTGTGGTCCTCACTCATCTCTTGGGACTGGTGGGTAAAGTGGGGGAGGTTTTATTGACATTAGTTTGATGATTATTTTTTATAATCATATTTTAACCTTGGTTATCTGGACACAGTCAGTTTGTCCTGCAACCAGTTCCTCCCCTGCAAGAGAGGTTGTGTGCCGTGCTGGTGAGCTCTTTGTTATGCCTCAAGGATTTTAAAGAACATCTCTGGCATGGAGTTAGTTTTCCTTTTGAAACAACTGGTTTGTTATTGATCAGGTGTAAATCACGCTCCAGATGATGAACATTGGCGCTATGATGACCACAGCTTGAATTCCTGAATAACGCAGAGCTTTGGAAATCAGACCAAGGACTGTCTCTGCAGTCACTCACCCCATCAGACACGCGTGTGTTGGGCTTTGCGTTTACGGCTGGGACCCACCTAGAGATGTATGTGCGTGCCTATGTACATGTGCTGGAGGGGAAGAAGGTTTTTCTTCTTACATTTTGTGGCAGAACGATGGGTTGGAGGAGGAATGTACATGTACACACATGCACACATCCACACGTACACACATGCATTGCTCACTCTCACAACTCTTCTGCTGGGTAGGCTGGTAGAATTTGGGGTCTAACGTGAAGCGACGCGTTGCTGCTAATAATAATCAGCCGTGACCATGGGAAATGGCAAGCTTAACATTGCTTATGAAATGATGAAGTAAATCAAGCGGAACGTTTGCCTTCCGTCATGCAGCGCCCTGCGTGATGTTGGAGGAGCAAAGGAGCAACAGTGGATTTTCTGAAGGGGTGGGCAGGGGGGTGGGCAGTAGCAGAGATGAAGGCCACACATCCATCCCTTTCTCACCACTGAAAATACGCTGTCCTCGTGGAGCTAGGTGCACTGCGTGGAAGGAGGTCTTGGAGTATGCAGCAATCGCCTCCCTTTTCTGCTTTTCTGGCAACAACCTTCCCGCTCCCTCTGTAAACTGTTGCCGAGACTCCTTTCCATGCTGTTCAGCTTAATTGTCTTGTCGGGATAAAGAAATGTTTGAACAGTTAAAGTGGGGAAGGGCTGGATGGGGCCAGCCCCTGCCGGCTGCGGGGCCATCTGGCCTGCCTTGGATCTGCCGGTCTCCAGTTTATATTTCTCTTTCTGTTATTTGGGGCTATCTGGTGCACTCAGAATACCTAATCACCATGGTGAGGGGAGGGACGGGGCTGCCTCCCCCTCCAGCCTCCCCTTCCCATCAATTGTCATGCAGAGCCCGGCCGGGCGGCTGTTCTGCTCGCAGCCCTCATTTTCTGTCCTCGCCCGGCTCTCGGCAGAAGGATGCCTTTTAATTGATCGTTCAAGGGGGAGGGCTGGGGCTGTTTTCTCCTCCAAAATGTTTCCCCGCGCAGCCGCTGCCAGCCAGCCAGCTTTCATGTCGCCTCAGCCATGCCAGCGATGCCTCACCCCCTTTCTCTTCTTTTTTGGACTCCCCGAGTGTTGGTGTCGGGGCTCGTAACCTCCGCCCTCAGAGCACCGAGCAGCACCTCAATGTCATATTTATCCATCTCCTGCTGGAGAGATGGCCACGAGCGCAGTAAATATTTATCATTCCCCTTTTGCCCCGGGTGTCCGAATGCTGGCATGAGTGTATTTATTGTACAAGTGCCAGGCAAACTCCCCATCTCGCCCAGTATTTCCCATCAAAACCACGACCCCCAGACCGCTGGCCAAACCCTGCTTTTCGAGAAGGATTTAATCACATTAAATCTTCGGTCCCATCGATCAGACTCGACTGCTGTCACAAAACTCCGGCAGGAGAAGTGAAGGCAGACTTGGTGGCTGCCGTGCGGGGTCGGGGACTGAGGATCCCAACCCTGGGCACGGCTTGGAGTCGCAGTTTCCCGGTCCCGATGTAGCGATACCTCCCTCATGGCAGCGCGCACCGCTTTGATATCTTCTGAAAGAAGACACTAGGCAAGGGCAAAGTATTAGTATTATTAATACAGTACAGTTAGTAGAATATTATGAACCATTATAAATCATTACTGCTAAACTACAGTTATTAAAGGAAATGACCAAAGTGCACTTTGCGAGCCAGGATCTCTGACAGTTAAAACATTGTTTTATTATTTTACCTGCTAACTTGCAAAATTCAAGAGTTAGCAACAGTTTCCTGGTTGACTGGTGGCAATTGTGTAAGGAATCGGGAGAAGTGGGGGGGAATGGGCGTACGTGTCAGGAGGGAGAGAATAAGCATTAGTGCCTCCGTGATTGTTTTTTTTTTTTTTTTTCTCTGATAATTTGAATGTCTCGAAGAAAAGCGGCGTACTCAGGCATGGGCCTAATCCTGCTCTGCAGGAATGAAAGTGTTCAAGGCAATGATATCTTAGTTTCTGGATTTCCCTTATGGAAAAAATGAAAGTGCAGGTGTTTGTGAATTGTTGCTGGTTGTTATTTGTTTGATATCATTTAGACAAGTCCCATTAAATGCTAGCAGCAGATTCATTTTTCCCTCTTTGTTTGCCTTCCAAGGAGTAGAAAACAGACATAATTATATTTTACATGAGACTGTAAGATTTCCTCTCATCTCCTTTTCTGGCTAATATCTGCAGCTATAAAATAAATTCCATTTGCGCATGCATGGTGTTAGACTGGGGTAAATAACTGTCATCTAAAATCTGCCTAACCTTAATCTGCATCAGGAGCACTATAGAGAACTGTACCCATTTGTATAATATTAAGCTTTATTTTTGTTATGGATTTCTAATGCAAATTCATAGTGGGGGCAAAGTTGTTTTCTTTTAATACCATATTCCAAGAAAAGCAGCCATTGAAAGCAAATGGTGAACAATTTTTATCCCGCGGTTCATGCCACTGGTGGTCTTCGATCACATCAGTTTGCTTGATGGCCTATGAATTTTTCACCTCTCTTCTTCAGGACAGAATAGCAGATTCGGGGACTTCTGAGGATGTTTTTCAGCTATGCAAAGCAATTGAAATTCTTCAGGCATAATGGATTTCTATTTGGGGAATTTGGTGTGGGATCGGATTCTGATACAGCGTCCTCTGAAAAAGGGCACGTGTATTTTTTTGCAGATCTACACACGTAATCTGTGTTTGGGTCTTTCTCCCCTTTCGTGCAACCTTGCTGTTTGCCTGCTTGGCTCTGCTGGCCTGAGCGATCCCTGTGTATATAAACTCACAGGTTACAGATATTTGGGGCAAATTCATTGCCCTGAATTCAGTTTTCTGCACACCCTAGCGCTGAAGTATTTTCCTGTTGCTGCTAGGGTGCTTGTTGGCCGAATCGGCAGCCCTTCTCTGGGACCTAGCCCTCAAGTCAATGAAGGCTCTGCCTGAAGAAGGGCTCTGGATTTTGGTACCATCTGTGCCTGTCCTCTTCTTCCTTGTCTTGTCTTTTTAAAACATGGGTGGTGGTTCTGATAAGCCTGGTGTTCTTCTCTGGCCATCACATTCTCCTCTCCTGCAACCATAAGCAGTACCCAGAGCAACAGAAGAGGGGGGAAAAGCAATGTTGGGAAGGAGCGGGGCAAGGAGAGATTTATTGTCTTAAACGTGGATGGCACGGGGAAGGAGTCCTGGTGACAGTGAAACTGCTCTTCGAGTTGGGTGTGGGACACTTCCATAGTATTTTTGCTCACTTGGGACATTGTTTCTCATCAGTGTTGTTTTAAAACCTTCCTTTTTTGATAGCTTGAGGCTGAGATCTGCTTTCTGACTGAACTGCAGAGCAAAAAAAGTGTTTTGCAGTGTTTCTTGTGAAGACTGGGCTGTTCTGCAGCGGGAAAAGGAAGGCACTAAGTGTCTCTGGATACCCTAAGAGGAAGGGCTGGAAACTGTGTCCTTGCTTTCCCCCAGCAGTACCGATTCTTAGTAACTGGCTCTTGCCAGAATAACAATATCAAGTTTTTAAGTTGGAAGGACCCAAGAGCTTTTACCCATGAGGTTATTGCTGGTACAGTCCTGCAGCTTTGCCTGTGCTTTGCAAATCTGCGATGCCGCAGCCGTGAGCAGGGTGCAGGTAGCAGGACGTGTCCTTCTGCGGATGCTGGGCTTGCTGGCATGGCTGGATTCCCGACCGAGGGCTCGTTCCTGGCAAGGAAGTTGCAGGGCTCTGTGGCTCTTGCGTGAGGATTAAAGCAGAAAGCGCTGGGGTGCCAGTCGGAGGGCAAGCAGCGTGCTGCCAGGGTAAAGGCTCACCAAATGCAATAGGTTTTGTAAACAGAGTGAAAAATGAAGCTCGGGGAACTGCCCCGATGGACCCATTTCTTTCTCTTGGGATTTTTGGTATTTTGTTTCAAATTAAGATATTTTTAATTAGAAATTACTCAGCCTTTTAATCTGATTTTGATATTGTTTCCCTGCACTTGAAGAAACGACTTGCAAAGTTGTTTAGTCCATGAAATTTCCTTCACTATAAGGAGGCGTAGGTTAATAATCAATCCCTCATTGTAGAGAGCCTGCTTTGGCGGTTGTGCTGGGATGGGAAGAGACCTGGTACCAGACTACAGCTCTGCCTTCTCCTCCAACCTTGCTTCTGATACAGAAGATTTCTTTAGGAGTGTTCTGCCCCAGTCCTATCTGGGGGAAGAGTCCACAAAATTCCCAAGCCCCCGTGCCGTGCTGGAGGCGATGTGAGGGCGTTCGTGGGCGAGCGGGGAGGAGGGCTCAGGGGGGTGACCGGCGTCCTGGGTGCTACACCCCTGGCTGGGTGAGTGAAAACCTTATCAGGGCTGCCTGGCCGTGCCGTAGCAGAGCCACCCTGCACCCAGGCCAACCTTTGGCCCATGCAGGCTAGAGGGAACCTTGTCTCCTTGTCGCTGTTTGCAGCATGGAGGATCCTGCGAGGTCCTGGTGGCTGTGGTTGGGTGGAGAGTGCCATCTCGGGTAGTAGGTATCAGGGCAGGTCAGAGGAATGCAGGCAAAACGTTGCAGCACCATCGAGGGGGCTGCAGATCCCACTTCCCTCACTGCTTTATTCTCCTCCTTGCAAACAAGTTTCACTTCCCATTACCAGTGCTATGGGTTGGAGGTACGAGCCTCCAGCAATGCCCTTAGCCGGGGTGACAGCTTTTCCCTCCTGAGCCCTTGTCTTCAGCCTCCCCAAGGAGGCAGTTTGACCACTGGCCTTTTTTTTTTTTTTCCACTGGGGAGATGAAGGAGCCATCAGTGACCTGGGTAACCCTGCATGGAGCACGAGCAGAGGAACTTAATGGTCACAATCAAAAAGTTGCCAGCCTGAGTGGACTCATACATCAGGAGGTGCCCTTAGACAGGAAAAGGGGAGAATGAGCAGCTAAAACTCTTACAACCCTGCTTCTTCGCCTTCGGTTTTGCACTTTGCTCAGCACACAGCCCTGCACAGGGCTCCTGGTGTCGCTCCTGTGGTGTCTGCTCCTGGGGCTGGTTGCCACCCTCTGTGCTGCTCCCTCCTTCCTGCAGATTTGGGTTCACACCCCAAAGGGTTGGTCTCCAAGGGTTGTTCTGGTTAAGAAGAGGCACAGTGATCAGCAGCCTGCCTTTGCTCAAGATTCGGGGCTAATACATTCAGGGAAGCCATGTTGAAGGCGCCTGGAGATTCAGTTGTGGGGGAAGCAAGGAGTCTGCAGACCAGAAATATAATGTCAGCAAGAGGTCTTTGAGAGAGTGTGAAGTAGAAAAGTGCTACAAGTTATTTCTGTCTTAATTTGGCCAATATGTCGTGTCCAGTCCCATGCTGGGTCCAGGACTGAAATAAGCATGATGATATTTGGATCGGGACTGGGATATACTGGAAAAAGTAAGCCATGAAAGTTTGCAGATCTCTGTCTCCATTAGCCAGAAGTAATGTTCCCACCATCTCATTATTTTCCCCTCTTAAAATGAAAACAATACGTTAACTGTGGAAACAGGGGAGGGTTGTGTTAGAGTAAGGCAGAGCGTGGCAGGGAGAGCTTGAATTGGCCTCACATGCAACTCAGATGCTGTGGGTGTTGTAGCCTGGGGAAGCCATGTACGGCGTGGTCCAGATCAGCCCTCGGGTTTTATGGCACATCTCAAGGAAGAAGGGGCCTTAAACTAAAAAAAAAAGATGCTTCACCTTTGGTGACCTCTTCAGGAACACTGTGAGAACCCAGCCCTGCCCTCGAGCATGTGCATCTCCCACCCGGGCGCCCACCCCGGGGAGTGGGCACGCCCTGGCGAAGGCTGGGGAAGGTTATGATGTCAATGAGAAACATCTGGGTCTGTGTTCTCCCAGATGTTGCCAGTGGTGTCTGGGTTGTTAGCTGCACCTGGGCAAAGAAGGAAAGGAAATCCCCGGGTGGTGTGATGGATTTTGCAGACCCTGGGAGGAGAAGGCAGTTAGACACCACTTGCCGAGAGTCCCTCTGCTATGTACTCAGGTGGATCCCTGACGCTCGGGTGATCCAGGACCCGTGTTTTTCGCAGCTAAGGAAATGTGTCATCAACTCGTCACATACCGATTATTTTACTTCTGTTGTGCGTTTCTAGCTTGAGCGGTGCGGGGGTATTGAAGCTGAAGAGCAGGTTTATTGGCAGAGCTGAGCGTGCCTTCTCCTCACAGCCGCGCAGAGCAGGAAGAGGGAAGGGCTGCCTGGGCAAAGCCCAGAGCGTAGGTTGTGCTTGTGCCGTGGACTCTATTGACCTTGGACAAGCAGAGTCGTTTCTCATCGCCTGCCTGTAAAGCTTGGGTTACGATATTCTCGTAATAGCGCAGCCGTATGCTGAGGGTGGTTGCGTTCATGTTTCAGAGGTGCTCGGGTCCTGGGGCAGTGGTTATAACCGTGGGACCAGGATTGAAAAGGCTGCAGTGGGGGGAGGGATGGAGGCTTGTTCAATAAACATTATAATTGGGATTTATTCTGAAGAAGCAGTTGCCAGATTTTTTTTTTTGGTGAAACTTGGATGAACAGCTGAAAGCAGCGTCTAGGAACTGTAGAGAAAGAAACGGGGGAAAAAATTTGGAGTAAGGTAGATAAAAGTGAGAGATAAAAGAAATAATGCAGGGAAGGATGAGTAATCGACATTCTTGGAGTCGAAGCGCAGGCTCTGGCTTCCTTCCTGAGCAGTAAAATAAAATTTAAAAAAAAAAAGTCTTTAGAACAACAAAACTCTGGACGCGCTGGTTTCCTTCCTGACAGGCCCAGCCTCGTGGTGTTTCGATGAGTCCTCATTGGCAACCAGGGCTGATCTAAAGGCCAAAGGCAGAAAGATTGGGGGGAAGGGAGAGGGATTTAACTCTTTGAGCTCTGGCTGGAAAACCAGAGATGTTACGCTTTGTGTGGGTTCCTTTGGCCATGGCTGGAGCACGAGCAGTGGTCCTTGTGGCTCAGATGTCTGTGAGGTGATCGGCACATCCATCCAGGTGCTTGGTCACAGTCAGACGTTATAAAACAGAAATGAGTATTTTTAATCCTTGTGGACAAAATTCCTTGGACCGTGCAGGCATTAAGCAATGGCACCAATGAGCAATGCGGGACTGGACCAGCAACTCTTTAGTAGGAAGACTGGGCACGCCGCTGTTGCTGCCTCAGGGATGCTCATTTTACTCGTAGCATCCAGCGTATGGCGCAGCGCTGCTCCAGTGTCTTTCCTTAGCACGCTTCCCAGCCAGGAAGGAGCTGCTGGGTGCAGGAGAGCCCGTCGTGCCCGGGAAGGCTCTGGGCAGCTTGCAAGGAGCCGGGAGTGCGGGAGAGGAGGCTGTGTGTGTGCTAGACAGGTTGAATGGCTTGGGCAAAGCTTGTTTTGCAGCTAACTCTCTGAGGCTCGCCGCGCTCCGCAGGGTTCCCCTCTCTGAAAGGTCGAAGCTACTTCTTAATTCTCAGCAGCTGACAAAATATTTATTTTCAGGTACTTAAAATATTATAATTTGAAGCGGAGTCCAGGGCCCTGGCTGGAGCTGAGCTTTTGTACTAACAGCTTCGGTGAAATGCCTTTTTCCCCCTACAACTTGCCAACAAATGCTTGGAAAATAATTGTGGGACAGTCATCCCTTTAGTGAGCAGATCAAGAAGATTTGAGACTTGCCAGAGACTTTCAAAGGACAGGCCAAAGGTTCAAGTTGTTGCCAGTTATATTTGTCTTAGCCTTTATACTTACTTTTGTGTCATTAATTTCATCAAATGCCTGTGGGTAAAAGGCACCCAGCGGGCTGCTGCTTTGGCTGAGCTCTCTGGGTGTACTTGGACACCTCTCGGGAAATAAGCCCACCTTTTTGCCTAGGGAGAGAGATTAAACCCACCACAGCTGCAGCAGAAAGAGGTTTACCCACTGGCGCGCTGGTGATAACCTGACGTGGAGACGGCCGCCCTGGGGCAGGAGAACCCACGACCTACCCCTGTCCCTTCTGCGGCCCTTTTTAAGCAGGTTTTGCAGGGAGATGCTCCCTCGTGCCTATAGAACCTATAGAGACCTAGAGAAACAAGGTGCCATGCTTGGCTTTTGTGGAATTTACTGAAATGAGGGCTCAGCAAGAAGGAGGGGGTGAGCAGAGGCCGGCAGAGGGGAGCCCAGCACCCCGGGCTCTGGTCTTGGCCCTGCTCTTGGGTCCTCAGGACAACCATGTGTGTTTTGGGATACTGGCAGGTTGTTCTGTTGATTTTGGTAGGCAGGGCATCTCTGCTGAGCTGTTTGCAAGGGCTGCCCGTGCTAGAGTAACAGCTCTGTTGGCACTGTCCTCTCCTGGGGGCCGTACGGCACAAAAAGCAGGGAGGCGGCTGTTTTCCCAGCAGGATCCCTGCAGGCAGAGCTTCCCTGCCCTTCTCTTGTGCTCTTGTGCCGCAAACCTCGTTTCTTGGTGCTCCCATCGCTGCCTGCATCCCGACAGCTGCTTTCCTACCCTTTCTGCCCCAGTGCAGCCGGCCAAGCATGTTAATTTTTCGGCAGAAGTGTTGTAATAATTAGGCAGCTCGTCGGAGGGTTTAGCAGTACTTAACCAGATGTGAAAAGACTCGTCCCATGGTCCCTGCTCTCTTGCTGGGCTCCAGCCAGCTGCCTTTTCCCGCCTGCTCAGGTTGCCTAGAAAGGGCTGTAGGAGATCTCCCTGCTGCCCTGGCTCCTCTTGCCTCTCTTCTTATGCTAAACACTGGTTTGTAAAGGAGAAGGAGGGAGGGTGGAAATCCTTGGGCTGCAGCACTCAGCCTTGAGACCTCCACCATTAACTCTTCCCAGGGCAGCATCCCCTGGGCTTGTGGCCGGTCTTCTGGTGCCTGGCAGGGCAGCGTGGTGGGATGCAGGGGCTAGCGTGGGTGGTGGAGCTACCCAGGGCTCTTGATGGCTCCTCATTATATATAATCTCCATTAAGTTACATATATGCATAAAAAATAAGTTATATATAGTGACAATCTCCACCTGCCCTGCCTCAGTTTCCCTCCTGTGGGGACAACGCTGTTTCCCCGACCGCTGCATATGTCTCTCTAAGCATTTACACACAAGGCAGTGTTATTCGCACCAATGCGGTCATAACCCAAGGTCGTAGTAAACTGTATTGTCTGCCTAATCCGTATTAATTAAAAAAAAACTGTCGGAGACAGGATATTGGCCTGGATGGCCCTTGGACCGGGTCATTCTGACAACTTCTACATTTCTATGGTAAAGTTTTATAAATACATGCTGGCACCATATATTATGTTTAAAAAAAATCTATATACAACCTATAGGTTTATAGTTATAGAGAGAAAAGACATATTAAATCAGCAAGACCAAGGGAGCAGATGCGATATAAAAATGATACTGTATTACACTAGAACTTATTGAAAATCCCAACGCATCTTTTTGTGTGTAAACGGTAAATTCTTTCCTGTGTTCTGCATTTGTTTCTTAATGTGTGTCACGTACCAGCATAGCGGCGTGGACACAGTTGCAAATACGGTACGTGTTTTACTGTGAGTATTATACTGCAGAGCAGAGCAAGGGTGTTGAATATTGCAGTCAGTTATATGCAGCGGTAAATGGGAGCTACCTGCTGTTCTGTATACAGCGAGCCGCATATTTATTCATAAATACCAGTCTAGGTAAAATAAAAATAAACCAGGAAGTTGTATTAAAGGCTTCAAGGTTTAAAAGTAGTTTGCACAAAGCTCCTGGGATCCCACTGCGGGGAATGGTCCTGCATTTTCCGGCATTAATTCTTTTCCACCTGATTTTTCTAGTTCTGTGAATTTGAAAGCCTCTGCCGGACTCCCTGGCTCCTCAGTTTGTGGAGCCGTTCAGACGTGTTTCAAAGCAAGGGTGAAGATGAGGCTGGGGGCTGGAGAAACCACAGCTCAGCTCCTTCTCTGGGGTAGCCCCAGCTGAACACGTCCGAGTAGCGCCGATGGGCGAAATGCCGAGGACCCGCAGTTTAGGGGAACTCACGAGGGCATGTGCGTCCCACAGGTGTGTGCACCTAGCACATGGAGCTGTGGGCACCCAGTGCCCACAGCCAGGAGGCCAGGTTGCAGGTGAAAAGCAAACCCTGCATTTTCGGGGGTGCTTGCAGGCTTTCCGACTGACAGACACTTCTCTAGAGATACAGGCATCAGGGCAGAGCGCGGACTCCAAAATGAGCCATGGCTTCTGAAATACCCGAGTGTTTAACCTAGAGGGAGCCCTCTTACATGAAGAATGAGATCATTGGCACAGCTCGACTGAACAGCTTTTAGCGCGTGTATCTTTAGCAAACTTCTGCCTCCTGCATCTCCGCCTTGCGCTTCTGGGTACTGCATTCCCCCGGGGCTGATGTACGGAAGGTCGGCGAAGCCCTGTGGGTACCTTCTGCACTCCCAGCTGTGCAGGGGCCAGGGCAGGAGCCTCGCTCGTTTTCCCGAGGTCGCTCCTTGTGGAAGCTGATGGTGATTTCTTCTGGCCATAGCGTTTCTTCTAATTTTTCCTGCTCCTGGTAGTGCCGCCGCACCTTGCAGACGAGGCATGGCTGTTGGGGTGCCAGGCATCTGCTCCCTGCCCTGCCGGGAGGAGGAAAGGCTCCTTGTTGGGGAAGAGTCTTTTGCTGGCTGCTGAGGGTGCTGTTAGCAGACTGATTCACTACGGAGATATTTATGTGCTGGTCCGGGGTGGCTCAGTTTCTCCCTTTGGGTCCCTCCTTTTAAATGGTTTCATACCCCTTCATCCTCCTCGGGGTAGGTCCAGCTGCCTGAATACAAAGCCATGGTGTTTTGGAGTTAGATGAACTGGTATTTCCTTTCCTGGAAGCTGTGTGACGCTGGAGGTGACAGAGACGGATGATGCAAGGATGCTTGTCCTGTGCAGGGACAGATCCATCTCCCACCTGGTGTGAGCCCTTCAGATCCCACAGGTCCTGTTCCCAGCAGGTGTGGGAGCTCCCGGCCGGGGCCGCAGGGCAGCCTGTCTCCCGACACCGCAAGGCACTGGTGAGAGGTGTGAATGAGCGGACAAGGAGCTTGTAGCCTGGTGTACCCACCACAGCAGGGCAGAGGGGATGTGGCTCTCCAGAGGCAGCAGTCAGAGGTCTGCACCTCCAGGCCACCCACTGATTTAAGAGAGTGAAAGAGAAACTTGCTGAAGTACTGGGGCAGAGATCTTGGAGAGCCAACGGTGCCCAAGGTGTCATTTAAAAGGAGGACTGGATAAAAGGAAGAGTGTTGCAATTCTTTCCTGGGTCCAGAAAGCTCCTATCTGGGAACGGTGGGCCCAAAGGAACAGCTTGATGGTGCTGGGGTCAAGCTGGAGGGATCGAGAGTGGTGATGCTGCCCTGTTCCCCCATCCCATCCCATCCCATCCCATCCCATCCCATCCCATCCAGAAAGCTCCTATCTGGGAACGGTGGGCCCAAAGGAACAGCTTGATGGTGCTGGGGTCAAGCTGGAGGGATCGAGAGTGGTGATGCTGCCCTGTTCCCCCATCCCATCCCATCCCATCCCATCCCATCCCATCCCATCCCACCCCATCCCATCCCATCCCTCAACAGTCTGGGTCCCCATGGTGGCTGCCTTTGCCCCAGCAAGTGGCACTCTCACTGCAGGGGGGCCGACAGCATCTTTGCTGGGGACCCCCTCTCCCCAGGGCAGCTGCCCTGCCACTGGCACCCTGATGGTCCCAGGTGAAAAAAGAACCACCCCAAAAAGCAGGAAGGGGAGGTTCATCCAGCCTGGGTGTACCTGCGGGGAGCACGCCGGGAGAAGCCGGGAGCTGAAATCCAGCCTGCCAGCCCAGGGCAGGCTTTCCCAGTCACAACCTGGTCCCTTCTTGGGGCTGTTCTAAGCTGCTTGGCACAGTGTGTCTGTCTGTCCATCTTCCTTCCCATTCTAAGAGGCTTAACAGT
Source organism: Egretta garzetta (assembly GCF_000687185.1). Taxonomy (NCBI): domain Eukaryota; kingdom Metazoa; phylum Chordata; class Aves; order Pelecaniformes; family Ardeidae; genus Egretta; species Egretta garzetta. The sequence goes on along the minus strand of NW_009259687.1, from coordinate 1,801,888 downwards.
CTGGGGGACAGAGGGGGCGCCTCACTCTCTTGCAGCCCCTGCCTTCAACAGTTTATTTTATTAAGCTGGGCAGGGGGTTGAGGCAGAGGAGGAGGGCAAGGGCACTTTCCCCTCGGGCACGTTGCTTGCTGAGAGCCAAAGCACTGTTGGCAGCTCTGCTCCTTGCACAGGCATCCCCAGGAGCACGGGAGAGATCTGGTGGTGGTGCTGCTGCTGCTGGCACTGTGCGCAGCCACTGCTCCTTGGATGCTTCCCTGCTCTCCTGGTCTCCGACAAGGGCTGGATGTTGCTTAATTAGCTTTTTGTCTCACTCATGCCCCTGCTGACCTACCCTGCCCCTGCCCAGCAATGTGGACCTACCAACTAACAGCATGAAAGGAGGATGGATGAGGAAGCCTAGGTGAAGAAAACAGAAGAGCCAGGGTTTCTGCAGTGAGGTGCTGCCACTCCGGAGAGCTTTTATAGCGGAGTTCATGGAGAGCTGAATTTGGCCTTTCAAACACCTTGACCCTGGCGTGCAGGGTTGGGGTGATCCTTCTGCAGCCCCACTGTCCAGCGGTTGCGCTGCTTTAAAAGAGGGCTGCAGAGAGGCGAAGCTGGGGGGATTAAGGACAGGCAAGTAGGACAGCACATATTTTCCTGTATTTTTTGTTGAATGAAGGAGTTTGGGGAAGGAAAGGGCACGTGTGACGGTAAGGAGCTGGATGGGAAGAATGGTTGGAGGGAAGAAATGGAGAACTAAAGCACCGTTTTCATCTAATTTTTAAAGAAAAGCTTTGCGCTAACTTTTTGTATCTTCAGTTTGTAGTGCAGCCTGTGTTTTTCCAGAGAGGGCAAGAAGTGTGAGCAGCAGAGGCAGTAGAAGTTACTTTGATTCAGGCAATCAATTTGGCTTGAAAAATGCCAGAGGAAAGTAGCTGAGATTGGAATAAGCACTTTTCCTGGGCACGACTTCTTCTCCCTGTGTCTCAGATGATGCCCATTCCTTCCCCCATCTTGCTGTCTTTGCTTTGCTAGTTGGCAAATAGGTCTCCTGGGCCTCCCTGTCCATCCTTCCCTTTTCCGCCTTGCCATGAGGAGATTCTGGGAAGCAGCTAATTGCAAGGATACATGCCCTGGACTTCTAATGAGGTTAGGGGATGCTGCGGGAGAGAGAGCGTAGGCACACCTGGCTTTGGGGTCTCAGCAAATTTCTCTGCACGTTAATAGTGACCCGGCCCCACTCCATCTTGTTTCTGTCTTTGACAGGAGGGAGCTGCACAGCTGAGTACAACTCTCATGAAATTCAGCTCCATGAGGGCTTGTCCAAGTGTGGTTAGAAAAAACCAACCCATTAGTCTCATGGTTAGCTTTAAAGAAATCTGTTAACTCTAGGAAGCAATGAGAGCTCAAAGCGCTGTGCTTCAGGGCTGCTTCAAACATTAGAGCGGCAGACCAGTCCTTGTGCATCCTGGAATAGCAGCTATTAGATGTAAACCCTTGCAGAGAGGGGTCTACCCAAGATACCCAAATTGTGCATTTAAAAGTGATGCCAGTGTTGGTTTGATGCTTGTCCCGTGGCTGTGGACGCAGACTGGGTTGTGGTTGTTGACCGAAGTGCATTATCTCGGGCCCAGTTGTCCCACCTGCTAGATGAAGACGCCTTGCACGGGAGCGGTTGGTGCGAGGCGAGTCCTGCTTCCAAGCTGTGCTGCAGCTGGGGGTGCTGCTCGGCGAGGAGGGTCCCAGCCCTGCCCTCCTCACGTGGCTCGGGCAGCCCGGGCCCTTGCAGTCAGCAGTGCAACCACAGTCCAGGTTGGCTCTGCTGATCGTGAAGGGACTGTAGTGTCGTGGTGTTGCTCACACACACAGGCACCTTGGTGAAAGGCCTGTGGTAGGGACTGTGAATATCCCCATGCAGCAGGATGTGAATGTCCCCATGCAGCAGAAATGCTGCATCTCCTCTTCCTCTCTCCCCTGTGGTCCCAAGTCCATGGCCCAGCAGGTACCTTCTGTTTGAGGGGCTGGCTACAGCAGCCTTTCTATTCTACCTCCCAAGTTTCTTGACAATGAGTTCCCTGCAGGTCTCTGCTCTTTGCCCAACACAAGCAGCCCTCCTCATGTGTTTGACCTTGTACAGAAAGTGAGGTTGACTTTTATGTGCCCTCAAGGGAGGTGGGTGGCTCCCTGGGAGCAGAGCAGGTCCTGTGTCCTGTGCAGGTGGTGCGGAGGCAGCTTTAGGGGGTGCTGGTTTCACAGGACCATAGAACAGCAGGTTGGAAGGGACCCCAAGGATCATCTGGTCCAACCTTTCCAGGCAAGAGCACAATCTAGACAAGATGGCCCAACACCTTGTCCAGCTGAGTCTTAAAAGTGTCCAATGTGTCAACCACATCCCATCAGTTCTCATCAGCAATTCTCGCCAGTCGTCAGCTGTTTGGAGTGAAATGCTCCTGAGGAATTCCTGGGAATCTCAAAGGGTTAAAAACCCCCAGCACTTCTGAGCTGTACCCTTCACTTTACCCTCTTCCCCTCATTCTCCAGTCAAGGAAGCGCGTTAGCCCAAGACGCTGTAGGTGTATGAAACCAGGCTGATTTATGTTAAATGAATTCGCGGTGCTCCATGTTGTCACCAGCGACCGTCTCACTGTTCATGACATGGAGATGAGAAACAAACTGCTCTTCTGTCCCACGAGACCCCGCCTTTATACCTAAAGATATTAACGGTGCAGAGAAAACCAGGAGCAGCAGCCTGCCAGGAAAATGGAAAGGACTTAATACCCACAGCCTGTGAAACGAGAGCAGCTCAGGACATCGGCGTTGGGTGCTGGAGCCTCGGAGGTGGTGGGAGTGCCTGTAGGACATGGGAGCAGGGATGAAAGGGCTAGGATTTTGGGGGGGGGAGGGGATCACTGTTGCAGCCCAGGACTGTTTTTGGAAACACATGCCGAGAAAGGCGAGCGGGAGAAGAAAGGCTGTCTTCTCCTGGCAGCCTGGCACAGGAGATAGTGTGGTTGCAGGCGCAGGAGAGGCTGTGGAGAGCTCGTCCCCAGGGGACGTGCCAGGGCTATGGGGTGGCACAGCGCTGCGGATGATGATGTCAGCTGATGTAAGCCTGTGTCATGCCATCCCTCCGTGGCTAATTCGACTCGGATCAGCCCTCTGAGTTGGCATCGGCTCCTTTCTGCCAGGGCAGAGGGGTGGCGATGGCTGCCCAGCGATGCCCTGCCCCAGGCAGGAGGCTCTGCCCTGGCCCTGGTGGCCGATGGAAGTGCAGCTCCCTGCCTGAGCGTGGGTGTCCCTGGCTGCATCAGCGTCCCCCCTGCGCTGCCCAGGGGTCTGGGCAGCTGCCAGCGGAGGAGTGAGGGTGCCGATGGCTGCTGCCCGCTACCTGGTGGCCCCTTTGGGCCCTTTTGTCACCCTCGGGGGGTGGTGACCCACACTCAGAGGAGCATCGCTTTCTATCCAGGGTGGCTGGCGAGCACACGGGGGGCGAAACCCAGCCCAACGGTGTCCAGCTGGGAGAGGAGGACCAGGGCTCAGGCATCTCCAGCAAAAGGGCTTGGAAAATGACTCCGTTTCTTTACGCGGATGTGTTTCCAGCTCTCACCTAGACTTTAAATTTAAAAGGTCCTAGCCTGGTAAGTCAGGAGAGATGTAACTTTGGCTTGCAAACTTTGGGCTTGATTTAAATGAGGGCAGCACTTTAAAAATAAATCCTTCTCCCCCTGCTTCCCTAAGATACATCCAGGTAGGATGTGCTCCACGCTGGCTTAATGCTCCAGTTTAAAGAGATAATTTTGTCCAAAGCCACCCTTCTGTAGGAGCCTATAATTAGCAATTAAAGCACAAAAAATATTTCCATCGAGTGACTCCTAAATAAATGCTTGTCACTGCTGATCAGAGTTGGTTTATTTCCATGTGTGTTTTCCTTCCTTCTTTTTTTGTATAACTTACGGCCCTGTAAATGCTCAGCAGCTGTTAATATGATTCTGTCGATACGTTTACCATGGTGATTTGGCTATATTTGGCGAGCGTGTGAAGAAATCACTCACTGGTTAGAAGGAGGAAAGACAAGCTGTCGATATCAAGGGAGAAATGCTAATAACCCCAGTGACAAATCATTCCTGGGAATCTCAAAGGGTTAAAAAAAAAAAAAAAGGCAGCAGCACTTCCCGGATCGGAGCGAGGGGCCTTGGCGAGTGAAGGTGACTCATCAGGAGCTGCAGACACCAGCTGTCATCTCCAGCTCCTCCTGTGCTTAATCACTTCACTTTTCTAAAGAAATATTTTGTTCTAATTCAAACAGACCTGGGCTTGTTTGTTTTTTATGAATTATTTACTGGTGAGGAGAACCTCCTGAGGTATCCATCTTCACTCAGAAATAAGTGGACGCTCAGAGCCTGCTGCAGCACTTTACAGCATGCAGTCCCCTCCGTGGTGAGCCTTTTTTTTTTTTTTTTAGCACCCACTTAAATCCGGAATAAACCCCAGAAAGTCACCTCTGGCACTTGGATACATACTGGAGAGAATGCACGTAGGCTCCGGCCTCATCTAGTTGCTCTTCGAAAGACATCCCCGCTCGTAGGTCTGGGGTGGTGATCATTGAATCATAGAATCATTTAGGTTGGAAAAGACCTTTAAGTCCAACCGTTATTCTAACCCTGCCATCCCACCACTAAACCATGTCCCTGAGCACCTCGTCTGCCCGTCTTTTAAATACCTCCAGGGATGGGGACTCCACCACTTCCCTGGGCAGCCTGTCCCAATGCTTGACAACCCTTTGAGGGAAGAAATTTTTCCTAATGCCCAACCTAAACCTGTCCTGGTGCAACTTGAGGCTGTTTCCCCTTGTCCTACCGTACCTGGGAGAAGAGGCCAACACTGATGCTCCAAGTGACCCGGTGACTGCCACTGGCTTCCCGGCATGGAGGTGGAGATGTGCCCCTGTACCTGATGTGCTCCCAGGTGTGTTCCCGTAGCAAGCACACGCTCACCATGCACAAAGCAAGCGCGTGAAGGGGCTTGTGTGTGCCACTGACCCCCACCCCCCCCCGGGCACTGACACCCTCCACCTCTGGGTGTCTTTTACTTAATAAACCCATGACCAAATTCCACCTGGTGGTTCTTGGCTTCTGCTCTTTGCTCATTTACAGCTCTTCCAGTGGCAAACGGGAACTCAGATGATATTTTGCAGTCCCAAAAGGCCTGATCCAGCAGCCGTGGAAGTAAATAAATGGAAAAATTTGCACTGACTGGACTGGGTATCAGATTAGTCCCTAAATGTTAGTTGATCTGCTTTGGGGTTATGACAGACAAATATTGCCCCACGGTTACTGCTACAGGAAGAATCGATCTACCTGTCTTGGATACGTCTCGGCTGCCTATCATCACTGTAATATCTAAGTGAGTGTTACCTCCCAGGAAGGCTGTGCCTGACCAAATAAGTTGCCTTTTCTTTGTGTGGCCTGAGACCAGAGAGTGCAGTTTTCAGCGTATTTAAGATCATTTCTATTTGGCACTTATCTGCTCCACAGGATATTGCTACTTGACTGCAATGTCCTTATTACCTACTTCTTATATTTCATTTAGAATTCTTTTTTTTTTTCCATTTATTTTTTACTAAATAAATAAATAACATGATCGGTAAATAAATGACTTGGTCCTCAAAACAATTTAGACAGACAAAGTGCCTTGAGTGTGATTTAGCTTGAGTGGTGTAAGTCGCACGCTTATACAAGCTTCAAAATGACAGGAAAGATAATCCCATCAGGCAGTCTGTAAAACAGAACAAGCCTTGAGAAGGGTTTTCTTGTATACAATTACACTTAGAGAGAAGGGTTTTCTTGTACACAATTACACTTAGAGACACAGGATGAGGAGGAAGGGGATTCGGGACTTGGGGAGGCTGAAAGAGGCAGCTGGTTGTGTCCTAGATGCTTATTTGCACTAAGGCCCCTTCACGTGAGCCACCGCAGCACATGGAAGCTGGGAAGGAGATGGGCACAGCCTTGTGGAAAGTAGCTCTGGTGCCCCATCAGCACGGGTTTGGCCAAAGGGCTTTGCACCGGCCCAGCCTGCAGCCGCCAGCGTACAGCAGCCTGGCGGGAGTGTGACGGAAGCGGGCTGCATCAGGCAGCCTTTTCTCCACCCCATGGGTTATGTGCAAGGGGGGCATATTTTAGCCTCATTTCAGGGCTGCTCTTGTGTGAACCAGAAGCTGCCAGCCTGCCAGCTGCCCCTGAGCACAAGAGACAAAAGTGCCCGAAAGTCTCCTTTGTGCCCCATTTCTGTTCGGAGAACGGGAACGTCCCCTGGAAAACAGGACACATGAAAGCGATGCCTTTACCAAAGTAAACAATATATTTGCTTTTGATTCCTCATTTTTTTCCTTTTTCCTTGCAGAAGACCCTTTGAACAATAGGTTTTTCTAAGGGGCACTTTTGACACCCAAGCCTCTTCTTCCTCCCTCCTTCCACCCCCTCCTCCCTCCAGCTCACACAATCTGCCAGGTTCCCTCTCTGCTCCCCTCCCAGTGCAAAGGTAAAGACATTTGGGGTAAGAAGTTTGTGCCGTATTAATTAGTGATGCACAGGTTAGCAGAATTGAGAACTTCTTTGGAATTTTTGCCACTTACTATGAACTCTGGGATCCTGCTGTTTACAAAGCAGCAGCTGGCGGAAGGCACAAGACACAACAACTGAGGTTCACTTCTGAGCCAGTTTCTTGTCTTTTTTCTTGTGTGAAAAGTTCCTGACTCCGTGTTGATTTTCTTGAGATCGTGTTTATTTAAATCAGGATAATAATCTTCCAAATATACCCTAAAATTATATAGCCATATAAATCCTGTCATAATATATTCAGTAAAACTGTCAGGTGATCATTCTTAATGTAAAATGAGACCTTTTCATTTTCATCCAGTCAGTTAGCACTAAATTAACTCCTTGGAACAGGCTCAGAGTCATTCATTTGAGTAAATACCCCAGTTATTTATTGAATATACAGCATTGCTGTCTGTCTCGGGGCTGGGAGCAAGGGCCTCCTGTCCTTATCCCAGCTCCAACACTGGTCAGTCAGGATGCTTGAAAACTTCAGTGAGACCCACACAAACATTTGCTCTGCTCCTTATCTTGGCGCAGCCATGAGCTGATTCCCAGTGACAGGTTCAAGCTGTGGGCTAGGCTGCAAGCAAGACTCCTGATGTGCTGCCCCAGCAGCAGCCCCGGAGCAGGAATTGCCCCACGCTGGCTCGGGGACGTAGGCAGGAACCATGTCGTGGCATGCAGCTGAGGATGCTCCGCTGGTGGGCTCCTTGGAGGAGGGCTCTGCCCAGTTGGACTGGCTCTGTCCTCCTCAGTCACCTCACCTCAGCGCACTTTTTCTAAATGATCATTTTTCCCAACCTTTTTGATTCCTAAGCAGGACAGGTCTTCTAAACCTCCAGCCATGGTGTAGTCTGGGCACATCAGGACTTCCATCTCCTCCTCTTGGGATGGAAGATGGGTGCCAGCAGGTGTGGGAGGGGTGTGCTGTGGGATTCACCATGGATGGCTGTTTGGAAGAAGCATTCAGATGAGTGCTGGAGTCCCAGCAGGGCCGTCACTGAGATAAAAAACCTCAGAGAGCTTCAGCTCATCCTTCAATGGGGTGATTTTGTGGAGTGCCTGGTGTGTTACAGCCTCCCCTCCACCCCCAGAGAGTTTGGGGCACCTCCTCTACTCCTCTTCATCCCTCCTCTGGCTGCCAGGCCAGCGGGGAGCATGAACGGTCAGCAGACGCCTGTCCCAGAGCCTGCCAGAAAACAAGATGGAAATTGAAGCGCTGCCTGCAGGGGATTCCCTGGAGGACTCGGCTATCTTACCAGCATGTGTAGTTTAGATGTCCAGTCCCATGATGGAGCAGGAGGGAGAGGTGAGCTTCTTTCCCTTCATCCCCAAGAAGACAATGGAAGTGCCTTCAGAGATGCCCACAGCCTGGGAAGCTCGGACTCAGACAGGTTCAGGGAAACACCTTCTTCCTCCTGGACCTAAAGAAAGAGCCTTGCTTGCAGCTCCGTCTTCAGCTTGCCAAACACAAAAGCCAAATAAAAATAAACGAATCAATGAATCAAATCCTGACTGTCCGGAACAGGGCTGCAAGGAGACACACTCATCCTGCTCTTCTGGGAGATCAAATTCACTACACAGATCAAAGAAAGAAGAGGAAAAGCTCTTCAAAAGTCAGGAAACAAAATCGCCTCGGCCTTCCTTTAAAGAAGGAAAGTTACTGGACTGCAGCCTAGAAGGACCAGAGGAGAAAGCATCAAAGGGAAGCCCTTAGTTGCATGGGGCTCTGTGAAAGGTGAGGTCTGCCAGGTAGTAGATGTCCAGTTTGAACTGACAAACTTCAGCTCCCAAAGAGCAGTCTCTTATCCTGCCTACAGGAGCTCTGCACACCCCTCCCCTAGAAAAAAATGAGAAGAGTAGGGTAAGGGAAAAAAGAAATTAAAAGGCTCGCCAGGCTTATTCATAAATTCTTTATAGTCCTGAAGAAAATGGAGGGCTGTTCCCGCTCTTGTTTCTTCTTGCTGATGCCCATTTTGGCTGCAGCCTACCTAAAACAAAGACGGTGAGGGTGGTCGGGTCAGTCTCTCCTTAAGAGAGTGGAAAAGAAATCCACCCTCGTTTGAGGCTGGCATGTCGGGTGGGCACTGCAGGTTGGGTAGTAGCAAGATGTGGCAGCTGCAGGTAAGGCAAGGATTTCAGAGCTTAAACTGAAGCCTTTCTGTCGGTTGTTGTTTTCTAGCATGGGGGTGACAAAGCAGTGCAATAGGCTAGCTAAGGAGTGGGGAGCAGTGATAGATTTCAGGAGCAAATTTAGCAGAATTATATCATGAATGTGTTAAATTTAGCCATTTCTGCTTCTAGACAGAAGGAAGCCGATAACCTCTCCTTCACCCTTCCACTTCTGCATTGTTTTGTGATTCTCCAGGTATCAGGTTCCTGCTGTTGTGCAAACCCAAGGTGTGGAGCATTGGGTGCTCTCCTAGAAACACAGTCCAATTTGTGTGGGAGCTCAATATTGATGTAACCTGTTGGGTGGGGAGATGCTTTAATAAACAAGAACCACGGCAGCTTAAAGTGCAGGATCAGCAGTTGGCAGCAAAAATGGTTCCGCGTAAGTTTATTGGCACATGGTCAACTGGAAGAAGGGAGAAAGCAGTTCCCCATGCTAGAAGAAAAGGAAAGAAGATGCAAAGGGGAAAGGTGTGAACAAATTGTGCAGGGATTGGAAGCGGGGCGTGCGGCTAGAGAGATGGCCCTTATATTGTACAAGCCTAGGGGCTGAAGGAGTGCAGTGACCATCTAGCAGGGTGACCTGTCCAGAGGACTCACAAAACCAGCATGGCGGTGTGTGGCTGCCCGAGGAGGACCACCCCTTCACAGGGACCCAGGCCTCAGCAGAGAGGGTTCCAGGGCTCAGTATGGTGGGATGCTGAAGCCTTTTATCTCTGTTTTCCTAGGCTAGACGACCCAGGGCAATTTCGATGCCTAACTGGGATTTTGTGTAGTTTGTTTTAGTTTAGTACGACATTGTTTAGTGTTTAAAGGTTACCTGGGTTACAAATTTTACTGTTGTATTGATTGACTGATCTTTTCTGCCTTGTTGCTGAAGATGAGAAGGAATTGAGAAAAATGTTCCCGATTCCCCCACCAAACTGGAGTGCTCTTCGCTACAGATGCCTGGCAGTTTCCTTCCAACATTTTCCTCTGCTACCATCCTGCTATGTGCAAACATGCACACAAGGCGCAATTTCTTCCAGTATTGCCTGATACGCTTGAAACTCACGTTTGCACACTGCTTTACATTTCTGCCGGTGCAACTTCGGCTTCTGGATAGGCGCAGCCAGATTTTCAAAAAGCCAGCAATAGCCAGCGTGATTCCTTTGGGCAAGGTGTTTGTGTGGGGAAAGAAGGTCAGAGCCGACAGGAGGATGCTCTGCTCTCCGGCAGCCTAAGCGCGGCCTTGCCAGCCCTACTTCTGCCGCAGCCAGCAGAGTTGGGCGCACGTGGCTTAGCAGGCAGACCAGGCACGTTCATGCACTGGAAGGTGCGGTACTTTGGGGGACTGCTGCACACCGATCTGGGGCAGCAGCAGTTGCAGGTTTGGTCCTTTTCTACTCTTTGAATGAGTGAAGGTTCCTCACTGCCCCAGGCACTTTCAACTAACAGTGGACACGTGTGATCCTCCCAGGGAGGATGCGTTGACCCCACAATGCATGGCTGGGATGCTGCTGTCATAGCTCTGCTGGCCCCTTTGCTGTGTTTATTGATATCTGCGTGGCTCCATTTTAGTGTTTTAGCAATCATGGCGATAACCAGCACTGTAGCAGTGCCCCGTGGGCACCTCTATCCCTCTGCTGTAAGGTGCTGCTTGAGCACCTGGGCTGCAGAGCATCTCCAGATGGGAGCTGGTTTGAGGGCTTTAGTTGCAGCCCGGGTGTGGTACCTCTGGAGGTCATGGTCCAAGGAGGCGGGTGGGCAGCAAGCTCAAAGTTCTGCCTCTTGTCTGTCACTCTATCCACAGAGCGCTGGAAAGCACAAATTCTGTTGAGATTAAGTTATAATTTAAGGCGGTGAACATGTGCTCTGCTGGCGGCTATAAAGATTCAAATCATAAAGTTTTACAGTGGAACAGTTTCTGTAAAAGCATCGTTAGAAAGGGGGAATCGTGCCTTTAATTCTTACGACTTATGGGGCTGCCTGGTTTGTTTTGGTTTTAGTGGTGCTTGGTGTGACATGGGGTGGGTTCCCAACCCCATCTTTCCATTTAAAGTCAGGCCTTTATTCCCCAAGGTCCTGTTGTTCCAGTGCCTTGAGAAGGACTGGAGATGGTGCAGAATTTTGCGTGTTCACCCCATCCATGGGTGAGTTTTGGGACCCCTAAAGTGCACCGAGCTTTTGGCCTTTCGGATTAGCAGGGAGCAAGATGACCCAGTGCATTCTGTGCGTGCGGTACGGAGTCTGGGGAAATCCAGGCTGAGGTACAAGCACCATGAGCGTGTTACAAACGGCCTAGCCAAAAGTCAGTGTAGGGCAAGGGCTGGGTTGGTCACCCTGAAGTCTGTTAGGCCTTTGGATGTTCTTCCAAAGGATGGATTGGCTTCTTCATTCTTTCAGACTTTGAAACCAAGTTAGGCTTAGTCATGTCCTGTAACACTGGTTGGTGTCCAAAAGGAAGCACCACCGCACGTTGCTTCAAGTCTTTGCACTGTGCAGGGTGGTGTTCTCGGTCTGGAATGTCTTTGCTCTGGTAGCGCCGGAGTGGAGACCCGATGGCTTTCAGCAAGCGAGGGCTCCCAGTTCTGGGCTTCAGAAGCGGTCTGACACAGCTGGTGAAAACCTGCAGCTGCTGCGTGAGAGGCGAATGAATTAAAACATAATATGAATAATACAGTCAGTACAGCAGCCATGAGTTGTTTATTTTTATGTTAAATTCAATGCATTTTTGTTGCCCTCATATTTCGAGGGATCAATAGGCCAAAGATTTTCATATTAACAACACTCAGCTGCATTGTAGAAGCGGGGGGAAGCGGGAGGTTTTGGCAGCTGGATAGATGCGTAAGGTTTTTGTCACCTCTTTGGGACGCATGGAGAGCAGTTTGAGATTATGAATAAGCATCATAGACACATATATTTGCTGAAAGATCAGCAGTGAAATTGTTAACAGCATTCCCATTTCAACGGTTATCTCCAGCTCCCAGAATTAGCACCCCGCTGGGGTGAGTCGACTATGGCAGACCTCGCCATGCCGTTATAGCAAGATCTTTACGGGGGATGGAACACGCCACTGGTGTGATTAGACTTGGTTCATCTTTCAGTTCTATTTATAAATTAAAGCACAGAAACTTATTCTTAATGAAAATTAAGATTGGTGGTGCAGGTGGCGTGTGGGGAATATTTGGGGCTTTGACCCTAGGTGGAGGGCTGTGCACTGCTGAGCTTTGCAGCTGGACCGCCGTCGCTGGGCTTGCCTGGGTGAAACCGAGTGGGATTTAGCTCAGCTGCAAGTCGGCTGGGTTTGAAATGGGGGAGTTTTACGGCCCTGAGTTTTGGGATTTATGTGATTCTGGCAAAGAGCTGGAATAGGGCATGGCGAGATAGGCACTCCCCAGCCCTCATCTGCAAAATGGAGGAGCAGACGGTTAGCTGAGGTGCTGCCGGTATCTTATGGATAGAAAGAAGGCATTTAATCTGTTCCACTGGGCGGTGGAAGCGACTTCCCAGCCTCGGCTGGCAGCTGGCGGCTGGCAATATTGCCTTTAAAGCCGAGTGTCATGGGATTAGATTGAGTCCTGTGGCATTATGGCCAAGTCTTGTTCTGCTTTTGAATCCTCCCGTTGCCGAGCCCATAGATCAGCTCGGCTCAGGCTGCGCGGTGGCAGTAACCCGGCATTATTGAACCTGTCCCCCTCGCTCTCCCAGGCAGTCACACGCGCGTCTGCCCAGATTTGCAGGACTCAGCAGCGGACAGCCCGGGCCCCGCTTACTCAGAGGAGCAGATCGATAACAGAGGCGGGTGATAGATGAGGAGAGTTAGGGATGGATAATCTGCTGAATTTACATGACCCAGGGTGGTCCGGGGAAGGCTGCAGCTTTGCTGGGAGACTTTCAATAGGAGACAGAAGTTGCCTTAGTTTCCAGCTGCTGACTGCATTTTAAAAAACATTGCAGGGTCTGTTTGGGTGGGTGGAGGAAACTGCCAATTGAAAGAAGAAAATAAAAAGCGGCGTGTCCGCTGCCTGCCTTCGGGGCTGCATCCCCCCGGCCTCACTCGTCAGCAGCCGAGCCGGCGTTGCGGGAAAGGGAGTGAGCGGTGCCATCCATCCCTCTGCCCATGCCAGCGGGCTCCATCCCACAACAGAGTTTCAGGGAAGAAGGAAATACGGGCAGGATGGGCAGGATATGCTTTGAGATACTATCTGAGGTATATATTATCGGTATAGGCATTAAATTGGCCATGCTGGCTCACTCGGTAAGAAGCAGAGGGTTTCAGCCAGAAAGCTCTGTATTTCCAGGACCTGGTTCACAAATGCATCATAAAAACAAGCACCAGCGGGTAGAAAAGAGAAGAAAAATCTGTGCTTTTAAATCATAATAAAAAGATTCCAGCTTTCCAGTGCCATTGATACTGGAGAGTGGAGTTTTAGGGCTTAATCCTATAAGATGTTGCTAAATGCCTTCTGCCATGAGAACAGAGCATATGCCAGTGGCCGGCTTTTGGGGAGGAAACTTCCCTTGAATTGAGGCTGCCCTGTAACTGTTTACAGTGGTGTCTTCCTTTTGTCTTCTTTCGTTTGATCTTTCACAGAAGCATCTGGTCCGGCCTTTGCTGGAGATACCACACTGGGCTGGAAGGACCACAGGTCACTTCTTCTGCCCACAAGTGACAGCTCTGGTGCCCATAAAACTATAACCTTCCTGCTGGCTGGAGCGCGCTGCTGACAGACCGGCACGCTTTGATTTAAGTGGTTTAGCTCTTTCTATAATGTGTCTATGTCATTTGGTCTCAGATTGGGTTTTCGGTAAGAAACAATGTTTACAAAACCTCAAAAGAAAAAAAAAAACCAAAACAAACAGTAATTTGCAATAAATATGTACGCCAATCCTTTAAAAAGCAACCTTCCTCCTTCCCTTTCATCTGGTCATCTTGGGGCTCAGGCCTTGCGGTGTTCAGCTTTTGCACAAAACTCTGAAAGATAATGCGCTGCAGAAAGACTGGAAGCAAAAGCGAGGACAGGAAAGCTGTTTTCAATAAGCAGACTGATAAAAGTGCCCGAATTCCTGACAGTAGAAAGTAAAATAGATTTTCATGTTTCTTCCCAGTGTGACAACCACAGACATTTAAAAAAAAAAAGAGAGAGATTATTTGAAAAAAAACCCCCAACCTCTGATTTTAATCAAAGTGTGTTCCTCCATTATTTCACTGAATTAGACCCCGATCCTACAGTTAGGCCTGTTTTGCATGCAGCTGATAGAGAAGCATCTTACTCCCTCTGATTCCAGGAGGCCTTTGCTGTCTGTAGAGGCTCTTCCTCTGTACCTCTAGCTGCAGGGTTGATGTCTTGGGATGCAGCGGTCCTCCTCTGCTTGAAGATGCTGGTCCACATGTAGAGTGAGCATCATGGGGGCTGGGACCTTCTGGGGAGAGCAGTGCTGGAAAAAAAACCCAGGGCGCTGTGAGCTGCCTTGTGCAGGAGTGCATGGGGCCGACGTGGAGGCAAGGTCATTCATCAGCTTTGTCTGTGTTTGCTGTTTTGCTGGATATTGTAAGCAATCAGTGATAGACCGTGGCTAAGGAGGGGTGGCTTTCATGCCAAAGATCGTGCGCTGCCAGGAGGGGCTCTGACAGCAAGAGCGTGGGGAAGTCTTCACACCAAGCAAAAATTGCTGCTCTAATGCAAAAAGACCTTAGAGGGACTGATTTTAAAGGCTTTTCCCCTTCCTGCCCCCCTCCCCTGCTCTATATTAGCACTGAGTAGATGGCTTTGGCCCTAAGGCAGGCTGTGCTACTGGGAGGGGACCCAGCAGAGCGGGGACGGCCTCGCAGGATGCAGGCTGCCCTGCCCTGCGGTGCCACGGGGATGGTGGCAGGGATGGGAAGCTCACGGCTGGAGGTGCCCTGCAGCTCTGTAAATCATCTGTTTGGGTAGCTGTGCTGGGTGCTGCAGCATCCCCAGTGGGGCCACGGCTCAGTGAGCATCGTGGAGGGGGAAAACAAGCTACAGACATGTAAGGGAGTTCGCAGCGGTACCCAGGGGTACTCCTATAACGGTCTTGGTAAAACACATGCCCTCCAAACAAAGCAGTTGTATTGCCACCAAAGCTCTCTGTAGGCAATGTCTGTATCTGCTGAATTCTCTTCGGCACCTTTGGCTGCCTCTGCCTCCTTCCAAGGGAGAAGAAGGAGCAGTGCTAGGAGCGCGGCATGGATGTGTAAGCCATGTGAGCTTGGGTGCAGTGAGGAAGGGTAGCCCAGCCGTGCCAGACGTGCCAGTGCCGCAGCAAACCTGTGTAGCATTGGTGCCGGGGGCAGCTTCGAGGAGGACTGGGCTGTTCTACTGGACAAGTTGTATTTAAAGCAGAGAAGTTTTGAAAAGGCAAAACTTTATGTTTCAAGCGATGCTGTGTAGCTGCGAAGAAGAGATGCTCTCGCACACCTACCTGTTCTCTCTGCACGTAGTGCACATTGGCATGTCCGTATACAAGCACGGCATGCCTGGCTTCCATAAAATCGCAGGCGTGCACATATCCAGACACACGGACACGCACCCAGACTGGGGCCTTTGTGCATTTGTGTTTATTGAATGGGCTTAATACAGGGCAAAGTTCCCTTTGCTTTCTACTTCCTGACATTTCAGGGAGAAAAATGTCCTGCCATAGCCTCAGTAAAATAACTGAGCGAATAACTTAAAGGGGGGGGAGAAAAAAAAAATCTCCAGGATTGCTCCAGTTAAGGAATTAGCCTGCCTAGCCTCTGCAATAAAGCTCCTCTCCCTCTCTCCCTGTCAGTCCTGTGGCACCCTCCCTGCTCCGCGTTTTAATTCTAGTCTCTAATCTCAGCCGCTCCTGTGATAAATTAATTGTAATGATAGAGGCCCCAGTTACGAGGTCTGCACCGTTTGCTTGTAATCTGAGCGACAGGTTTAGGGCCTGCTTTATTTAAGATGCGAGGGTAATTACATGGGAGTTAGCATATGCAGGCAGGGAGATATGATTCATTCTCCCAGCGACGGCCATGACACAGCTGTTTGTCGGATAAAATAGAGGAACCGTGTTGTTACAAAATGTTCCCCTTATTATACCTCATTAAAAACAAGGCTGCGATAAGTCAGACCTGGCAATGAATAAAATGTATTGCCCCCTGTAAAAGCTGATAGGAGAGAAAGAGGGTCTTCCAAGCAGCCTCAGGTCATTTATTTATTTTTTGTTCTCTTTCACGCTCCCCCTGCTTTCTTCCCCTCTGGTTTTCTGCCTGGCACTGGCTGCTGGAGAAAAGAAAAGGAATGTTTTCTCTTGCTTTCTCTTCTTTCTTTTCTTCTTTCTTCCTTTCTTTGAACCTGCCTGCGCCCTCCCCTTCTGGGAGCAATGGCAGATAAGGCAGAGTCGGGCCAACAGCAATTAGCAAAGCCTTCTGCAGGGAACAAAAGAGGGGATTTGTTCCCACTGGCCTAACACGAGTTGTGCCTCTTCACCTTGCCTGAATGCAACAGGCTGAGAGAGGTGGGAAGCTCCCGCTCCAGCCCAGGGGGTTGAGGCCTTCCCAGCCAGGTTATTAAAAATAAAAAAGAAAATCTAAAAAATTCAAGATAATACGAAAGCGCTCCTTTCAGGAGGGAGAAAGTATTTTTCTTTTTCTTTCCCTTTCTTTTTAAACACCCCCGAGAAGTGGAAGGTGATTCTCTCCTCTTTTTCATCCGCAGGAAAACAGTGAAAGTTGAAACAATAAAAGCCAAAAGTGGGGGAGAAGGCCACAAATGAGTTCTGAGAGCCCCATCAGGGTGAGATGTATAGAAAGGGTCTTTCTGAACTGGTGTGCCGGAGCAGATGCATAAATCCGTCGCCTCTGAGAGCGCCCGGGCGCAGGAGTTCAAAGGATGGCTTTCACTCTTTCACCAGCGTTTTTTCCTTTGCGCACACTTTAAGCTGTCAGACTTTGTGGGTTGCATTCTTGCTTATTTATTTATTATTTTGGCGCCCTAAAGATACAGTGTTGACTTTTGTTTTAATTTTTTTTTTTTTATTCTAGGGAAGATAGAGTAGTTTTGAAGTGGTCGGAGCGGTTAAGAGGCCGTGCCCGCTCTGGAGGGCTGGCGTTTGGGTGAGAGGCACCAACCAACTTGAGCAAAGCTCAAGGCAGGCAGCTGTGGCCTTTTGGAGCTGTTTGTATGGGCTGCATTAAACCAAATGACGTGTGTCTTGGTTTTTCTAACTTTTTTTTTTTTTTTAAACTCTGATCAATACGTTCAGCTGCCTCTTCTCAGACCATTTGCTTCTCTCTTGCGTATGTTGCTCTTTTCTTCGCACAATAGCCAAGATGAATGAATAAGGCTGATTGATAGATTGGCTGGTTTATTTTTAACTTAAGCTTTTGAGAGAGATTTATAAAAGCTTCATAATTTCTCTCTGGATGGATATTTAAGTGATAAACACTGTAACATTTGACTAAGAAGATACTGAGCTGCCTTCGATTTAAAAATGAGATTTGATATCTTAGAAATAACTTCTTGAAGTACCAGACACAGCAAATTAGTGACTTTTTAGGTCTGTTCCCTTGGGAATGGGTCCTGTTTGTAAAAACACGTATCTGGTTTGCATCCAAAACATCAGGTTTTCGGAAGGGTAGGACATTGCTTGCCTGGGTTATTGCCCTCTGTGCTGTACCCGGGCCCTGTGCTGCCACGTGGCTGGTGCAGGGTGTTAGCAGCGGGGCTCAGGAGTGGTGGTGAGGACAGAAGGCATTGCAGGACCATGGGATATCACCACGCTATGTAAACCAATTAGGGACTCAATGACAGTAGAGACTGGGCAAAGAAGATCAGATCCCAAAGTGGAACCTGTGTTCACATCCCATTGCTGCTCACGGCTCCTCCCATGCCAGCCGGACGAGGCACAGGTACCACCAGGTCTTGCCTCTGTCTGGTGGTAGTATTGTAGTGAAAAAGTGATTTTGGGGTTAGGGGCAGAGCCAGCTCATGACAGTTGTGATAGCACTGCTGTCGTGGACCTGATGAGCTTTATATACGGGATGGTGGCTGCGGGGAGATCTGTCTCTCAAGACAAAAAGTCCCAGGCTGATATGCCCTCATGTGAGAGCCTACATGGATGGCACCATGGATGGCAATGGTGCTGCAAGTTTCAGGAGGAGACCAGTGCGTTTTGAAGGCTGATGTTGGAAGGTCGAGTGCAGCATAGGCAGCCCTTGGACAGTTTTTCCCAAATCTCTGGGTTAATCATACTTCCCCAGACTGGCTTGCTTGTCCTCTCACCTCCTCTTCCCACTTCTGTATTGATCCTCCGCACCAGTTCTCCTTTCTGAGTAGATCTTGTTTACAGAGATGTAATGAAGTGTCTTATTTCCAAATAAAATCCAAAACAAGCAGGAGTAATGGTTCGCAGATTCAACCACTCCCACACTGGTAATTTACTAAAATTAAAACTTAATTAAGCCAGGCTCACTCAAAGGTTTTGCATAATTTAGTAGTCTGTCTTGGATAGCCAAGGAGCTGTACAGGCAGGCAGCTGAGTCAGGAGCCGGGTCTGGCAGCCAGCTCTGGAGCCAGGGCTATTACTTGGCACTTTGCACACCTACTTTTCATAGAATCATAGAATTTAGGTTGGAAAAGACCTTTAAGATCATCGAGTTCAACTGTTAACCTAACACTGCCATCCCACCACTAAACCATGTCCCTGAGCACCTCATCTACCCATCTTTTAAATACCTCCAGGGACTCAGCCACTTCCCTGGGCAGCCCATTCCAATGTTTGACAACCCTTTCATTGAAAAAATTTTTCCTAATGTCTAACCTAAACCTGCCCTGGTGCAACTTCAGACCATTTCCCCTCATCCTATTGCCTGTTACCAGGGAGAAGAGGCTGACCCCCACCTTGCTACAGCCTCCTGTCAGGGAGTTGTGGAGGGCAATAAGGTCTCCCCTCAGCCTCCTCTTCTCCAGGCTGAACAACCCCACTTCACTCATTAAGATCTCAGAGCAGTTTAAAGGATTGAGCTGGAAGCACTCACTGCCTCCCTTCTACTGATGGGGAAAGCCAGGCCCAGAGGAAAGCATCGACCATCCCGGCTGGGGCTGTGAGCAGTAGTAGAGGAGAACCTGATGTCTGTACTCCCTCATCCCTGTTTATGAATCACATCTGCTGTTCTCAAGATTTTAAAAAACGGATTATCACACAGCGGCAGTATCTGGAGTAGGACATGTCCCTGCGGGGGGATGCAACTTGCATTTTAAGGGCACATCTTGGGGGAGTATGTCACCTTTGAGCACAAGACCACTTAGCGTCCCTTAGGGGGGACAGCTTGTGTGCAGCCAGGTCATGGTGATGGCACCATGACTTCTGCTAGGGCTGAGGCTCCTTTGCAGGAGATCATGGAGCGGGGAGGAGCGCTGCTTCCAAAGGTCTGACAGTCTTGTGGGGGGGAAGAGAGGCAGCAGGAGCTGTACCGAAGGGAAAATGGAAAGACTCGAGGTGTCGCAGTGGAGCAGCAGCAGACGTCCTGGTGAGCGTGTAGGAGCAAAGACCAAATCGATGGGTCTGTGTGTGTTAGGCTGTACCATCTCCTCCTCCCAAGGATGCCCTGGAGAGCCTGCTGTTGGACTGGGAAGAAACCTTTGTACCCACAGTTACTTGGCCTCTTTTCTTTATTCCTTGAAGGGAAGGGGCAAGTTTTATCACTGGGTCCTCTGCTGCCTCTGAGAAAGCTTTGGAGAGACTTGGTGGTAGAAATCCCAAGCCCTCTTTCTGCTCCTGTGAAATGGCATTGATAGAAGCAGCGCTGTGGGAGGTCATCCCAGAAAAGCTGGTGGCTCATGGCTGAAAACCACAGCTTAGTGCAGTTTCACTCTTTTGCTGGGTGCAGGTACTCAGCTGCATCAGACACACCTGAGCAGCCCTGCGGAGCAGTTTGGGCATTAAAGCCACTGTCCACAGGGGGACTGCCCAGGTGAGCCAGCACCGTGAGGCTCTGAAGCCCACCAGGGCTGTAGGAGTGTTGTTGCCTTTCTGAAGCCTTTGAGAGATGCTGCCTTGGCTGCAAGGGATGGATGAGCTGGTGGAGTTGGCTTTCTACACAACCAGGCACGAGCAGGGCTTATGGGGAGGACATTCACACTGCGAGGGGAATAAAGAAGTAGGGAGGGCGCTTGAGAGGGAAACAGAGAGCAAATGTTTAGCTGAAGATGCGTTGAGGGGAGCTCACCTCAAAGTCAGGACCCTGAAATGTCTCCCTCAAAGGAAGGGAGCCGCAGGACTCAACGTCTGGAGCATCAGCATGGACTGGGACACCCAGCACTGGTACAGAGGGGAGGGACATCAGCCAGTGGCAAGGTTAAGGATCACCCAGAAGATGCCGGCTCAAGAGAAGGGGGGACAGCAACAAAAGCCGGGATGTGTGTGTATGTGTGTGTAAAACCAAAGGCCAGCCCTCCCCTCCCCCTTGGCCCATAGAAATCCACGGGGGGCTGGAGAGGCAGGTGAGTAAATCACGCCGCCCGGCTCCATCACCGCCGGGCTCTTCTTTGTGCGCCTCACAAAGGCTGAGAGTGTTTTATTTTTGGTGCGTGCG
>NW_009259687.1:1778105-1781401 GCF_000687185.1 Egretta garzetta | reverse complement strand
GTGGGGGGTGGGGGGGGGATGCAGTCACTTTAATGACATCAGTTTGGCTTTGGGGCTAGGCATCCAAAAAAAAGTGTCATCCCAGAGTCTGCTTGTTCGGCAGGCACATGGAGAGGGTGTCGTGGGGGGACGATGGGACAGCGCTGCGCCTGCTTTCTCAGTAGCTCCATGACATGTCCAGCTGAAGGGCTGGGTGCGAGACACAAGCCTGCCTGAATGGCTTGTCCTCACGAAGCACCAGCCGCCCCCCACCTAGCTTGTCCCCCCCACCTCGGTGGCAGCTTTGACTTGCGTAAGCTGGTGAAGAATGGACCCACCCATGCCTAGAAATCCGCCTCCTCCCTCCCTTCCCACCCCTTCTCCCCTTTTCTGAGAGGTGTAATGGAGCAGATCTTACAGGGAGCAGCTGCCTCTGCCCCCTGTGCCTGCCTGCCCCATGCTCTGCTGTATAACCCCGGGGTGAAAGGGGTGCATGGGGTGCCCGGTGCCCCCCCACGATGCAGGGCTCGGGTCTGCTCCTCCCAGGCAGTGCCACAGCTGCTGCCCTGGTGCAGGCTTTGGAAAGGCTCGTTTGGCCAGGTGCTGCAGCACCCCTCGATTGGGTGCCATGCGATTTCCAACCTTGCAGCACCGTGACGGGGTGAGGGCAGCACAGGGAGACCTCCGTGAGCCGGCTCACCTCCCTCCTCACCCCGCTCACCCCCTTCCCAGCACACAGGCGACAAGGGATTACCCTCCTTGCATGGCCAGCCTTGGCCGTGGGAGAGGTCTGGGGGAGAGGAGCATCACTCATTCCAGCTTGTCATCATCTCCAGTGATGTGTCCTTCTTGCACGTGGCGACGCTGCATGGCTCTCGTCCCCCGCCTGCCCAGCGGTAGGGAAGGGAGGACCTGTACCAGCTTCCACGGTTGTATCAGATGGTGCAGATGGCCCTTCCTCCTTTGTGTGCGGCTGCGTTCCACTCTCCCATTCAGCTGCAGAAGAGCTTATTTTCCTTTGTTTTGATTAGACTTAAGAAAAACGCAAACCCGCACTTCCAAGAGCAGATCTCAGCTCTCCTAACACGGGCCATTCAGATGCACACCTCCGATATTAAAAATCAAGCACTGCCCTCCTCTCCTCGTTGCTGTAGTTCTGTGTGGGACCAACTTAGAGTAAAAAACGTGGGAGAGCTCATGGGAAGAGAAGGAATATGGTTTTACATTATTATTTTCAAATTTTGAGACAAATCCTGAATTCTAGATCATAGGTCCCAATTCTGAGGTCATAGTGGGACATTCCTGGTTTAAAGAAAGTAAAACCAACAGCCTTTGGGTTTTGATCAGAAATATTTTATGTCTCAGAGGTGTGTGTGCTGCCAGACCAATGTGCCCTTGGCAGTGAATTAAGTTCTTCCTCCTGTGCCTCCTTCAGAAACAGCAGAGCAAGGGGATGAGAGTGTCAGGAGCAGGTCTTAGCTCTTGTACATGGAAATGTCTCATATTCAAAAAATATGACGAACCCATCTCTGTTCCTCAAAAGTCAGAAGATCCAGAACTTTAGTCCTGCCCCAGGGGCAACACCTTTCCCAAGCCTTATTTCGGAGTCTCTAAAACCGTATCAAAATTCGTATTGATTGCCTTGAGATATAAACTGGCTTCTCAGTGTCACTGGTGCTTGGTGCAGAAGGACATGATCAAATTTTTCCTGCTTTCAGTCTCCAATGTAAGCCCAGCACCTTCAGCTGTCTGGTATGGAGGTGTCCACATTCACCATGTCCGTGCTGAGCTGTAAGGGTCTGTTTCAGAAATCAATCAGAAGAAAGTGCCGGTGGATGGGGGAGACTCACCAACCCTTTCAGGAACATCACTGTAACCCAAGGGCATACCTGCAAGAAAGCAATTTGCTCCTACAGGTGCTTTGTATCCTCATGATGAAGAACTTCGGAAATGGCCCCAGGTTATGGGGAAGATGGTGTGTCCTGCTTTCCATCCATGCGTCCATCGCCACCTGTAGAACCATGAGATGCAGGGTAGGAGCTGCTGGACCACTGCAGAGCAAGTCCATGGGGGTGCTGACACAAGGCTGGTGTGGCTCTGGGGGATGAATAAGGTGCCTGCACCAGCCCAGGCTGCTGAGGGAGGGCAGGGTGGCGTGGCCAAACCCACTTGTACCCAGAACATGACCTGGTGTTGCTCAGAAATGGGAGACCATCAAGAGAGGGAGGGGTTCAAAAGAGCAATAGGTTTGGGCAAAGCAGCTAGACCTTGAAAACGGAGATGTTAAGGTGTTTGTGTATGAAGCCATTCATCAGACCTTTGAGGGCAGGAGTTGGCTCCTGGTGGGGCTGTGGGAACGTGGTGGCGAGAGGTGGAAGTCAAGGAGGGTATATTCCCTTGGTTTGTACATTAACCTGAACCACGGCCATGGGAACTCCTGCCATGACCCATATTTACATTCACATTTGATTTTTATTTGCTTCTTAATTTAAGAGAGGTGGGAGAGGATATCTCCTCTTAGGGGGCTCACTTCTGGCCTCAGTTCCACCCTGCGAGCCTGCAGGAGCTCTTGGCTCCAGCAGCATTACACCAGGATTTACACCGGCGTGGTGGAGGTCAGAATCTGGCCCTGCCACCCCTCCTTCTTCCTGTAGGAACCTTTTCGGTTTGTGGCTTGCCCATGAGTCCCGTGCAACTCCGTTTTGCTTTTCTCTTCTTTGAAAAAAACCCCACAATCTAATTTTTACTCTCTGACGGATTCCAGGACCTGAGGTGCCACTCCAAAATAAAAATGCATCCTCCCTTCCCCAGGTCCAGTGAAGTTGTTTTCCTCTGCCTCCTGCAGCGCAGGTTAAGCCAGTGCCAGCTCTGGTCTCGGGAGATTCCCTGCAACCCCCACTTGCCTCGCTCCGTCGCCGGCAGCTTTTTCATTATTTATTTAATGTCTTGTACCGTAAATAATGGTGACTTTATGGTTATTAGGAACGGGTTAAGGTACATGCGGGCAGCACCAGGCTGCCTTCAAAAGGAACAGGCCCGGCATAAAATGTTGCGATAATTGCTTTACTGCTGAGTGCTTGGTCTTTATTTTGTGTCCGATTTGTCTCTTAAGCCAGCGTAACATTCTCCCCGCTGCAGGAGAATGCAGAGAGCAAATTGAAGGTCTGAGCGTGAACAATGCAACATGGTGCACTGCTGGGTTTTTCTTTTCTTTCCTCTTTCTTCGTTCCTCTCTCGACCTCCCTCCAGTCATCTCTGCTCCCCCTCCCCCTCCAGCCTCCTCTCCCTCTCGGCCACTCCGGCTCTTCCACCCCTCC
>NW_009259687.1:1773543-1778083 GCF_000687185.1 Egretta garzetta | reverse complement strand
GGGGGGGGGAAAGCCGGCAGGTCCTCTTCAAAAGCAAAGGAAAAAAATATAACGGTGGAAAGTACCTTCTTATACGAAGCCAGGCATGTCCTTCAGCCTGAAATCCCAAGCGCGTGTCCCAACCCAAGATCAATGATGGCTCTTAGCGATACCCACGCACGCGGCAGCGAACGATGCTCCTGGGCGCCCGTGCCTGCCGGCAGCGGCACGGCAGCTGCCCGCACGGCACACGTGCCGAGGAGGAGGCATCGGGGAGCAGGTCGTGGAGGCAGGTGTGCTTTTAAAACACGGCTCCCAAGGTGCCGGGGCCTGGGGAGTGTTTGTGTCGTGCTGCCATACACGATAATTACCTTGTTAGGAGTAATTAAACATGGATTTGTGATCCTTCTAAGGTGGAGCTTCCCTTTTGCTCCTCTTAATCATGAGATGCAGCCGCAGTTGCGCTGCAGACAATGGGAGCATCCCGGAGCCAGGCGGCCGCCGTGGGTGCATCAGTCATCCCAAGGCCCTGGTAGTTGACCCAGCTCTTTTCCAACCCATACGCTCCTCCTCGGCGCGAAACCATCGGAATTGCTTTCTTCTTAGGTCTATTTTCGGCGAAGGGGGTGAAGCCAAGCGCCAGCACGGCTCCTGCGTGGCACTGCAATTCTGCGCTGGGCTGCTCCTGTGACCTTGACAAAGCTGCTTGGTTTTCTGGACCTCAGTGATCCGGGCCGTGAAATGGCACCATTGCCCCCAGTCTGCCTATTTATGAGGCCCCATTTAATAATTATCCAGAAAGTGCTATACCAGAGGGACAGAGATCTGCTACAGAGCCTCCTGTCTCTCCTCTGTCCAGAAGCAGTGGAAATGAAGGTTGCAGTTTCTCATCTAATCTCTGGTTGTAGAAAAATCATTACTTATTGACACGGCCTTGTGGACTCCTCTAGAGTGCCTGGGTCTCCTTCATGTTGGAGAAACCTCCTCTGGTTGGAAACTCAGAAGTCTCCTGGTCGTGCAGTGTGTGCTGGTGTGATGGGATGGGGTGATGGGGAGCTGGCATGATGCAGAACAGCCCTTTCTCCATGCCTTGCTAGCAGTGTTGGGGACAAAGCAATATTTGTTTTACTAGGAAAAACAGAAGAAAGGGGGGCTGATTGTAAAGGAGTCCGCAGCCTTCTCCTGGATGCCCAGCCAGGAGTCTTCTGAGATGTTCAGAATCTCTCTCATCTGAGATCAAATCTTTCTGATTTGACCTTTCTATATATTATCTACCTGGTATGGAAAATGCAACCAAAAATGTCCCCCAGATGCATGTAAGCTTTGAAAAAGCTTTGGTCTGAATTTTGCTCCGGAGTTAAGATTTGGCCGTTACCCCAAGTGCAACAGCTACCTGGCTGAGAAATTGGTATGCTCAAAAATCCAACTTTTGCTTTGCCCTCTCTTCCTGCCTTAGCTAGAGACACGATGCTTACCAAGAATTAAAAATGAGAGAGTTTTACCTCCCCTGGGCCTCTGGAAAATAGCTTGATTAGCAGAGCAAATTATTACACAAAAGAAGTTGTGGTGTTTTTTTTTTCTTTGCAAGGATCCAGGAGTTATTTCAATCAGAAAGTGCTAATCATCAATTTAAGCTTAATAATCAATGGGTTGTAGCCGTGGCAAAAGCCAAATCAATGCTGAAAATCTGACCCATGGATAGGTTTGGGCCCCTTTCTCACACTCCCCACCTGCCTCCCTTCCCCCTCCCCTTGTCCCCTAGAGCAGCGACCGAGTAATTAATAAGGCATAAGGGGAAATATGAATGAATTGGGCTGAGCGAGGGAAGGACGAGCGGGAGGAAGGATTTGCTCTGTGTATCTGAACAGCTTTAATTAGCTGTTTCTTAGTCTCTTTGGTTTGGTTGCTTGTTAGGGTAATCCAGTTAAAGAGGCTGCCTTTCATCTCCGTTAGACTTTTCTCAGCAGAGAGGGATGGCTGAGTCGCACTGGAGCACCGGGTGGTGCGGGCGGGTGAGGGCCGAGGCCACCCCAAACCCCAAATGCGATTGTTCCTACAGGGCTGCCGCCTTTAAAAACAACTAAAACAACCCAACTCCGGTGCAGCCCTCTAGCTAGCCACGAAAGTCAGCGGTAAAATGGCCAATGTGCTTCTCTGGGCTTAATGTGTCCTGTTTTCTGACCCCGAAACGTTTTCTTTATGAAAGGATCAAGTTGGGAGCATTGTCCCAGCGCCTTGAAAAGAGCTGCACAGAATGCTCTTTTGTGTTAAGTTGCCTTTTTTTTTCTTTTTTTTTTTTTTTTTTTTTTTTTTAGCCACTGCCTGCTGTGTTTTTTTCCTCCCCCTCCCTTCTGCATGATGGGGGGAGAGGCTGGGACGGACAGTGATACAGACAGAGACTGTCTTGATGAACCATCTGTGCCACAGTGTAATCCAGTGGAGCTGAAAAATTAAACAGCATTTTCAATTAACTTTCTCTCTCTGGCTCTTTTTTCTTCTTCTTCTTCTTCTTGGGGAGAAGTTTTATTTTAACCCCTTAGAAGCCATTGGGGTGGGGAGGCTATCGGATGCAAGGACAGTGTGGGCAGGGCACATGTAAAAACACACACCTGGAATCAGGACAGCGTCCATGAAGCCCAGCGCCCTGTTTGGGGCAGGACATACTGGTGGAGTTAGGGGATGGTTCAGAAAGGCATGTCATTTTGGAACAAATGGGCCATGGGGGAACGTTTTCTTAAACGGTTGAAAGTTTTTTGTGTCCTCCCTTAAAAAATTACAATGGCAGTTTTTGGTTATTCTTGTTGATATCATCTAGGATGTTTTCATTATCCTGTTAAAGTGGTTTTTTTTTTCTCTTTGATTGTAGCCTCAGCGCTATCTTGCCACAAGGAGTCCCAGGGGTTAACTCTGCATTGTCTATAACTGTTGCCTTTTTGTCAATTGGAAGGGGTTTTTTGCCATTCACCTTCACTTCTTCATTTAATTTCCCTCTTCCTTTACCCAAGGAACGGCGTAGTAGGTGTTATTTTATTAAAACTACTCCTATTCCTCTCCCTGTTTTGCACATGTCCTTTGTGACCATTTTTATTTGTCCTCTACGGAAAAGGTATTTTCATTCTCTCTGGGAAAAAGGTTGCTCCCGGTCTTGGTTGGTGGCTGTGGTTCACGTGAACACCCCTGTTTGCAGCAGAGGTGTGGGGGCTGGCGTGGGCCGCAGCGTCCCTGCTGCTGGCTGCTGATGCACCCGCGTGTCTCCCAGGCTGTGCTTACCGTGGCTTTTTGGGGGAGAATCCTTTCTTTTTCCCCTTGATGGCTCCAGCTGTCCTAGGTGCTTGCTTGGAAGCTCCTCTGTCAAAGGCATTTAGAAAGCCCAAAAAACTCGCAGGCCAGTGGCTGAGCTGAGGCACTCGGACAATTCCCACGGAGAAGAGAGCATTTGCCTTTGCAGGAGGCTCCCTGCGTGGGGTGTGTTAAATCGTGGCCATCGGAACACAGCCTTGAATTCTGGAATTTTTTCCAGCAATGTGCCTGATACTGAAGTAGGGCTTTGCTCGTCTGTAATCCTCATGGTCATCTTTCGGCCTCTCTGAGAAACATTACCCATGTTTTGCTCTCCAGTCCTCTGGCTTAGCAGTTGCAATAATCCTTGGACTATTTTGCTCTTATAAGCTCCTTTTACAGCTGCAGGACTCCCTGCACTTCACAAGGGAGGTGAGCCTCATTAGTACTTTATTTTGAAGGAGAAATGAAGCATGAGGACGCAAAGCGGCTCACCAGAGGTATCACCGGGTGACCGGTGTCATGGCTGAGCCTGGTCCATGAGCTGGAAATCCAGGCTGCTCCCTGTTTCTAGTGGAGTTGAGCTGCTGGTGTTGAGGAGGATATCCAGCCCTGTCCTTTCCACATCCCCATCCCCTCGCTTGGGCCTGGGAACTTGAATTCTCATAACCTATGTGCTGTGCATGCACACGGGCAGAGGCACCCAGGCTCTCCCTCCTCCAGCTCATCTCTTGCCTCTCCCCTCAAGCAATCTGGCAACCTTCCTGAGCCCTCCCAGCTCCATACCCGCCTCCTCCTCGGCCTTCCTCCTCAGTAAGTTCTCTTCTCCCACACCTGCAGCACAGCAGCAGCAAGTTTTCCCCAGCAGCGACCTCAGGGAAAGACCCATGTGGATGGCCCAATGCCTGTTTCCCCTCCTGGTGCTCGTACTGGAGGCATGGAGCTGGCAGAGGGGTGGGTGCAGAGCCTGGGCTCGGTCTTTGGCCTTGGCTGTTGAACACTCCAGGTCTCCATCCACTGCCATGTCAGTTGGCAGCCAGGGAGGAAAGAACTTTGCTTCCCATCAGAGCATATCCTGGCGGTCCCTGGACCCAGGCTGCTCTGTCCCACTCTGCAGAGGCTGGGACAAGGGGGCTGTGGGCCACAGCAAAGCCATAGCTTCACTGCAGCCTTTGCATCTCTGCTCCGACCTGTTTCACGCAGCTGGCTTAAGACCAGGCAAAGCAAAAAAAATGCTCCCCCCCGCCCCCCCCGAGCCAGTGTCCCCACTCCCCTGACTTCC
>NW_009259687.1:1766007-1773436 GCF_000687185.1 Egretta garzetta | reverse complement strand
CCCCAGCAGCGTCCCGTTCCCCGCTCGCCCTGTGTTCACCATGCCCCCTCGCAGGGCTCCCTCCCCAGCCCGCAGCTCCCTGGGGGGAGCAGCCCGCGGGTCTCCCCTGATGCACGGGCAGCCTCCCAGTTACTAGGGGCTGCTGCTGGCATGACGGGGGGAAGAATACTCAGCAAATTGCTTTGCTGCACATCTTAAAGCAGCCCTTGATTTGATTTAAACAAAAACAAAAGGGGGCTTGGTGGAAAGCGGGGGGCGATTGGCGGGCGCAGGCCCTCTTCTGTGTCTCGCACACACTGGCTCGCATAAGTGACAGCTCAGTGGGCCGCTGTTGAGCGCTTTCATTGCACTGGCTCAGCCTTTCGCTCGGGAAAGCCAAAGTGTCTGTCACTGTGTGTCCCCCTCCCCAACCCCCCCACGCCTTTTCTTTTGCTGTTCCCTTTCTTTCCCTCCCTCTCTCTGCAGAGGAATGGGCGAGACCTTTGCATTCAAAGGGAGGATGGCTCTGTGAGGTCTCACTGAGGGTGGAAATCGCTTTAGCAGAGATGATGTTTCTTTGTTTAGGAGCAAATTGTGCCCCTACTCTGCGGCTCCAGAGTTGCCAGATGCTGTCATCTGCAGGGGGTCCCCAGAGAGGGGGGCGGGAGCCACAAGGGGAGAAGAAGGGCTCTGGGAGGGGAGCTGCTGGTTTTAGCACTTTTCAATGGGAGGCAAGGATACAAGGGGGAACAGAGAAAGGTTTGGAAGATTTGTAGTCGGTGTCTGGGGAACTGCGTGTGAGCAAAGGCCCAGGGAAGAAGTGCAGCTGGGTGGAAAGGACATGTGCTCCTTCTTCACGTCTTGGGGCCGCAAGCTCCATGCGGTTGCTGAGCAGGGGCTCTCCCTGGATGCTTTGGTCTGAGTTTCTGCTGTTACTCGATACCGCATCAGATTCCCATGCTGCTTCCACCTCCAGTCTTGACCAAAATGGAGCCCTAGGACTGAATTAACTGTCACCGAGGGAGATGGACTGGGTATTGCATTTCAATGGCTCCATTCGTTCATTTTATTGGAGCTGTTCTGGCCGTATCCAGCTCTCATAGCAAGCTGGGGTAGATCTGTTCCTTGGCTTTCACATGAACCTCGCACAAAATGCAGGATAGTGGGACCAAAAAAAAAGCAGTGGACAGCATCAAGGAAGGCACGGGGTGCTTGGACATGCAGCAATGGGCATGATGGGGCAGAGCCTCTCACTGCACCCACTGCATCCCGTGCCTGAGCGCTGAGCACACTGCAGAGGACTGCAGTCGGTGGGTCTTGCAGGCTCTGGCTCCTGAGGACTCAGAGTACGCTTGTCTCAGCCCTCCACAGCTAGTCGTCCCTTCTGGGCATGATCCTGCCATCTATGCCTGGGCAGCAGCAGATGTCAGGTCCATGTGTGTCCAAGGATGCTCTCAGATCACGTCCAAGCTCGATGCCAGCACTTTGGGTGAAGAGGCTGGTTGGTATGTGGAAGCAGACGGGGTGGTTGCTTTCACAGCAGATGGTTGTAACCCCTGGCATGAGGAGTGGCATGTGGAACACGAATTTCGGCACGTGTGCTGCTCCCAACAGTCACTCTCTGTTGCTCTGTTCCCAGTGGCAGGGTCAGACTTGCCACAGGTCTGCTTTGACAGAGGGCAAGGGAAGAAAATATCTCCCCAGCAAGGGATAAGGAGAGCGACTCGTTTGGGTGATCCCGTGGATCCTCCTGCCAGCCCCAGTTTCATACGCCTCAGCTGCGCTGAACTCTTTCGGTCCTTTTGGCAACCTCACAGTTAAAAACTTTACCAGTTTCTTTCTCTCTCTTTTTCCCTTCCTTCCTTTTCAGAGTTGACAGGGGCAAAATAAAGGCTTTATTTTTTTTTAAACAATTTTGTTCCTTCTGGGAGTGATGGAGCGAGAGTGAGTGAAGATTATAGCTCTGTGTGCCGAAGACCTTCATAATGGGGGGAGAAGCAGTGACATAATGGGAACCTAATGGCAGTAATTGGCCCTGGTTTTGACAGGGCCTATATCACGGCTCAGGAAAAAAAGAGATGTTTAAAGTAAAAATTTACACAAAATTATACGGTTTGGGGGGTGAAAACGGCTGTTTGGTTTTTATCTCTCTTTTTTTCCCATTCCTCTGGGGACATTGCCTCGCACTGTGTTTGTGTCTGCGTGTGTTTTCATGTCCATCACTTAATCAAAGTCAGAATGCGGGTCCCTGAACAAGAGAGGCCTCCGTGCAGCACCCAGGTTTTTAAAGTGCTGGGTCAGATGCTGAAAGCTGGTGCTGCTCAAGTCTCCTTCAGGAGAGGTGGGACGTGGGTACCCCAGTGAGATTTCTCCGAGGCTCAGCTGTGCTGAGGCTGGTGGCATGGGAAAGCGAGGGGCAGGGCAGGGCGCAGAAGCCGGAGCAGCAGAGCGGGGCTGCGGGCAGGGGTATCTGTTTCTCCTTGTACCACCAAGTGAGATCCCTTCTACCTTTCTCCATCTCCCCTTGCAGGGGTTGTAAGACCCCGTGCATGCAGAGAACAGTGAAAGGGATTACATCCCTTACATTACCTCCAGCGAGCCAGGGAAAGGGCAGCACTGCATCTGCAGGCTGCTCTGCTGTCACCTTGGCCCACAGCACGCTGCATTTCCTTTAACGTCTGTTCTGGTGTTCAGAGAGCAGAGGGCCACAATATCGTACCCATCATTGGACCCTATGAGCTGCCCTCCTTGAATGCAGCCACAGCTCCCCCAGCCTTGGTCCGCTTGATGGTCTCCCAGGGTCTCTTGCTGCTGCACTCCAGATCATCTCTGCCTCTCTCCAGCGCTGCAGTCCCAGGGGACAATGTCCCTTCTTCAGCACGGCCATGACAGCACCGGCCAGAGTAAAATGCTGCTCCGAGCTCTGATTCCTTTGTGGGCCTGGACCATGCTGCATGTTTTGTGTTGCCATACCACAGTGTAAGCTGAGGTCCAGCTTCATGTCCCCTGCCATCACTCAGGTCTTCCCCGCTGCTGCAGCTTCCCTTGCCGAGTACAGTTTAGTCAGCTTGTTTTCCCTTGGAATAGCGGTGTGTGCTCACAAAAGCCCATATGCTGTAGGGTTGCACCCTGAAGGCCCTTAGTCAGAAAGCGACCACAGGCCTGGAAGTGTGACTGCAAACAGAAGCTTGGACATGTGGCACCACAAGCATTTGTGTGTCTGCGGTTGTATATACATTTCTTGGGATAGGGACCCAAACTTGTACAAGGCCCTGCAGGAGCCCTCAAAAAGTGTGTGTGCGTCGTGGTGTAAGCGCACTTATCACACGCACGGCTGTGACAGCTCAGTGACAAATTGCATCACTGCACTTTGGATCACAAAGCTATTCTAGAAGATACTTAGATGCTTCTAGAGTGCACTGAGTTACAAATTCCTCTGTCTTCAAGCTGGATTCAGCACAAAAGGCTGCTGGCCTTACAGACAAAAAGGTGATGAATTGGGATGCGTGTCTGCGTATTGGTTTGCTGGTTGAAAAGGTCCCGATTCTTTCACTTTCCTGATGCTAGGACCTTTAAGTGCGTCTAGTAAATAAGCTCAAGGCTTGCCATGTCCATCACCCAGTAGAAGTTGGGCAATATTCTTCAAGAACTGACCCCAAGGGGGCAGCTTGGATGGGCAGCTTGGATGCACAGCATGTACATTTATCCCATGGGAATGGCCAAAGAGGGCTTGTATGAATGTCTTGCCCCCATTCTGACCAAAACAAACCCAGTAGATTTGCAATAATACAGTTTGAAAGAGACAAGGAGCTTAAAGCAAGCTCTCTCAGTGAACATGCCTGAGGGCTGTTGTTACACCTGTGTGTTAAGGGATCAATAGTCATTTGGACCAGATTGAGCAGAAAAATGACTAATCTCAGCAAACACCGTTCCCTGTGTAGCTGGGTTGGAAGTGGTGTGTCATGGTCTGGGAGGGTAACCCGGGCTCACTGGGCACTCGGTGAACTTGCAGACCCCAGGTGGCTCACTCTGGTGTGATGTTTTAAGAATAAATAAGCACATCTCTCCTCTACGCTACGAGCAGTTGTCTGTTCTTCAACCTAGGACAGTTGAGAGTTGTGACACAGAAGCCCTGTGCTTGTCCACCAAGCCCACATGGGCTGCAGTCTGCCTGGAGAGGGCCTTGCCTTGGCCCTGCTGCTGCAGCCATCTCAGCCCCCCACATCTCCCAGGGGGGACAGAGAATATGCTTAACTCCAGTTTAGAGATGGGAATGCAATGTCCCAGTGCCTGTGCTGCTGGCTGGCTGTGGGGAAGGGAAGTCCTTTTATCACTAAAGGCTGAGCATAGCCATAACTCTTCCCTGCGCTTGCTTTGCTTTACCCTGGGGTGCCTCTCTGCCCACCCCACTGCCGAGCTCCTGCGTGTGTGAACGTGTGTGCTTGTGCGCATGCACCTGACTGACCTTAAACAAGTGTGCAAAACTCGTTTGCCCTCCCGGCTCAAAGGCAGCAGAGCTGCTGGGGACCTTGGGGGCAGGGGGAAGGCAACATCTGTTCAAAACCAAACAGTGCCTCCTGCTAAATGGCCTAGAAAGCTTCTGCAAGCGGGGTCCTGGGTGGAGACTCCAACGCTGGGAATGTTTTGTCTGGAGGAGCTGGGATCAGAGGTGGGTGTCCGTGGGGGCTCCCACATCCTGAGAATGAGCCACATCTGGGGAAGTCATTTGGCTGGTGCTGATGATTCCCCGAGCGCTCTTGGTTTTAATGACTCGTGGTGCCGCAAGAAGTGGCCCTGTAATGGCCATTCCATGCTTGGCCAAGGGGCGCGTGCTTTGCCCCCACACCGGTGTGTTTTCTCATTCCCACTGGGGACCAGCACCTTCCGCTCTCCAACTGCCCGAGGCAGGGCCACCTGGAGACCCCAGAGCCTTTGGGAAGGGTCTGGAGGATTTGCAGGTTGCAGTAAGGTGTGCTTCTGGTGACCATCCAGGTGTTTGCTCTGGTTCTGCTGTATCCATCATCAGTACTGAATTCTCCCTGCATGAGGTGGGTTCAGAGGTGCTGGCTAAGCTGGGCTGTGGTTGCAGACCCGGGAGCGTAAGTCGGAGCATGGACCTACCGCTTGGTGAATTGCCGTGGGACTTCTCCTGCTGGGAAGCAAACTAGCGATCTGTTTAATCCACCACCTTCCCTGTAGCAGTGAGTGGACCTCAGTACTCCAGGAAGAGTTTAAGTACTCTGCAGTTGGCAGTTTGGGGCTAATTCCCCTCCAGCCCTTGTCCCGCTCACTGATAGACTTTGGTTTATATCCCCTGGCTGCATGGCAAATCTAAGCCAATGTTTCCTTGACTGAAAGTTGCTTCCTGCCGACTTGGCGGTGTCCAGTAGCCATGGTGCTCATGTGGCTTTTCTACTGTGAAAGTACCAACATTCATCCTCCGTAGGAGGGTTTTGGTGGGCCTCAACCTAGTTTCTGGTGGCAAATGCACATAGTGGCAGGGACTTTGCTCTCCCCCCTGTTGTCAGTCTTGGCACAGAAGCTAAAGCCCAAGAGGGGCCAAGGAGAATGAAGCTGGCACCGTGCAAAGCATGCGTCCTGGCTCTCCTGCAGCCTCTGAGAGTGCTGCTGACCCCACCAGGTACATGGGGCTGTCAGTGGGCTGACCCTGCCACACTGCTTCTGTCTCTCTTAACCCTAGATAGCAGGGAGTACCACAGCTGAGTACCCACAAGTCATTTTGTGTGCAAGCACAATGTTTTCCAGGCTCTAGCTGTGGCGAAGGGTGATAGAGAGACGGGGTCATTGCCTGGTGGCTCCTCCAGTGCCTCCATGGGCTTTCTCCTGGCTCATGCTGGTTTGAGGTCTGCAGCAGCCTGCTCCCACCCTTGCTGTCTCAACAGTGACCAGTTGCATGCAGAACCATGGGGATCAGAGGACAGGTCTGACTGTTTCTGGAAGACAGAGCTGACGCTGTTGACCGTCCCCCTCTCCCCCTGCTCCAGCTCCCCGTGTGGGTCCCCTTCCTTTGGTGGGTTCTCTTGGTGCTCTCCTGCTTCCCATCCGCCTCCCTGGCGGAAGATTCTTTTTCACACCAAACCAGGCGCAAAGCCCATCACAGCAACAGCAATGAGATCGACGTATGGATTTGGGCTGCTCACAGGGCCCGGTTCCGGCTCAGTGCCGGGTCACAGCATCCGGTACCCGTCCTGGCAGGAGCCCGTCCGTCGTGCCGGTGGGGAGCAGGGAATTGCCTCCCCCTGCCCGCCTTGCCCAGCAAGCGCTCATAAAGCCGCAGGTGTGGGATGTTTGTTATTTAGTCTACAGCCTGGTATGTGACAGTTTCTTTTCTACTCGGAGTGGTTTCAGATAATTAGTACATTACGATTCCCCCACCTTGAGTGGGGGAGAGAGGAGGGGGCAGCCCACCCTCAGACTACTTGTAATTTCACATCCTGTGTTTTATGGACCCGAACTGTTCGGGGCGGGGAGTTGGATGGGGGGGGGATCAGAGAGCAAACAGCGAGTCCTTCCCCCGCCTTCGCCACCAACCAAACCCTGGGGTTGTTAGGGTGGCCAAATGTTTTTTTGCAGAGTTGCAACCAACTTGATTCAGAGATGTTTGTTTGCTTTTTTTTTTCCCCCTCTTTTTTTTTTTTTCCCTTTTAAGGCTTGAGTGCCTTAAAAAAGGAAGAATGAAAAACAAGATGCTCTTTCTTGCGGCCTGTCCATGCTCCCCTCTCTCCCTTTTTATTACACGCTTATCGCTTCTTTCCCTCCTGCTTTTGAAATTGATTTCCTTTCCTTTCTCCCCTATTCAGGGCCTAAACGCTGAATGTTCGATATTTCATTTGAGGCCGCTAATCGCATTACCACCCTTGACGTTTTACAGATATCATATTATGGGCGCAAATTTGGCAAATTATTAGCGTTGTAATGTATAGCTTGTCAAAGGTATTTAAGACACTAAGAGCCCTGGGCTTATCGGGGTTAGCAGAGAGCTCTCGTTGAGCTTTTGAAATGCAGAGAGCCGGTTATAAAACACACTGTGACTCTCTTTTCACCTTGTAAAAAAAGAGAGTGAGAGAGAGAGAGAGAAAGGAGGGGGAAAAATATCATCCGTCTATCAGGGGCTTCCAGGGCTGATAACAAGCAAAATTCTTCTCTGTGGGTTTCACTGGAAATGTGAGAAGCTTTTAAAACATTTCACAAGCTGTCTGGGAAAGAGGAAAAAATCTTTATTGAAAGGATGTAGCAATCTTTTTACTGAGGTCTATTTATCTCCTGGGAACAAGCTGTAAGTAGGAGTTCCCCTCCCGGTCACTGGAGGGGTTTGGGGAGGGAGGCTGGAGGGGGTCCTCCAGTGCTCCTGCGCCCTCCCCTGCGCTGACGCCTCCTGGCCCAGCCGGGGACACGGGTGGTTGGAGATGGCTCCCCCCAGCCCTCCTTC
>NW_009259687.1:1760432-1765850 GCF_000687185.1 Egretta garzetta | reverse complement strand
GTGTGGTTGGAGATGGCGCCCCCCAGCCCTCCTTCGCCCCGCCCGGCCAGGGTGCTCATTGCCACTGCCATGTCCCGTTGGGCAGTGAGGCGGGAGGCAGACACTGCCGGGCCGGCTGCAGGAGAGAGGGTCTGGGGAAGCCGGACAGGGCAGGACAGAGCCAGTGCTGGCATTTGCTCAACAACCCTCTCCCAAAGGGAGGTGTTTCCTCTCCGATCGGTTTATTAAAATGTTTTTAAGTCCTTTTAAAGCCCCGTGGGGGATTTGCGCCTTCCCTCAGTGTGTCGAGATGTGAGCGTGTGTGTTTCCCCCTCTCTTTTCAGACCGCGGGAGGAGGGGGCATGGCAGCACAGGGTCACATTTTGCTCCCAATATTGTGATGCTAACAAGCCGCGGAGTTCGTCAAGGCGAAGCAGGGCTCTGGCAGGACCAGGGAGGGGGTGACAGGGTTGGCGTGATTCACTCCCCGCTGGCAGCAGAATGGATATCATGCGTCTTATTACAGCGTTAGACAGACAGAGCCCCACCACTGAGAGCTGTCAGTCCTGCCTCCGCTTGACAAAAACAAGCCATAAATAAGCAAATGCTTCACAGCAAGGGAGCTGGTGTGTGTGTGTGTGTGAAAGGGAGAATGGCTGTGTGTGAAACACCCAGGGAGGGGGCTGCGTTGGTAACCCCTGTTTGTAAGAGGGAAAATGGGTGGGATTTATGCCGCTGGGTCTCCACAGAAGAGAATGTGTTTCTTCATATTGCCTTGCTTAAGTGTTTGGAAACATAACCTTGTGTACAGCAGGCAGTGCACCTCTGGGTGAACGCGTGCCAGCACAGGCGGGTATCCAAGCATGTTCATAGCAGTTTGGGTTTGCAAGGCTGCATCGGCAGAAGAGGCAGCCGGGGGGTTCCTCTTGCAGAGGTATTTCGCTGGGAGGACACAGTGGGATGCTGAGGTTGGTAGAAGCTTTAAAAGTACCTGCTGCATGCGCCTGTGGGCCTGGCTGCGATGCACGTGTGCTGGGGAAGTGCAAAGCGGTAGGTTCAGGGAGGTGTCATGCTTTTCTGAGCACAGAGCATCTCTGAGAAGAGCTGAGCATGGACACAGGTTTTACATGGGCATGGGTCGAGTGTCCATCGTGCTGAGCAAGCACTGCCAGCACCTGTGAAGGCAGGAGGACACGCAGCTCTCGAATGCAGGGAGTGCATCTTGTTTGGGGCAGGAATGGTCCATGGGCTTGCCACAGCTTTTCTGAGAGAATGCCAGTGAAGGACCCTGAGCCTGTGCTCCTCCTGCAGGTGCCCTGGGAAGGCTGCGGTGTGGATGTGTCACCCGTCCCTCCTGGGCTGAAGCAGGGGTGGGCACACGGTGCCCTGTCTCTGCTGATGGGTGCAGGAGTTTTTCCTGGCAGCCCCATCCAGCCCCCTTCAGCTGCGGGTGCTCTGCCATCCACAATCCCCCCAAGCAACTTTCAGCCTTTTCTCATTTTGTGGCACCCCAGCGGGGGTTCCAGCAGAGGTGTGGAGCCCACATGCAGAGCAGTATTTGATCCTCAGTTTGCTTTTCTTGTTCAGGATTCCTGGGTAGCTGAGAAGTAACCCCTGGACCCTCAGGGGCCACAGACCATGGGCTGCAAACCGCTGCATTCTGCTTACATCTGCCAAAGAGTTTTGTAACTGCCCCCGTGCCTGTCAGAGGGCAGGGGATGGTGTCCTTTGACCAGCCAGTTAGAGCAGAGAACCACCTGATTTTCATGAGTTTCACTGCAATCCAGAGCTGCTCAGCACCTCTGTGCGATGCAGCGAGTTTTGGGGCAGCGCTAAGGGCTGGAAGGGCAGAGGCATCAGCCCCACGGGCAGGCAGCAGTGCACAGACCTGAGCGGTGCTGGGCACCGCGCTTTGTCGATGCTTGCAGGCTCCTGCAGCAGTGGTGGGGAGGAGGAGATGCAGCAGGATCTGGGGAAGGGCTCTGGAGGAATTTGCCTCATTGCAGGCAAATGTGCCAGGCAAGCCCTTTCCACATCAAGTGGAGCTACTTTTCTATCTCATATGACTGGCCATGGTCTTTCTACCTTAGAAGGCGGCAGTGGGAAAAAAAGACACTGCCCTGTCCTCGGTTGGTTTCTACTGGGTTGGAGCCCATCCTTAGGGCCTTTGGTCCCATTTCCCTAATGGACAGAAGTTTGTTTGATTTAAGCATGGAGCCCTGGGCTCTCTTCCCCTCTCAGCCTCCTAAGGATGCAGCATTCACCCTCTCTCTCATATGAAATGGCGCATCGGTAAGTGCTACTTAAGAAAACACATGTTCTCCCCCTTGAAAGCAGCCCCCCCACTCCCCCCTCACACCAACACCTTTCTTTATTCGACCCAAACCTCACCAAGGGGAATTTGCAACAACTGCGGTGATAAATCCGCCCGCAGATAATTGGCAAGAAAACAACACTTGTGCAGTATATAACGTTTTATGGTTGTTTCATGTACTTTATTATAATACTAATGAGCAGTTATATATCAGGAGCTAACTGCACGCCGGATTAGCTTGTTAGCATGATATGAAACGGCAGAGCAAATAGTCCAGTCCCCCTCACCCGCGCGCCCTCCCCCTACCTCTCGTTCCCATTTGCACTGAGTAATTAGTATGCAAATTAGACCCCGGGACCACACAAGTTCTAGTATATTACAAGGGCTTTATTATGCTCTTGTGAGTAGATGATGGAAGCGGCCCATGACAGTGTTTATCTCACTACCTCTCTCTCTTTTTCTCTCTCACATACATTGGCAGAGAGTAAACACACACTGAGCTGGGCCCCGTACCATTATGACTCCCTGAAGATGCCACCAGCTTGCCTTTATCCCGACGACCAGAGTTAAGAGCCTCCTCTGGAAACACCATAACAATGATGTTAATAATAATAATAACCCTGATGATGATGGTGATGCTAAGAGCAGCCTTGGCTCTGGCAGTCATGGCAATGATTGCAGGAGCAAGGAGAAGGATCAGAGTGAGCCAGAATGAGCTCTTTGTCACCTGGGTCAAGCTGCGGAGGAGCAAGGGTTAGCCTCAGTTTCTAGTCCTGCAGGGATATCCTGCTTTCTTGTAGCACAGGATTATGATGTGTTAACTGCTCTTGGTGTGTGATGCTCAGAGCGAAGCTTCTTCATAGTCTTTGGTGATTTTCAAGCTATTGAGAGATAGATCTCAGCTGAAGCTTGCTTCTGGGTTCCTTTACTCTTCTCTGTTCTACCATACTTTGTGTGCCACTTTCCCTTTATTTCTCACTGAGGTGGTCTCTGTCTTCCAACCATGTATCTGGTGATGGACAGACCTCCCTGAATATAGGGGCTTTCCTTTTAAATTAGACTGTAAGGCATCAGCAGCATCCTCTGTCTCCGCTGCCAGCATGACTCAGATGTGCACCGAGGCGCAGACTGAAGTCAGTCTCCGTGGTCCATTGGTGCTCTGCCGGGACGTTGAACATGGTGCCATGGGGCTGTACTCCTGCCCATAGCAGCTGAACCCACCAGCTTGGTTGCCCAGCACTCCGTTGAGTTATTAGTCATAATTTCTGGTTGTCATAACCAGGGCTGATGCCAGTCTGGTCACCTGGGTGTGAATGCATACAGTCTCATTCCCACCCCTGACCCAGCCTGCTCTCTTCTCTCCAGGTCCGAGATCTGGTGTCTTGCTTAGTTGGGGTTGCTCTTTGGGTTGAAGCAATGAGTACCAAGGAGCCAGCAGGGGTGAAGGAATGGAAGGAATCTCAGTGAAACCTCATCCCCAGTTCTTGGGCCTTTGTGGCATGCAGTCACCTCCACAAGTGCGCTGAGCTCTGTCTCAGAAACAAGCGGGTTTTGGCCCAGAGGCTTTCCATTAGGAAGTCCTGGCTGTGAAGCTCTTGGGTTTTGACCAAAAGAAGATGTTGTACGGGGAAATGCAACCTCCTGCGGACACTGTAATGCTTCTGGGGGTGTCTGGGACTTCATGAAGGTGCAGGGGAGTCAGCTGATGAGCCTGGGGTGGGGGCAGAGGACCTGGATCGGCGCCAGGCTCTGTGCTGGGCTGCCCATGGGGCAGGGCAAGCATGGCAGGCATCAGGCGATAAACCATCTCCAGGGAGCTGCCTTTTGCCAGTCTTCCTTGGGGGGTTTGCTGCCAGCGTTGGCTGTGGTTTGTTCCCATTTGCATCCGGCTTTTTCTCACCCCCAAGAGCTGACCGTCCTGGATATTTGCTGTTCTGGAGGACAAAGAAAAAGGGAGAACCAGAGGGGCGGTTTGCTTTTCTGGGAGGTGTCTTCTCAGGGCTTAATGCTGAAGAACTTTGTGCAAAAGGAGAGAGATCCTGGAGGGGGGGGGGGGGGGGGGGGGGAATCTGTAGAGGCGGCAGTTTTTGTAAAGCGCTGAAGTGCCCCACACATCACGCCCTGACAGGCCCTGATGTTAGCTCCCGGAATGGATCACAGGAGACTCATTAGAAAAAACAAATATTATCACACGCTGAAATGATTTATGGAGAAAAATGAAAAATTTTGTGTTGTTGCGTCCTCGCTCTCCCGGTCTCCTCTGCTTTCGCTCAGGGAAGTTATTTATGGCAGCGGGCCCTTAACAAGAGAAAGGCGAAGCGCCGAGCCGCTCGCTCCTGCAAACTGCCTGCATTTGATTTTTATTAGCAAGTTAAAACTTCCTTCTTTTCACCTCCCCCCTTCCCCTCGCGCGCCTTTATTATCCCGGACTAACTGAAATGCATTTTAATGCCTACTACTTGTGCTTTTAATAGTGATCCTATCGCCACCCCAGCAGCAAATAAAGTGACATTGACAGGGGGAGGAAGGCCTGACAGACAGCCGGGCAGACAGGAAGGAGTTACAGGCCCGCGTGTGCTCCCTCCTCGTCTGCTCGGCGCCGATACCTTCCCAGTAACCCGAGAGGCGTTTTATTGTCGGAGCAGCAAATGCTCACCAAACCCAGTCGGAAACCCAGTCGCCGATGTATTTGCAGCCCCGGCAGCGCGCCGTCTCCGAGACCGGGGAGCATGTGGTACCCTGGGCGCGTGGGCTCCTGTGCCCGTGGAGGTGGCCTGTCCTCTGTCCCCCACCCGTGACGAGGGGGTGGGCAATGAAGAGCTGTCCCCAGGCATCGCAAGTGTCCCTGGTCAGGGGGCTCAGTGCCCCCAGCTTGGCTGCCCCGGGGGGAAGCAGCCCTACAGCTTCCCAAGCAGGGCCCTTGGCTCCGGGCCGTGCCCTAGGAGCTCCTCGCCGTGGCTTGGGTGGGAAGGTGAAGCAGGGGCTGGTGCCTTTCCCCTCCAGGACACAGCCTGGCCTCTGCAGCAATATTCCCAGCTCCAACGCAGCCAAATCACCACCCTTGGCCAAGCCCAGCGGGATAACCCTGGTGGGGGGCAAAGCTACCCAGCGCCCCCCAGCCTGGG
>NW_009259687.1:1759910-1760220 GCF_000687185.1 Egretta garzetta | reverse complement strand
CCCGGCCCTGGGGCCCTCCCAGGCCTGGCTGGGGCCCTCGCCGGCTGCCTCCCCGGCGGCGGCCGGGCCTTTCAAGGGAGTCGGGAGCCCCGCACGGGTTAATGCCCGCTGACACCTGCAGCTCCTCGGCTGGTGCTGCTGGGCTGGGGGGAGGCGCGCCGGGGGGGATCGTTGGTGGCGTTATTATGAAGAGCTCAGCAGGCCTGGGGCCTTCCATTGTCCGAGTGGCAAATAAATAAATAGAAGAAAGCAAGTCTTCCCTATGGCTCGGCAACGGGAGGTTAACAGCTGGACATGACATGACAAATTG
>NW_009259687.1:1741094-1759802 GCF_000687185.1 Egretta garzetta | reverse complement strand
AGCCAGTCTCTAGAAAATGTGTTGGGGGGGGGGGATTATCTTCCGGGAGGGAATCCCCAACACCAAAATGCTCACCCTAACCCCGCGCACCTGATTCCCATGCTGGCAGGTCCCCACAGCCAGCCCCCATGTTGTGTCCCCCCCCACCTGGTGCGGCTCCGCTCCAAAATCAGGCAGCGCGGTGCCTTTTAACGGCCAATAAAACCCGGAATTCTCCAGCAGGAAAAGCAGGGAAATTAATCAAATCGTGGATCTGCTGTGAATTACGCGCTCACCTCCCATCTGCCTGTTCAGCCGGCTCACCTTCCCCTCCCTGCCTGCAGCCCCTTTGGTTTGCTGCAGGAGGGAGCCTTTATGGCTGCGCCTGGAGCCCTCGCCATTTGTCGTGGGCTTAATAGAAAATGTGTTAAACATACAGGAAATGGCCCAAATGTTACCAACGGGCCTAGTTTGCTTGATTTGTTTCTCTTTTTCGGGGGTGGCAGGGGATGGTTGGTTTTGTTTGGAAATTGTGGGATGTAAATGGCAGCCGGCCGTGTCCCCAAGGCAGTCCTTCAAGGTAGCCTTTGCTGGGGTGGTGGCCCTGGCCGAGCGTGCCGCTGGTGGCAGTGACCCTGGCCACACCGAATGCCAGCCCCGGCACTTCTGTGAGAGCTGGGAGGTTTTTTCAAGGCTTCTCCCCAGACCTTTCCACCAAACCCTGCCTCCCTCCATGCTGAACGTCCTGTGCTGGGGTCCGTCACCCCCTCCCTGCATTCTGCTGCCCCACTCCCTGTCCTGGCACGTGGACACCTTGAGCTTGGCCTGCCTCCACAGCTTTTATTCCCACCCTCCTGCCTCCCAGGACCTGCCAGGGCCTCAGT
Source organism: Egretta garzetta (assembly GCF_000687185.1). NCBI lineage: Eukaryota > Metazoa > Chordata > Aves > Pelecaniformes > Ardeidae > Egretta > Egretta garzetta. The sequence continues at coordinate 1,758,939 of NW_009259687.1, read as the reverse complement.
ACGCCCAGGAGGGACTGCTGCAGCTCTTTGGAGGGCCACCATGTGCAAGCACCACGCCGCCCAGAGTTGCTCAGCAGCCCTTTCTATACAATCCTTCTTTGCAGTACCTTGACTTGCTGAAGGCTTTGGGAGGGCTGGAGCCTGCTCTGTGCAGCCTGTTGAAAGCCCAGTGCAGTTAAGGGACCTGATCTCACCGAGATTCAGGTTGCACTGAGTTCCCATCGCCGCACGGATGTGGCTGGGGAGGAGCTGCCTGCTCTCTCCTGTCTCAGCTGATGTGCCTGGGACCAAAGGAAGGTCCTCTAAAGAAGCGAGCATGACCCAGGCTACCCAGCAGATGTAGCCAGGCTGTTTTTTTTTCTGTATGGTGGACACTAGTGGAGCCATCGCCATGGCAGTGGTGTGGACAGGCCCAAGGGAGCTGGAGCCATGGTGGGTGGTCAGGAGGGAGACTCTATAAACCCCATCAATCTCCTCCTCTGGCTCCCATACATCTGCTTGCAAAGGGAGGGGGAGGCAATAACCTGGCTATCCGCTCACCATTGGCGCTTTGGGAGGTGGAAGGGGGAGGAAGGGGGGAAACGCCAGCCCCGATCCCTTGGCAACTGCGGGCTGAAATATTAACTGGAAGAATGTGCCCAAGACTTGGCCCCCATGCTGGCCTGCTCCAGCACTGCCTCCTGGGGGGGCGCAGGGAGGGGGCAGCCTGTTTGCACAGCCCAAGTGTCAACTAATTAATAGGAGTTTATAGGAACATTTCCAGGGCAGCTGGCTCAGGAGCGGTGGGGGAAGCGCCCCATGTTTCCTGAATCCCAGCCACGACTCAGTGCTCTTCTCTGCATCTTGGAGGGACAGTAGCTGCTTTGATTTTCTCTGGGGTCTGTGCGACTGAAGCAGGCTCAGCTGGTCACTGCATTGCTCCTGCCTGCGCTGCCACCATGCAAAGCAGTGCCCATGGCCCATTCCAGAGAGCTTTTCATTGCATGGACACACTTTTCTTCCCAGGGCTTCAAAATACCTGTTGAAAGACCCAGGTGTGTGGACTTGACGATGTGTGTCCTACAGTGGTTCCCTGAGCGCCCATGCTCTGTTGAGGAGCAGCGAGTTTCACCTCCTGCTTTCTATACTCTGAGGCACAGGTGTGGATAAGTCCGTTCCAGCCCATAATTTCTCACATTTTCTCAAATAACAGGAAAGATGCTTCCTTGGAAGTGAATACATTCCCAACAGTGTGTCTGCTGGATGGTCCCTGCCTCCTTCCTCTTGCGTTGACGTCGGACTGTGCAGATATCAGCGAGAGGTCTTGCTTGTTCATCTCTCCTGATGCATAGCATGTTCCTCGGGGTCAGCTCCCCTCCTGTGCCCCACCTGGTCATAGTGGAGGGATCTTACAGGGGCAGCCAGGATGGAGTTCTCCTGGGGTAGGGAAGGGTGTGAGCTGGGGGAGCACCCTGGAGTGTGGGGCGGCCCCACAGACCCCACTACAGAGAGTGGGGCTGGAGACCCCTGCTCCGAGCATCCCTGAATTTAGGGCCTACCTGGCTGTGATCTTTGAACAAACCAATAAATGAGGTGTAATAACCAAAATGGTGATTGTTTTCCTCAAGGTAGCTGTGGAAATCTCTCCCGGAGGAGCACAGAGCTGCCAGCCTCAGGTTTTATATCACAGTCCCACTAACCTTCCTGTCCCCTGGGCAATAGTTTACCGCTGCTGCCCTCAGAGCTGGGCTCTATTTGTTATATATACAGGCCTCCGTGCATGACGGTGTGTTCGTAAAGCCTGATTGAGCCGTAAGGAAAAGTGCACTCGAGGGGAAGGAGGAGACAAATGCCTGATTTGGCCTGTCCTAAATATGGGCTTATAACCTCCATGGGTGCTGCCAGAGGGTTCAAGGCGGTCATCCAGACGCAGCCCCAGCCACATAAAGTTGTTCCTTGATAGCTGTCCTCCACAGGGAACTACAGTCATCCTGCCCTTGTCACCACCCCTCAGGGGCCCAAAGGGCTGCGGGAGCACAGCAGGACCTGAGCAGTGCTCTCTGAGCTGGTGGCTTGCCCTTTGCATGCATCTGCAAAGTCCAGCTTGGAGAAATCGAGACCCTTGACTATGCAGGTACAGCTTGGAGCAGCCAGCAGATGGGACCTCAGCACCACTGGAGATGCTGAGTCCAGAGCCTGCAAGGTGGTGTAGCCATTGGGTGCTAGCAAAGCGTTTTGGGTTTGTTTGAAATTATAGTTATATGTAGCCTGGACCAAAATCATCTGCAGGTGTCCGCCTTCAGATGATGGATGGACAGTCAGGTCACTGTGGGGAGGACAGTGCTCTGACCTCCTGCCAGTGCAAGTCTTTGGCACTGGGCTTGAAAAAACCTAGTCAGGGTGGCAGAGATTAGCAGGCACCCTTGTCCCATGCTGCCCAACACTGCTTTCATGAGCTGGAGATCTTTACAGTTACCATGCTGCAGGGAGAGGATCCACACCTTAGCTGGCTGTCCGTGCAAAACCTTGGCCAAAGGGAGAAGAGGGGCTTCTACTGGCGTGCTGTACCGGCTCGTGTGTGTGTATCTGTGCACAAGTGTACGCAAACCTGCCCAGCAGCCCTTAGCTGTGTGTCGCAAGTCCTCTATTGCTCAACACTGGGAGCAAATCTTCTGTACCAGTGTCAGCGGCCACCGGGTATGGGTGGCTGTGGGTCATGGCACTGCTACTGCTTAATGTGCTAAGTGGCCACAAGGCCCAGCAGAGCCTTGACTGGACATTCCCATTTTACTTTGCCCAGTTTAGCTGGTTTGATACAAGTGTGAACTGAGGTTGCGATAGAAAGGACAAGAGACAAGATAGATGTGGCCCCGTCACCTGCCAGGAGATGGCATGACCCCCAGGAAAGCCCCAAAGGACAAGCAAAACGCCATGCTCTGCTCCCAAACCCCACTCTCAGTTGAGCGCTGGCTGTAGATACCTCCAGGCTTTGAAAGCAGTTACCCTTGGGTGCTTCAGACCCATCTTCAGCTCTAAGTCCTGAAAGCCACCCTCCTGGTGCAGCTGGCAGCAGGGATGCTCTCCGGCACGTGGTGGGGCTGGCGTTGCTGGAGTCATCAGCACTGCTCTGCATGCAGCCAGCCTTGCCGTAGTTTTTACTGCGATGCCTGCGCAAGGTGAGAGCCCGGTGCAGACTGGTGTGGGAGCTAGAGGACTGGGAATGGCAAGGCTGCCCCGGCCACTCAGGAAGGGGCACAGTGGTACAGCACGGATGTAGTTATTCTTCATTGGGATAACGGAAAGCTGTAAGATCTTTCATTTTCCAGGAATCTGCCCCCTCCCCCTACTTTTAGCTTTCCTATATAATATTCCATGCTGTAGCCTATAAATGCTGCTCTGAGCCCACAGCCTGATTGAATTTGGAAGCCTTTGTTTACAGATGTCTGGCTGTACAGGGGTATTTATTGAATTTTCCATGAAATGTTGCTCCTCTAATGCTGTAAAGCACAAGCTGCCCACATCAGAGGAGCTGCGTGTTAACGGATCGGGTTACGCAAAGATGCATTGCTCTCCCTCGCCATCCTTTGCCTTCCAGGGCAGGAAGGTGGGTGCTGGAGTCCATGCGCAGCCGGGCTTTTCAGGGGACTCTCGCCCTTGAGAAGAGGAGGACCGGCTGTTCTGCACCCTGGGGCTGGAAGGTGAGTTTGGTCCTGCAAGGCAGCAACTCCAGCCACATGCGATGCAGCCCGGCCGGTGCTGAGGCCACAGCAGCTCGCTGCAGGTCACAACAGCAGCCAGCTCTGCTGGTGGGACTGGAGGTGGGTCTGGCTTTGGGCTGTTGTCACTGCTGCACTTGGCTACTGGTGGCTCAGAATAGACCTTGGTGGCAGGCGGATGTCCTCAGGGCTTTTTGTGCCTCGCTTTGAGGCTTGCAGTGTTGGGGTACAGTCAAAATAGTGGATAATCTTGCAAGATGCCACTTGGATTGCTGTGTAACCAGGGCCCATCTTTCCTTACTCACCTGATCTACCCATCCGATCTATTGGGGCCCCACAAGCAGAAGACTGTTATCAGGAAAAGAAACAGGATTTTTTTTTTCCTGGGAGACGTTTATGAAGCCCCTTGGAGCATCCTCTGACCCCGGTGTGTCATTTTTAACCTTTGTCTTGAGAGGGAAATGAGGGAGAGCCTGGTCTGTGAAGGACACATCCGGGACCTGCCGCTCTTGCAGTGCCGGAGGCCACAGCGGCTCGCTGCAGTTCACAACAGCAGCCAGCTCTGCTGGTGGGACTGGAGGTGGGTCTGGCTTTGGGCTGTTGTCACTGCTGCACTTGGCTACTGGTGGCTCAGAATAGACCTTGGTGGCAGGCGGATGTCCTCAGGGCTTTTTGTGCCTCGCTTTGAGGCTTGCAGTGTTGGGGTACAGTCAAAATAGTGGATAATCTTGCAAGATGCCACTTGGATTGCTGTGTAACCAGGGCCCATCTTTCCTTACTCACCTGATCTACCCATCCGATCTATTGGGGCCCCACAAGCAGAAGACTGTTATCAGGAAAAGAAACAGGATTTTTTTTTTCCTGGGAGACGTTTATGAAGCCCCTTGGAGCATCCTCTGACCCCGGTGTGTCATTTTTAACCTTTGTCTTGAGAGGGAAATGAGGGAGAGCCTGGTCTGTGAAGGACACATCCGGGACCTGCCGCTCTTGCAGTGGTAGCAGTAGCTGGAGGAATGTGTCTTCCTTCCTCATGGGGGAAAGTACAAAACCATCTTGCAAAACTCTGGGTCAGGAGCCCCAGGATCTCTGATGTAAAATAAATGATTCTCGGGAGAGAGCATGTGTTCACCATGTTAGAAAAACAAGCCCCCTGCAAACAGCACATACCAAACTCTGCCCGGAGGAAGGGACTTCAAGGGTGGACGGAGGGAGCAGTCCGAGCATCAGAGCACAGCCTGCCCCCCTCTCCCAGGCTGGATCTTCACACTGGTCCGAGGAGGAGGCAGGAGGGATGGGGGCTTGTTTTCTCAGATTTGATTGGTTTATTTATCCTTGGTCCAGGCTCCCATCTGGTCCAACTTCAAACAGAGGCTGCCGCAAAGTGTGTAAGCCACCAAGAGAGATTCTGCAAACAGCCATTGTGCAAAGTATATAAATATTTCTGGACATAAAAATGACTGTGTCTGAGGAGGCATCAATTTGGTCTGGGATGGAGGGTTCACCGTCCTGCTTGAGATAAGTCCTGGAGAGTGGCTGGGGCAAGGAGAAATATGTGCTTATCTACAGTTTACATGTGCATGTGCAAGGGCAGAACCAAGCCTGCTGAGTGCCGCTGCTGCTGGAGGCTGGAAGGCAAGGAGAGGACAATGGGAAAGTCTGTCTGTCTAGTCTTGATTTTATAGTCAATGTGCAAAAATGTCCACTGATTTGGGGGGCCAGAATTGGATTCGGGGTTTGGAACTCATTGGAAAATCCAGCACGGTCTGTCTCGACCTCCAAAACATAGCAGCTGCATTTGAAAAGTTTGGTGCAGCTGCTGGACGTGAACTTTTAATTGAAGATAGAGGGAAAATGCAGTTCTGCTAGCAATGGCCTTTTGTGCTGTTTGAACAGCAGTGAGTCCTGGGCCAGGATCCTTGTGCATCCCAGAGCGATGCAGCCGGTGGCTTCGGAACTGGCTGATGGATTGTAAATCAGATCAGCTCACAGATTACAGTTTGGATGGCATCCCTTCAGGAAAAAAGGCTGTGGCTGGCGTTACGCCTGGCCTAAGCCAGCGTCTGCGCTGGTGATGCTGAAGAGGAGGTGAAGGCCGAGGGGGGCGGGCGGAATTCGTAGTTGATGCTACAATGGAGGAAACTGCAAACACCACTGAGGACAAAGAAAAAGTGTCAGGGTAGAGAGGACAGCGCACACGAGGCAGGGGATGCTCAGGCGTAGGAATGGCACGTGGCATTCCCAGATGTGCTTCTCAGCATTCGCCTAATGGTCCTTCCTTGTGTGAGGCAATGCGTGTTTCTGGCTGGGATGAGGAGAGGGACAAGGAGGACACAGCCACCTCTGTGGGCTCATTGCTGCCTTCGGAAACATTTTGGGGGTGCTGGGTCTTGTGGGGCTGACCAGGAGTGTGCCAGCCCCAGACAAGGCATGCTCCACGCTGCAGCTCCCGCGGGGCTCAGCTGCCCGTTCACCTCCAGCCACAGGGGCTGGAGCCAAATCACGTGGGAGAAATCCCACCAATTGTTCTCAGATCAGACACAGAAGAACCCAAAAGCAGGTGTTTCTTGACTTGTATCCCATTCAGGGCTTAAGCCCACGGGGACAGAGCAGTTCCAGATCAGTGGATTTAAATCTGAGAGATTTACATTCCCAGGATTCAGAGGTTTTAACTTTGAGTGTCTCAGCCTCAGCACACCCAGATGTGCTGTAGGCAGCAGCGGGCATTCGTCCCTCCCTCAGAGGGAGCCAGGTACTCTTGGCAGTGTGTGGGACCCGACTGCTAACCCTGGGCAGAAATGACCTCATGCCTGAGTGGTGGGATGGTTGGCTGCTGTTCCTTCCTCTGCTCCAGAGCTCCCTGGCCTGTGTCCTCAGCCTTGTGTCAAGACGAACACAGCAGCCGGAGCCTGGTGGCATGGATTCAGCCAAAGGAAGAAAAACAGCTCTGCCCGGGCTTGGTTTCTATCACAAACTGCATCAGGCAACAGAGTCGGCAGCAAGGCAAAGCCAGAAGGACCCTCAGTGCCTCTCCAGGGAGCCACGGCTCTCCTGCCCCGCAGGCACCCCCAGCTTCCCACGGTGGGGCTCCCCAAAAATGGGGGCTGACCTGGAGGGCAGGGGGGAAGCCCTGGGGAAATGCTCTGGGAAGATCTCAAGGTTGAACTCGGCTGTCTGGGATGGAAAGCATCTAAAACCAGCCCTGCCCACGCAAAGCCCAGCCTGAGCCCTGGCCCAGCCTCCAGCAGCCACGCTCTGCAGCAGCCCTCAGTTAAACCTGATCCCTCGCTTTAAGGGCCTGCCTGGCACTTAGTGGAGACCGTAAATAGCGATTTATAAACGATCTTCACGCCGATTCCTCTGCCGCTGCTCCGACATCAAAGTCTATAATTCACGCCCTCCCGCGTCCTGAGCCTTGCAAAACCGGAGCCTTTGATGTAAGCCTCCCCCTTCGCTACCTGCGCGCGGGGGCTGAGCCCGGCTGGGCTGCGGGCATGTGCGCTGCTTACAGCAAGGCGCCAGGCCTGCTCTGCGAGGCATTTTATAAGGTGTCTGCTGTCATTCAGCCTGTTCCTGAGCCTGTTATCCCCTTTGGCGGGGCCGCGTGGGACGGCTGCGGAACAATGGGAACGGACCGGGGGGGAGCTTGCTGGGGGCAGCATCCAGAAAGCACCTGGCCTCTCCTGCCCCCCCCCTTCCCCCCAGCACCTGCAAATTAATGGAAACTTCTCTTTCCAGTAGTGCTGCATGTGCTGTTTAACAAGTCCGACTGCGTGCTCTGAGGGCTAGAAACCAGTCTCGCTTTTCAGGGTGGAGACGGCGCCCAGGACCCTCGCACCAGCCCTGCTGCTCTTAGGGCAGGGGCGAACGCTGGCACAAGAGCTTTGTGGTGTAAAAAGGCCATGATTATATCTAAGAGGAGCCTAAGAAGGGGTTTCCTGGCTCTGCAAGCAGTGAGTCTCTGAAACAGCCTCCCAGGAGTGAATAAGGAGAAAGAAGAGGTCCGGCTAGTTGTCAGATGAAGCTGGATCCATCGTAGGAGGTGGTGCTGGTGACAGCCCCTCAGGGCTCCTCTGCATGCCTGAACTCACATTGAGCTGCTCCTGGTTTGCAGCCACCCTCAAGGTGGACTCGACAGCCCCACTGGCCTTTCTAGATATGGTGGTGCAGAGTTCAGCTTCACCCTTTTTATGAGGGAAGGCTGGCCTGGGTTCCTCTCCCCACTTTCCCTGGCCTCTGTCCCACCTGTCCTGAGCCAGCATTGCCCCATGCAGGGGTGCAGGAGCCCTTCTCCAGTCAGCCCCCTCTGGGTCCCCTTCTAGCTCCTCCATTATCTTCTGAAACCTTGAGTTGGACGTTTTCCCTCTTTCCTGTAAGATGGACAATTTTCTTTTCCTTGTACGCGTGAAACAGCAAAATGAAGGCTTCACGCTGTGACTGTGCCGAGGTCTGGGGGAGCTGGGCAAGACAGGTGTCCTCACCAGCTTGGCAATCTCTTCCTCTTTCTTCTGCCTCTTTCTGCCTCTGATTTTTAGCCCCTGGGGCTATGGAGAGTACTTTCAAGATGTGAAACGAGTGCAGCCACGTTTGTCTGCATCTGTAGGCTCTGGGGAAGGCACATATGCCCCTGGTCACACCCCTCTGAAACCAAATATTCGGTCAAAGTGCTTGACGGTGGCACCAAAGCACTGCAAGAAGGGGGAAGAGAAAGAGGTTTGGGATCGTACCTCTGCTCACCTTCGCCTCTGCCAGTTCAGCCCCTCGTTCCCCACATGAGGGCCTGCAGGGTCAGGCACCAGAGCTGGATACAAGTCGCATGTAAAGCACAAGTTAAACTCTGTCCATAAAAAAGCTGCCTGGTGTGGTGCAAAATACTATGTCTTATAAGCCAGACACTGCAAAGTTGATAGAGGCGTTTGGGGTGTTGGGAGGATTTCAATGTATTTTGCAGCTGGGATGGTTGTGGATTTATTTATTATTTTATTTTAAGTGAAAGTCTGTAAAAATGCATTGAGAGAGTCTTGTGTGTGCTACAGGCTGGCAAGTGGTGAAGAAAGGGCATGAATCATGTCACTTGGCTCTGTATTTAATCATATCAAACTGGTTTGGTTCTCCAACAAGTCAACATATATTATCTGTGTAAAAAAGGCATTTTACAGGACTGGGAGTCTAAATATCATTTATAAATATTTAATTCTACAAGTGATCTTTGCAAAAGAAGGATAGCTCTTCATTATCATACCTGTGTCTATTGAAATATCACCATTATTTATCATCCACTGTTGGTGCAGTGTCCCGCCTGGGATTGGAAGAGTTATTTTGTACTGGAGGCCACTGCGGGGCTCGTCCCATCCTTCTCCCCATGCAAGGCACTGTATGAAAAGGGGCACACGGCCCTGCCATGGGTCCCCCCTGCCCTGGCCCCCGGCTGCACCAGCCCAGCCCCAGGAGGGTTGCACCGCAGAGGTGCTTGGGGACCCCTTGCCTAAGCTCAAAGGAGCATCGTGCCACCAGGCTCCTTCTTAGCCTAAGCAACCAGAGCTGCCGATCCTGCCTGTCTGTTGGAAGGTTTTGTGGTGCACTCATCACCCATCTTGCTGTGAGAGTGCCCCACTCTGCCGTAATCCGGCTCCCCTTACGGTTATTGAAGTGAACCACAAAAAGCCGTGGCCGCCCCGCTCATCCTGTCCCCAGCCCCATCCCTGTGGCTTTCTGCCTGTTTAATCTCTCTGACATTCAGCCCAGCTTTGCCCTGCTCTGTTTTGACTCCTGACAAGCCTTTCAATTTGCTCTCCTCTCTGAAGAGCTGAGAAGCCATTGATAGCTCTCCCCCTGAATTATTGAACCTCGGCGTTGGGTTTCGGGCCCCAGGGAGCCGCCCCGCGCACGCAGGGCTCTGAGGCACACCATTGATCAGCAGGGCTCAGGTTCAGCCTGCTGCTGGCACATGGCTGTCCCCGGGTCCCCAGGTGGCTATGGCTCCCTCTGTGCATGGCTTCTCACCCTGCTATGGGGAGGAGATCCCCTTCTTTTAGGATCGGGGCTCAAGGAGTGGCATGCTGCCTCTGGGGTGGACATCCCACACCATCATCCTCCTCGTACTTGACAGGGACAGGAGGAGACCGACTCAGTCCTGGCCAGCTTCCAATTCATGACTGGGCCTGCCTGCTCAGGAGCCTTGAGCTTGGTGCATCTCCATGTTCCCCCCCACGAATCAGAGGTGTGCCATTGAGGTACTGGAGGTGTGCAAAGCACCAAGATTCTCTTTTGGAGCAGAGGGCCAGGAAGGGACAAAGAATTATTCTGCTTAGAGAGCAGGAATCTCTGACTTTGCTCTTCTTGGAGAAATAAACCTCCCTGGAGAAGACACAGTAACAAGGGAGTATCTCATTTAAACCCCACTGGCACCTTGCCCCAGCTAGCTAGGACTTTCCTCTTGTCACTGCTGCATGGGCTGATCAGCAAACAGATGCCCATTCGCACGACAAATCCCCTTGGTTGCTTTCATAGGCTGTTGTGAATTGTTTTCCAAAGACCATGGGAATGCGTGTTGACAGGCTACAGAAAACCAACAGCATTTTTCATCGTGTTTTCAAGAGGAACATTTTTCATCCCCTTTTTTCACTGCCACCCTTACAGTCACCGCACTGTGAAAGGCAGCAGGGAGCAGGTATCCGTCACACACCAGCCCATGTCACCATGCGTGTCTCCTGGCACCACTGGGCAGTGGTGGTTACCCAGGAGAGGCCAGACATCTCCTCCATCCTTCCCTTACCCACTTAGGGCATTTTTAGCCCCTAGCCACCCCATGGTCCTTCTCCCAGAGGCTGGCAGGAGCCGGCCTGGGAGCCGGAGTGCAAATGCGTTTCAGTAGGCGGGGGGAAGAGGAAGGGCAAGTGTGGATTTTATTAAGTGATAACACATCTTCAAATCAGATTACGGGAAATTTTCGGGGGCACCACGACATTGATTGGCTGGGCCAGAGTTGGTGAGGCTGTGTGGGAGCACATCAGAGCATGTGCAATCGGATCCCTTCCATTAGCCTGATCAATAGCCACCGCGTGGGGGGAGTGGACGGGAATGTGGACAAAACTGCATAAATATATACGTGAGAGCCAAGAAATCACATTACAGCCAAAGAATCCAAGCACAACACGGGTAACCCTTTCACCCCAGCACCCAGAGCAGGGGGAGCATTAACCCTTTCAGGACAGCCCTCTGACTCCGGCACTGGATCGGGGGATGACCGGGTTGTGGCTTGGCATAGCCATCAGAAGAAGCAAGGCACCACTTTCCCATGCTCCACTTGCTGGAGGCCAAGTGTGTTTCTTTGGCTGCAAGGGATCTGATGGCACATGCTCTCTTGTGCATGAGACGTGGTCGGCCACGGGGAGCATGAGCAGCACATGCACGGTGTCCCCTCCGGCAGTGTCCCCACCGCCCTTTAGCAACGTGGCGCTTGTGGGTTCGAGTCAGACGTTGCACCCGTGTGCTGCACAAGGAGAAGGAACTGGCAAAGGGCTGGAGAGTCACCGCAGAGCTGAGCCAAGCCCAGCCTGCGGGCCAGGTCTTCCTCCATCGCTTCGTCACCAGTTGTTTGGTCTGCAGCCTTGGGAGACGAGGAGCTATGGGCTTCTCTTCTGCACGGCCACACGCAGCAACCCCAGGCGCTCGCAAGCGGGCAGAGCTGGGTGCACCCAGCTTGTGGCAGCCTGAGGCCAGCGCGGGAGATGCAGGAAGGGAGAACAAATGCTTCCAGTGGGACAGAGAGCAAAACTGGGGGGAAAGGGAGAGAAATAACACGTTTATAAAATCTTCTTCTCTGCTTCTCACAATGCTAAGAATTTGTAGGAACATGGGACAGACCTTGTTGTCCTCTAAGCCCATCTCCTTGACATCTCACATTTGAGATTTCTGAACAAAAAAAAGGTCAGAGAAACTCAAATGCCGCTGCAGGGGCCTTCCCGCTCTCACCTGCAGTGCGGTCCAGAGCCCCAGGATTCCACCCCTCTCTCCACCAAGCCCCGCTTATCACATTTCCAGCCCCTCCCCAGCCATGCCTGCCTTTCCAGTCCTGTTTTGACACTTCTAATTAGCAGACATTTAACACCTTGTTTTGCTTGGACTCTGCCTTCAGCCAGACAACACATCGATGGCCTTTGACTTCTCCCCTGACCCCGGCTAACCTGGCAGCGCAGAGCTCTTGGCACCGCTCTGAACACATCCTGTCCAATTTCCTCCCGCTGCCCTCTGCAAAAAAAAAAAAAAAAAAAAAAAAAAGGCCTGTAATAAAGTCAGCACTCTGCTTATTAAGAGGAAAAGGCTGTGCTTTACTTATACTAACATTAATTAGATAGATATATAGGGAGCAAAGAGGCCTCTAGGAGATTTATACAGAGGCCCTGAAGATGGATGTGAGGACTGACAGACAGACAGCAGCTCCTGCAGAGCGCCAGGAACAGGGTACCTGGGAAGCGGTGATGGGGAGCCGAAGGGACAGTGGTCTCGGGGATGCTTCAGTGCAGCAAGTATGAGGGCAGATGGGGGTGTTGGGACCTGCCAAAAACATCTGGGGGTGCCGTAAAGCTGGAAGGTGGTACAGATGGGGAGTACCAGGGAGGTTTCTGAGAGCATCCTCAGAGAGGAGCATGTCTCCCTCTCCTGTTCCCCATTCGCCTCTGTGGTACAGTCACAGAATCACAGAATGGCAAGGGTTGGAAGGGACCTCGGGAGATCATCTAGTCCAACCCTCCTGCTAAAGCAGGTTCACCAGTCAGGCAGGTCTAGTGGCAGACAAGGTCTTTCAAGAAATAGAAATCGAGGAGTGACTCAGAGCTGGTTATTTTCACGATGAGACTTTTCTCCCTCTGTTCCCTTCCTTGCTGCATCAGTCGAATATTTTCCTGCCTCTCCCAGCGCCAGACAGACAGCATAGCAGAAAACTCATCGCGGCTTTTTCATCATCCCACTGCAGAAGGATGCTTCGTTAGCATCTGATCAGGTCAGGTCCCCTCCTGCTCGGTGCCTCCCGCTGAGGTGGGAGAGGGGTGCCTGCCCCAGCTGTCCCAGCCCGCAGCCGCACACAGTGGGGCATAACCCTGCCTATGCCACTAACACAGTGGGAGAGGTGACTGCCTTCTTGGTCCTTCTGGGCCTGCCCCCATGGCCATCTGGACCATCCTCTTCTTGTGTTTCTGTCTGGGGAGGTGACCTCAACCTGTGGCTCCGGTAGGGAGAGCTGAGCCCATGCCTTGTACATGCTCCGTGTTTTTCACTATCTTCCCTCCTTCCTCATCTGACACCTGGGGAGAGCAGAACTCCTCACCGGTCCTTTCCCACTGATGCTTCAGCAAGGACAAGTCTGGAAGTGCCCTGCGATACCTTTGCAACTGCCAAACTTTCTGCTTTGCCGAGACAGTTTGCATCCTTGGGTTTTCTTCTCTCTCCTCTAAGCACTTCTTTTACCTGCAAGGACAAGATCCGACTTTAGCGGGAAAGGAATCTTAACTGTGTGTCCTTGCAGCCCCAGTGGAGGGACCTCGCTCATCCTGGGACTACCAGGCGCTCACACGCTGCTGCGAGGCTTCCCCAGCCCAGAGAGCTGGCTGTCTCATTAAATCTCCGTTCTCATCTGCCTCGCACAGGAGGAGCTTCCACGCGGGGAAGAGCCCAGGGCGGCCTGGGGAGGCTGTGACTGAGGTGGGAGTTCAGCTGAGGTCTCTTTGATCCATAGGCTCATGCTCCACCACAAGCCTGCCCGGCTCTTGGGTTTAGTGCTTGTAAAAGGGTTGTGGCTGCTGCTGACAAGCAGAGGCTGGAGGCTCTGGGGTTTTTATTTGCTCCAGCAGGCCCCTGCCTGTGTCTGTGAGCTGTGTCAGGGCCACTCGTCACCCTGTCCTCCCTTTGCTTTCTGATCTTGGTTTCTCCATCCTGCCCAGGCTGTGCCCCCTCCCCTCTTTCCCCCAGCCTGGGTTAAATATAGCAGCTAACTTTGGTGGTGATTAGTAATAAAATTTTAACAAGCATCTATATGAACGTCTTTCTGTCACTTTTATGAGGCCATTTACAGCAGGGAGATATAAGAGCACCTTAAATCTCTCCCTAACAGGAGGGGTCACGTCAGAAGGGTGAGAAGTGGAAGGCCCAGTGTCCCATGTCACCTGCCTGGTGATGCTGTAGGTGCTCCCTGTCCCCACGGAGGGACGGGTGGCTCCACTCTGTGCAGATGTTTACTGGCTTGGCCGGGTGCTTTCTGCACTGGGGGGTGGAAAAGCAGAGGGGATGCTGTGGGCTGCCAGCGCCCACAGGCGCTGCCCATCTGCTGAGGAGCAGGGCACGGGGACGGTGCTGGGGCTGGAGACAGGCACGGTGGTGTGAGGCGAGCTCGGGTCCCGCCGCGGGGCAGCTGCCTCACTGCTAAGGCATTGCACTTAGACAAATAAACTCCAGTAGGAAAAAATGTTCGCATCGACCATTTTCCATTCACCTCCCAAGCGTGCTAATTGCAAAACAGGGAATGGTTCCTGTTGCTTTGCCCGAGCCTAAATTTGGGGCATGACTCTACCCTGACACTGTCTACCTTTTTAAGAAAAGCTCGTAAAAGCCATACACCCTTCCCTGTTTCCGACCCATTTGGCTGCACACCAAGGGCAGGGTCTGCTCCTGCTTCCAGCAGTGCAGGTCTCCCCTGCCCACAGCCGCATCATGCCCAGCATAAGGGGGAATGGGATCGAGCCCCTGGTTGGTAATATATGTGCAAGCAGCCCAAGGGATCCTTTCCAGGAGTAAGGTAGAAGGAATAAGCCTTTGTGTGTGCTGTGTAGTTACATGTCCCGGCTCTGCTCCTGTCTGTAGGTTTAATTTTTGAGCAGTGACACTTGACAACTTTCTGCCTCTGGTTTGGCTCAGCATGGGCGTTACATCAGGCTAGGACAGGTCCCAGGTCCGGCCAGGCTCTGGGCTGACCACTGGGGACAAGCATGGTTTCTGGAGCACTGATCCAGCCAGCAAATTCAGTATGTGAGGCTGCACAGGATTTTGCCAGCTGGCATTTCATGGTGCGAAGGCGAGAGCTCCTTCTGCCCCGGGTAAGAGGCAGCAGCAAATTCCCGCACCTGCTGATGCCCCCATGCACCCAGAGGAGGGCAGAGGGGATTGGAGACAGGGACAGATGTCGTCCCTTCCCCAGGATGATACTTTGGGTTGGTGGCAAAGCCGAAAATAGAGCCCCTCTGTACCGACAGACGCCAAACCCCACGGCTTCACAACTGCTCTGCGACACCCTTTTCGTGTGGGCGCTCTGCTTCCTGTGCCAGGAGCACCGGACCAAACACAGCTTCACCAAGGCTTTTAATGTTAAGAAAAAACCCCAAGACTTGTGGTCTGAGTCTTGGGCAGAAGTTTAGGTTCGTTCCTTTTTCTAGTTTTGTTTCTTAAAGAAAAAGGAAACACACCTTTGAATAGTGAAATCCGAAAATAAGGAAGCAAAACGTGTCCGACATGAGGGCTTGTTCGTTGTGAGCAGTGCCTGGTCCCTAGAAGAGCAACGTGCAGCCTCTTCGTAGGCAGCACAGGCTTTGCAGCAAGAGCTGCTTTCACATAACTGATACACATTATAACTAATATACATTAGTTATGCAAACACACATAACTAGTTTTGCAACCTCATCTATGCCACCCAGGCACTGGCGGTGGAAGGCCAGTATAAATATCACCCGTGCAAAGGCAGGGGAGCAGACGCAGGGAGCAGCCGCCTTGTTCTAGGTCTAGAGCTGGAATGACAGTTCACTCTTGCAAACCTGCTCCTTTCCGAGGAGGCATGACGGAGCCTTCGGCAACCTGGGCAGCAGGGCTGCTCAGACCCCTTTCAGTGAGCACATATAGCATGGCCAACAATAAGAGGGGAAAAGATCGGCATAGGTTATTTTGATTTTCTGGTGAGGAGGGCAGAAGTGAATAGGTTGGCTAAGTCAGACTGTTACGTTTTGCTCAGGAAAGATGACTTTTCCACGTTTGAAAATTTCCTTCCAGTGTCATGTAGGATACACCAGCCCTCTGGGTTTGACCAAGCAGGAAAGCTATCCTGCAGTGTTGCTGTTTCCTATGGAAAGCAAGGCCGCGTGGGTCAGCAGCCCTCGCAGACAGCGTCTCAAGGCCTGGCCCCCATGCCGCCCCAGGCTGCGGGGCGAAGCAGGGGTACAGCGCAGGACAGGGCTGGCAGCGCGTGGGCGAGAGGAGGTGGTGGCTGCTGCTGGGCCAAGGCGATGTTGGCACTGCCCGCGCTTGTTGGCAGCAGAGGGATGATGACTCTGTTTCTTGCTCCCACGCCGCTCTGTTGAGTTTCCCTTGGAGCCCAGGCTCCCGCTGGGCTGGTATTTGGGTGTTTTTCCTGATTGCTTCCCTGGGTCAGATGAGACATCTGTATCCCTGGGAGCAGGAGAGACCTGATGTTCCCTCTGTGCATCACTACATGTTGCCACTGAGATGTTGTTCTAGGAGATCCTTGGTTCCCCAGATGAAGTCAGTGAGCTGGGATGCCCCCGTACATCCCTGACACTGTGAATAACGGTCTCCATCCTCCGCTCACATACACTCCCATCCTATGGTCATATGTACACTGTGCATATCAGCGCAGTCATTGGTATGACTGGGATCCTGGGATCACCAAAGTGACCTGTTCGCAGAGGTGGGCTGCCCAAGCTTGGCAGAAGAAGGCACCTTGAGGCTGATGGAAGGACGGGACGCAGGGGACGGTGCTGAGGGAAGGCGAGTGGGGAGCAGAGGGTGGCGGCTGGCAGCCCCCCTGGGCGGTGGGATGCAGGGGTAGCCCTGCTCCGTGGGGTTAGAGCCTGCTCTGGCAGGAGGTCAAAAAGGCAAAGTTTCTTGGGAGGTGAATTATCAGTGGGAGCAATATCGGCAGGTCAAGCACATCGGTGCTGGGGTAATACAGTTAAGGTGCAGAGCCTTGGAGGGAGCCCGGCCGAGGAGTGCAGCATTAAAGCAATGAGCCCAGCTTAATCTGCCCCAAGTGAGGGCAGTAGGGTCTTTAATATTGTGTCAGGCTCGCGGGCCCTTGTTGGCGGGTTATTCTTCACGGCAGCTAATGCCACTGGGCTAACTGAATTAGCCCCTCCTTCTGCGGGGTGAGCATGGGGTTGCCGGGAGGGCGATCGTGCCTCGCAGCTGCAGGGAGAGCGAGTGATGGCCTGGAAATTCAATCAGGTGAGGAGCCGCCGCCATCCCCAAAGGACAGGGAGCAGCCGGATTGGGGAGGAGAGCCTGGGACGGGGATGCCGGTGACTGGCTCCGTGCTGTCCCTAGGCAGGGTGCCCTCCGGGGACTGCTCCCTGCTCGGGATGGCACGAAGTGCTGCCCTGCAGCCTGCTGCTCTGCATCCATCAGCCCTCCGACAGTGCCTTGGTGGAGAGCTCACCCGTACCTCCGTGCTGGTTTCCAGCTCGCTCACTGCTGGGTGTGATATTCCCTCGGGCATCCGTAGGGAACTGTGACGCAGGGAGGTGCTGGGAACTTGAGGTGTGTCTCCAGCCAGGGTCCAGCCTCCCACACGCTTGCAGCATTTCTGTTTGATGAGAGACGAAGGCTCGCCAGGAGAGACAGCCTGGCCCAAGGAATTGGCGAGTGGGTCTTTTTCCTGACTTTGCTGTTGGGACGAGGTGCTCCCCTAACAAGCCGCTGCGTGATTGCTCTGTCCTCTTTGTAAAGACCTGAGGGATGCGCAGGCAAGGAGGATGGCTAAGGGGCTGGGTACAGCAATGGCCCATTATTCCCAGAAGTAATTTTCTGCCCTTCCAGTTAAGTAAAAATGAAAGTCTCTTTGCTTGTTCTCCTCCAAACCTGCCACTGCTTTTTTTTCTTTCCCAGCCTCAGCAGTTGCTTTTCCCTTCACATCTAATTAAAAGCACGATCCCAGTGAATACTGCAGCGTATCTTGAGTGGGCAATGGTGTCTGTGCCCACCGCTGCCTGGCTGGTGCCGAATCCAGAAGGGCTCACCTGTGTGCCAGGGGCCCGGGACAGCCTGCGCTCGGGCGGGGGCACTTTGTCAGCCCCAAGGGCAAGAGCGGCTGCAGGGGCTACGGAGGATGCTGCAGTCCCAGGGGTCTGGGAACAGCAGACCCACAGCACAGGGCTGCT